>NC_135311.1:133420082-133727266 GCF_048772815.1 Callospermophilus lateralis | reverse complement strand
AATAATCATGAAGGATTCCACATGAAGCCCGAATTCTAAAACTCACAGCAAAATCAACCTGAAAAGGCAGGACCGTTGCAATTTTGATCGGTGCCACCTTATTTGTTTCTGTATTGTAGTTATATTCAAATCGTCCTCACTGCAGCAGACCCTGGTTTGTAAGTGACAGAGCAACGGTGCCAAACCAGCTTCTGACCATCCCAGTCTTCATACATGACAGGGAAAACAAGTGACCGGAATTGCTACTAAATTTTCTAGAAACCTGTCCAATTAGAAGACACCCTGTAGCAGCGCGTGTGAGATGCTAAGGGGCCGAGGACCATCCAGGGACCTGGCTCAAAAGCAGACTGGGGCTCAGTGATTACGATATGCTTCAGATGGTGCCGAGGCGACAGGTCTGCATCTCAGTGCAGCCTCGGAGGAAGGTTTTGCCAAAGTTTCCTGATAAAAACAACTTAATAAGACGCCCTGATAAACACAGTCTGTTGGCGCCCACCGCAGACCCACTGCCTGGGAATCTCTGGAGAAGGCCAGGAAACCATGTTTCCTGCTTTTATCTCATTGTGGTCTTGAACTTGGCCCTCTCTGATGCTCAGGGACCCGCCATGAGCTTCACCACCCTCGTTTCCATCAGCATGGGTCAGCGGCTCATGACTTTGGCCACCTTTTGTCATTTGGGAGATTTCAGAACTCTCAGCCTTGCCCCCTCCCAACTCCCTGGGTTCCAATCCAGCTGGGGTGATGGCGTGGCCCACGCTCTGGGGTCGGTAAACACTCGGGGCGATTCCAACACACAGCCACAGAAGAGAACCGCGGCCAGTGGGAGTGGACTGGCCTTTCCTGTGGCCCCTCCTCCCACCCCTCGAGACTGCAGCCCCCCACCCGCCAGACCCTGATCCTCCCCTGCACTCCTCTCCCTGTGGGGACTACACGGTCACGGATGCCACCTTTCACCAGCTCCTGCTCAGCCACTGCCCACCTGGACACTGTCCTCCATCAGCACACCCCTGTCCAGGCCTCTGCAGGCCTCTCCTGGCTCCGCCTCGGCCATTTCCATCGCAGTTCCCACCCAGTTACCCTGGGCCTCTCCCCTCCTCCTGCCTCTGGCCTCCTGGCCTCTTTCTTTGCCTTCTTTGTAACAAAAGATACACAGAAGGCCCCCCCGACACGTCCTCAGAGGAGGCCCCCCCGACACGTCCTCAGAGGTCACATTACATACGCAATCAGAGCCGTGCACTTTGAAGAGCAAGTAGGTGTGGAAGAGAGAGCTCCATCCCACAGACAGGAGGCTTTGCCTGCCCAGACCTGACATCTCTGGTGTCGTCCCAGACTGTCCCTCCTCCCCGCTGTCTGACAGCTTCTCAAAGACCGGCTTCCCAAAACCCTGTTTGGGGAGTTTTGTGGGGGACACTGGTTTTTCCCTCGTTGGGATCTGGTGCTTCAGGCCCAGCATGGTCAGCCCCCAGGGCACCCTGCAGGCTTTCCTGTCACCCGCTGACCACGTGGCTCCCAACAGAGAGCCCTTCTAGGGTGGCTTTCAGACCCCCTTTTGCACACGAGCCTCGGTGCACCCAGCCCGTCAGAGGCGACGGTTCCCGCGGCTCCCTTCCTGATCACCCTTCCTGGAGATGTCACGCTGACGTGGATCGGCCAGAGCCGGGGGACTCTGAGGGAGCTTCTTGGGCCCCAGTGCTGGCTCCTGCTGTTTAGTGGACCTTCCTTGTGCCGCTGTCCCAGCTCCTGGTGAAGGCTTCTTGTGTGAGGACTTTGTTCTGGTGGAAGAAGGAATTCGGGTTCCCTCCCCCCCAGCATTTCTTTTTCCTTGTGAATTTGAACGTCACCTCTGACCTCTGCACCCACCAGTGCTGAAGACCAGGCCCGACCAACGGCTTCCATGAGAGCCAGGCGACAGGTCTTGCAGTTTAGCTGGCCATGAACTAGTCCTGACGAGACTTCTCAGCTCCGCCACTGAGCGACAGTAACTCAGGACACACACAGTGGGGACGTCGTGTGCTAATCCCTAATTTAGAACCAGCCTTTAGAGTCCAGTGGGGCCAGGGTTCTGGTTTCCAGCCCCTGCCTGAGTGAGTCACTAAGAGATCAGGCAGATTTCTTTTTCTCTTTTTCTTTCTTTTCTTTTTTCTTTTTCTTTTCTTTTCTTTTCTTTTTTTTTTTTTTCTCAGTACTGGGGATGGAACTCAAGGACAGTGTACTACTGAGCCACCCCCCAGCCCTCTTCTTATTTTTTGGAGACACAGACTCACTAAGTTGCCAAGGCTGGTCTCAAGCTTGTGATCCTCCTGCCTCGGCCTCCTGAGTCACTGGGATCACAGGCGTGACCACGGTGCCATCAAGATCTCTCTCTCTAAGCCTGTCTCCTCCTCTGCAAATGGGCTGCAAGGTGTTCACTGTGCCAGCCACCCCCCATTCTTCCCATCCTCCCGGTGCGGAAGGAACTGTGGCTGTCCCCGTGGTGGCCTGGGAAGCTGAGCCACGGCGTATATCTCCACTTAGCCAGGCCCTCCGGCTGGTGTCCAGTTCCCAGCTCTCACAAGGCCCCGCCCACTCCAGAGCCCACACCCGGCTCCTGGGCTCTGCGGCCCTGGGTGTGGTGGGACTGGAGAGGGACGTCTGCAGAGTGGGGCAGAGTCACGTTCCCGCCATGGTAACCGGGTCTGTTCAACAAGCCTCGCTGACTTGCAGGCCCTGGAGGAGAGCACTGCTCAGGAGAAAGGCAGAGCCAGGGAGGCCTTGCAGGAGGAGCAGCGGAGGGTCCAGGAGCTGGAGGGCCGCCTCGCCCGCCAGAAGGAGGTAGGACTCAGGCCCACCCTGGGACGCCTCCTGGGGCCCCGATCCGGGCCCGCCTGCTCCAGCACCCTCCTCGGGTGCCGTGGGGAGTGAGGGGACCCGGGCAGAGCCGGCAGAGCCACCTTCTCACACGGCCACCAGGTCCGTTCAGCAGTCACCGTTGCTTGCAGGCTCTGGACGACCGCCTGGCTCAGGAGAGACACAGGTCCATGGAGGTCCTGGAGGAGAAGGAGAGGAGGCTCGAGGAGCTGGAGAGCTGCCTGGCCCGCCAGAAGGAGGTGGGTGCCCGGAGGGGCCGCCAGCCCAGGTGGCGCCTGAGGCCGCAGGGCAGTGAGCTCAGAGGGCGGGGAGGGGAGCAAGTCAGGACAGGAGACAGAGGACAGGAGACAAGGAGGTTGAGTCCCCAGGCACAGGAAGGGGGGACAGCAGTCATGGGAGTCCAGGCTGCAGGGACCCTGCCCCAGTCACCCAGTCTCAGCCCACACCAAGGAGTGTCTGCGCCCCGGCAGCCATCGGGTGGGTGCTCTGCGCTGGCAGGAGGTGCTCCCTTTAGGTCGAGTTGGGCGGCACCTTTCTGGCCACCAGAACGCCGTCCTCAGCCCACCCCCGGGCCCTCCTCCACACGATAACGGGGCCGATTGAAAAGGGGACCTGCTCCTGCGCCTGTCCCCCTGCAGGCCCAGGCCCCTCTCCCTACTCGTCTGGCAGGACTGGAGCCGGGGCCTCTCCACAGTCCGCTGTTGTCTCTGGAGGTTCCCGGATATGTCATGTCGGACCCAGAAAGTTTTATTCTGGATTCATAAAATGTGCTTGAAAATTCAGATTTCCATCCTCTCTCAAGAGTCGGGAAATGTGGCCCCCGTTTCCACTTGGCAACAAGGACCAGTGCTGAACCAAGGCGCACCAGTGTGCCCGGTCCTCATCTCCTCCCGCATTATCACATCCTCTCTTCTGGCCCCTGACTGGCCCTACGGGCACTGGAGTTTGCGATCCATCACTTGTTTTCTTCCTAAAGTGTGGTGCCAGGACCACTGTTCCCCAGCCAGGGAGGCCTAGGGATGTGGGGACAGGCGCTGCCGCCGACCCTAAGCCACCAGAGGGGGCCTCAAAGTCCCTCCCTTGTTGAAGATGTTCTACTTCTTTTGATGTGCCCAACTAGCTTTGGGGAAGCTCTATTGCATTTTTGATTCATGTTTAGCTTGTGGCACCCTCAGGTCCCTGAGCCCTTTTCATGCCTGATTTTGTTAATCCCTCAACCCTAAGGCAGCTGAGAGGGGTGCAGGCTTTGCGGCCAGGTGAGATGTGAGTTCAAATCCTGACTGGAGCAGGTCTGTCGATACCTCCCTTTGTGGCAGGGTGGCTGTGAGGGTTGGACATGTCCCAGGGAGTGTCTGATAGAAATGTCACTGAATAAATGGGAGTTTCTATTAAACTCCTGCCACATCTACCTCTTCCTGTCCACCTCAGAGTGACGCCAGCCCACCCACATGAGGGAGAAAGAAGGGACCCCTGGACACAGCCCTGCACCCCCAGGAGGGTGTTGGCTGTTGGTCCCCCCCAGCTGTGCTTGTGGTTCTTTGTAAACAGTGTCACTGAGGTGACGGGCGAGTTCTATCTCCAGGGAGGGGGGAGGGTCTCTGTGGAATCACTCAAGTCAGATGCCACCAAGAGGTCAACAGAGGACGGCCCTGGAATCGAGGGATTTTGAGATCACGAGGGACGTCAGAAGCAGGAGTAAAGCCCGTAGCAGATGAGCCAGGGCTGGTGGCCCCAGGTCTGTTGGAACTTCAGCCACCCCTGGCTGGCCTCTCACGAGCTCTGGCCGCAGACTGCGTTCAGCCTGGGGCGGGGCAGGGGGACTTTTCTTTGACCAGAAGAGGGCCACAGGGAGAGTCCAAGTCGTGAGGAAGGGTTAAGGGTCAGCTCGCCTTCCCTGCGAGGGGGCACAGGGACAGGGTGTTTCTCCTCCGGGTGGGGCCCGTCCCAGCCACAGAGGAGCTGCAGAGAGCAAGGCCAGGCGCCTGGATGTGGGGTCAGGCGCTGCGGCCAACCCTGAGTCACCGGAGGGGGCCTCAAAGTCTCTTCACGGGTCACAGGAGCAGCCCCTACCCTGAATCCCACCTCAGGCCCTCAAAATGAAAGGGTGGTCCCCCCACTGCCGCTTCTCATCTGCTCTGTTGGGCTGCTGTGGGGACAGAGGGCGCTGGAGTTTTAAACCACATTTTACTGCAAAAGATGCAACGTCTCGGGGCTGAGTGCTCCCGGGGGCCAGCCTGGGGCCCTTACTGTGGATTTTAATGGCAACTGAGTTCCAAGTTCTAAACTCCTGGTGCTCGAGCTGCCGTTCAGAAGACTGGCCCAGGAGTTGGTGGCCAGAGGCGAGGCCGGTCCGCGGGTGGCTTCCTTTGGTTCCTTTGGTGATTGACTTAAGTCCTTTAGCCAACGATCACTTATCACAAGAGCTTCCTGGATGAATCCTGGACCGGGTGTCCCTCCAGGAGCCCCTGCCAGGCCCGCCCCTGCCCCTGTGGGGACTGTCCTTCCTGGCTCCTCCCTCCTGGGCCTTGTTCTCCTCTTGAAACCGGATTGGGCCTAAGAGATTCACCCCAAGGGTGGGGACGCCATAGGGCAGGAGACTCTCCCGCCAGGGAGGCTGCCGCCAGTTGACAGCAAGCCTGGCCCCTCTGCCTGCTGGGTCCTGCCCCGGGCTCCGCGTGCAGCCGCCAGCTTCCCCCGAGCAGGGTCCGGGCTCAGGGCCATGAGCCGTGCCAGCCTGAGCCCACCCCACCTGTCCCTCCGTCTCTCTTCTATTAAATGGGGCCACAGGGAGCTCTCCGCACCCGGGAGCTGGAGGGCGAGGTCTCCCGAGCCGGGGCTGCCAGCCCCGCGTCGTGACCCTCAGGACTGTCCTCAGCAGCGTCCCGGGCAGGCACCCAGAGGAGCGGCCGTTGTCTTTCAGGTTTTGGAGAGCAGCATAGCCCACGAGAAGAGGAAGGCCAAGGAGGCCCTGGAGTCGGAGCGACGGAGGGTGCAGGACCTGGAGAACCACCTGACCCAGCAGAAGGAGGTGCGAGCCAGGGGGCGGCCGAGAGCTGCAGCGGCCAGGGCGGCCAGCTCCTAGCGGCCCAGGGCACGGGAGAGTCTCCTGCCCTATGGCGTCCCCACCCTTGGGGTGAATCTCTTAGGCTGAATCCGGTTTCAAGAGGAGAACAAGGCCCAGGAGGGAGCAGCCACCTCCCCCGAGGCTTTGTCCCTGTGAGGCTGCACCCCTCACCTGCCCCAGGAGGTGGCTGCCCTTATTGGATGCGACGTCCGCCAGAGCTCCTCACAGACCTGCCTGGCCCCCGCCTGCGCCCCTGTCCCGGGGTCCTCTAGAGTCCCCGGTGTGGCAGGGGTGTCTCTCCCCTGGCTATGCTGATCAGCAGGTGGTGGCTTGGTGGCTCAGTGTCATTCATCACCCATGTTCTCTGACCACCTGTGTGTCGGGCCCTGCTCTGGGGACCAAGGACACCACAGTGGACAAGATGAGCCATGGCCACGCTGCCCACAGCCCCCATCCCAGGTCGGGAAGGCAGAACCCCAGGAAATGGCCAGTCCCAAGGACTGGCTAGAGAGTGGCCAACACCCATGGAGAGCTCTGAGGAGGTGGCCCTGAGTGACAACTGGAAGGGGACGGGACCTGAGCCAGCCAGGGCACAGTGGGGCATGGAACTTCAGGGAAGAGCCAGAGAAGGAGGCAGGAGCTCGCTGGGGGAGCAGAGGAGGGGGCCGGGCTTAGTGAGCCCAAAGAGCTGGTTCTGGGCGCCAGTCCCAGCTCTGTACTAGCACGCTGTGCAACCCTGCAAGCCCCTGTCCTCTCTGTGCCCTCGTCCATGAGGGGGGCAGAACCACCCCAGAGGCCTGGGGAGAGGAGTCTGTGCTTGCAGGACACCCACCCAGGGAGGGCAGGGTCCAGGGTGTGGCAGGGCAGAGTCCAGCCAGGGTGAGGGAGTCGGACTCAGAGACTCGGCGAGGTGTGGATCCAAACTAGCCACAGCTGCCCCAGTGCATCCCTTCCATGTGGGGCCCGAGTGCCCAGCGTGCGTGTCCTGCCTTCCCATGGGCCGTGGTGGAAATCGCAGGACTGAGAGGCTGGGTGCACAGTGGTTAGGGCAGGGCCCTGGTGGCCAGCTTCACACCACTTCCTAGGGGGGTGACGGGGACGTCACCTTCCTCCTACTACCTCAGGCACAGCCTCCGCTGCCTCACCTGTCAAGGGCGCCCCTGGACCGGGCTGGCAGGGTGCATGCCCTGGAGCATTCCCCACACAGAGCAGGACGTCTCCTCTGTGCTACGCTGAGCAGCACATGGCGTGAGAGGAGACGCAGAACAGGCTGGTGGCCTCTTAGGCAGGCAGGACGTGGCAGTGGGACAGAGTGAGGCCAGAGCCCGGGGAGGGGGGGGAGGATGTGTGCAGGTGGGGCTTCGGAAGGCTCATCAAAACCTGGGAACACTGGGAACACTGTCTCTTCTTCAGGGCCACGTGCCTCCCAGTGTCCCCACCTCTGCCCCCTGGTTAAAACCTTCCCACCTGACATTCCCTGTAACAATTTCCATTCGTTCTCCTTTGTGACAAGAGCGCACATCCACTAAAGAAAAGTTAGTCACAGAGCAGTGGGAAGAGGGAATATAAGTGCCATAGTCCTGGTGCCCCGCCACCAAGTGCCCCGTTTACACCTCAGTGACCCTGCTCCAGCCTCTGTCTGCACAGCACCCAGACATTTAAAACACCCGTCTTGTGGCCTTTCTGTTGGTGCGGGGCAGGGCTGCAAGAGTGTCAACGGCAGCAAACAGAGTGTCTCACCCCCCAGGTTGTGCAGGGGAGTCCCGGCCTCCACCCCCGTGCCCAGTAAGTGTCCTCAGCTCCACGCTGTCCTGGGCATGAATTCCTGAAACCCACGCCTTTGTATATGGGATGATTCTGCCTGTGTCCTTGGAAGCCAGGGACAGGAAGGGTGGGGACAGGAAGTGTGCCCCTGTGCTGTCTCTCTTCCCACACCTCCTAAGAGCCAGGTACTTCCCAGCCAGGCCTTTACTGGTGCCAACACATGCCAGTTCATTCCGTGGCTTGGCGCCAAATGATATGACCCTGGCACTCACCAGGATGTCATTTCCTGAAACCAGCCCCAAAATCCTGACGACCGAGTCACTCCCTCCTTCATGCGCCAGGCTGAGATTTGGCTCCTGGTTCTCGCCCTCCAGGAGTCCAGCCGGCTCTCGCTGCCTCACTCTAGCCCAAACCCCATCCCACTGTCTTCCGCAGAGACCGGCCCTGGCTTCCCTCCTCACTGACAGTCCCCCCTTCCCTGCTCACCCCTCGTCCCCTTACCCTTGACTCCCAGATCTCAGACAACAGCATCGCCTACGAGATTCAGAAGGCGAAGGAGGCCTTGGAGAAGGAGAAGAGGAAGGTGCAGGACTTGGAGAACCGCCTGACCAAGCAGAAAGAGGTATGAGTCTCGGCGACCAAGGGCGGAAAGGAGCCCAGAGTGGCCCTGTGCCCAGGGGCCGGTCAGATCCAAACTCTGCCTCCCTCTGGCTGTGGGTCATTAGGCAAGTTGCTCCCATCTCTGTGGGACCCATCCTGGGTCCCAATAGTGCAAAGCACACACACGTGCACACACACACATGCCACGAGCAGTATCCAGAGTAAACCAGGTGTCACCTGGTCATCGGGTGAGATTTGCCTATAGGCAAAGGAATCCGAAAGGACTTGGAGCCAGTGGGGACCAAAGAAGGTCCCTAGCTCACATCCATCTTGGGTCATTTACTAGCATGCATCAGACTCTCTGGGGAACTTATTCCAAGTCCCTCTTCAGGCCTCACCCCCAGAGTTCTGACCCACAGGGCATAGGGCCGACTTGGGAATCTGCAAGCTCTGCCCAGTGGAGCAGGGGCCCCTTGAACACCGCCCAGGAAGAAGGTTGACAGACACATGCCACCACACAGCCCCTGGGCACCTGGCACATGTACAGAGAAGGCAGAGGTGTGCAAGACCCAGGGCTGCCCACTGTGTGCGGGGAGGGTGCCCAGGCCACACGGGAGCTCCAGGGGAGCAGTCTGCTTGTCCCCAGGCTGGGTCCCCAAATGATGTGCCACAGAGTTTAAAAAAAAAAAAAAAAGGTGTGTATCATGAAATCAATGAATGAGTCATGACTTTATTCTAGAAGTTACTGGGTAAGGCAAAGCCTGTGCTGCCTACTAGGCCAGAACCGTCCAAGCCACAGAAACGGGACTGTTCTTGGTACTGGCCCGAGAAAACCTCTCCTAAGGCTCATTGAATGGAACACCCTGAAGAGCAACAAGGACCGTCCTCAAGGACACCCTAGAGGGGACAGGGACATCCAAGGGTAGGTCTGTGACAGTCAGCAGCTGGCTTCACGCCAGACCAGGAGGAGCAGAACTCCACCCAAGGACCCACCATGTGCCTGCAAAGACCAAGGGAACAGCAGGACTTGGGTCTGAGCAATGGTTGTTTTTTGTTTTTTTTCAAATTGAACCCAAAAATGAAGCAACAAAAGCGAAAATAGATCAAAAAATCATCAAAATCAAAAGCTTCTGTATGGCAAGGAAACAACAGGATAAACAGACAACTTGCAGACCGGGAGAAACATACTTGTAAGATGTACATCTGATAAGTGGCAATGTCCAAAATTTACAAGGAACCCCAACAACCCTGTGGAAAGAGATAACCCAATGAGATGTTTTCTAAAAGACAAACAGTGGCCAACTGACACTTGGAAAAATGCTCCACATCACCAACCACCAGGGAGCACAAATGGAGCCCCCATGGGATACCACCCCACACCCGCCAGAAGGGCCGTTATAGAAAAAGATACCCCGTGTCGAGCAGGATGTGGAGAGAAGGGACCTTGTGTACCATCAAATTGGCACGGTCACTGTGGAAAGCCACAAAGAGGTCCCTCAAAAAACTAAAGATCATGCTAAGCAAAATAAGCCAGACACAGCAAAACAAATGCTGTGTGCGCTCTCATACACGCAGAACCTAGTCATCGAACTCACACAGCAGACCGCAGCAAGCTGGGGAGGAGCCTGGGGCAGGGAAGGGGCAGATGTATGCCAGTATCACACGCCTCGGGCAGGAGTAAGCTGGGATTTTTTTCTTTTGAGATCCATCGCACCATGTGATGACCATAGTAAATAATAGTACACTGCTGAGAGTACATTTCAAATGTTTTCACACACAAAAAAAATAAGTATTGGAAGTGATAGATATGTTAATTAGCTTGACTTTATTATTCTGAAATGACATTCTGCATTATATTAGTCATAGAATTATTTTGTACCCCATAAATACAGGTGATTATAATTTGTCAGTTTACAATAAATTTTTTAAATTAAAAGAATATTTAAAACAAAAAATAGAATTTGACTTTTCTGAAATTCAGAGTTAATCTTTTTTGGGGAGTGGAGTACTAGGGATTGAACGTAGGGATACTCAACCACTGAGTCACATCCCCAGCCCTATTTTGTATTTTATTTAGAGACAGGGCCTCACTGAGTTGCTTAGCGCCTCGCTGTTGCTGAGGCTGACTTTAAACTCGTGATCCTCCTGCCTCAGCCTCCTGAGCCACTGGGATTACAGGCGTGCACCTCCATGCCAGCTCAGAGTAAATCTTTGAAGAAATGAACAGAGAATTTTTTAAATAGGTCACTGAGTATCCTCTGTAACTAATGTATTTGAAAAGCAGCTTTTACCCCCAACCAAGGTGAATGCATGCCAACATTTGATATTCAAAATATTTCAATAGGTAGTTAATGAAAATAATTCCATTTCAAAACAAAATGTTCTTTTGTTCTATTTCCCAATTTGTGGATGTGTCTGTTTGAAGTGTGCTTTGATATTTTAAGGTGAATCGTTGTAAGCTCATTGTCATTTGCAACAACTGGTCTCTTTTAATTAGAATTTTTAATCTTTATATGCAAAAAATAATTTAGGAAATGAGAAAAAATTATAAGATGAAGATTGGTGTACAACTCCAAATGTCACCACTAAGTCCTGATTCTGAATCCAAGTTTAGGGCCCATCTTCAAAAATCTCCTGGCTGAATTTGTAATAAGTACCTCTAACCAATTTGATATTGCAAATTGCAGATGCTCACGTAACAAAAGGGCCCTCCAGACACACAGGGGGCTTACTGTTGTACACAGAAGAGCAATAAAAAGCTAGATTTCACCTGCAAAGGTAAAATAGACAAAAGAGAGCAGAAAGCAAACCAGTTTCACACCAGAGGGGCGGTGACGGCCGTGCCAGGCCTCTCCAACCTCGGGCAGAGACGCAGGCAGCTTCGTGGTCCACCAGAGAACAGCTGCGCTGCAGGGAGAGTCTAGGGGCGGTGTGAAGAGCCTCCCCAAGAATCAGACGAGCTCCGCGGGGGCTTGGGGAGCAAGAAGCAAGCCCCAGGGGAGGCTCCGGAAGAGCCTGATGAAGGTGGTGTTTGCATTTTTGCATTTCGTTTTTCCTTTTTTTTTTTTTTTTTTTCTTTTTTAAGTACAGTTTCCCCTCCTGATTGTCAAAGGAGCCCCTGGCTTCCCGGAACATGTGAAAAATACAAAATCTCACTCAGGAGAAGAAAAAGCTAACCGTGCTGTCACCAGCGGGGTTTTGATGTGATTCTGCCTGGATGTTGAGCATGATTAGGGATGCAGATAAATATGGATTTATTATGAAGTCACTGGTTTATGCATGATTTGGAAGCTGTTTTTTCTTTTAATTTTTTTTTTTTTAGTTGTAGTTGGACACAATACCTTTATTTTATTTATTTATTTTTATGTGGTGCTGAGGATGGAACCCGGGGCCTCGCCTGTGCCAGGGGAGCGCTCTGCCCCTGAGCCCCAGCCCCAGCTGGGAGCTGTTTCTTTACACGTAACTAGTTGTCCAAGGGCCTCCGTACTGCTCAACAATCTTCTACCACCAGCCATTGAGGGATGGCCTGGGTGTGCACGGAGTCTGATGGACCCCAGTTTATCTGCCCCTCCTCATAGCCAGGCCCTGTGTGGTTTTTTCTCCATTTTCCAGGGAATAAAAGACACTGGACTAAACATCCCATGTACCAGGCTGGACATCCTTGGGATCAAGTCCCAAAAACTGAACTGCTGCCAGGCACAGTGGCGTATGCCTATGATCCCAGCAGCCTGAGAGTCTGAGACAGGAGGATCTCAAGTTCAAGTACAGCCTCAGCCACTTAGCAAGCCCCCGTCTCAAACTAAAAAAATAAGAAGGACTGGGGATGTGGCTCAGTGGTAAAGCACTCCTGGGTTCAAGCCCTGGTACCCAAAAATAAATAAATAAATAGAACTGCTGGGTCCCAGAATATTAACATTTTCAGATCACAGTGTGTTCCCAAGGAATGTTCCAGAAGGACCATACCCATCACATTGCCACTGATGATGGAGAGTGCCACTAGAATGTCTCAAGATTATCTGGACTGTCACGTTTGGGAGACTTCACACCCTGCCGGGTTCCACCTTGTCGGACCAGCCACAGGGACTTTGTCCCTCCAAGGCAGGAAGAAGGGGTTCCAGCAGGCGGAATGGACGCAGCAATGGGGGTCCTATGTGGCCAGGGCCTGGGGGGCAGCAGGGGGGTGGCCATCCCAGTGCCAAAGCCCCCATGGGAAAGCAGAGTGTCCCAAAGGCAGGCCACGCTGCGGAGGGTGAAGGGATTCGGCACATTTATCCTGGAGAACAGACTTAGAGACTTGGCAGCCCTCCTCGGCTATTTAAAGACTGTCTCATAAAAGAGGAATCAAACGTGCTCCCCGAGCTCCAGGTGTCGGAAGTAAGCCGAGAGACCAGACGTCCCAAGGAGACAGACGTCAGCTGAGCTCGCAGTGGGAACCTTCCAGGCGAGGCGTGGACCTTGGGCCTCCCAGGAGCAGCCGAGTGGAGTTCCCGTCCTCCCAGAAGACGGCGGGGCAAGGAGGCTAGAGTTGACCCTTAGTGCTGAATGTCTGCTAATCTGATGTTTGCTGTTTGTCTAGGAAATAGAATTAAAAGGGCAAAAAGAGAACTCTTTAAATAATAAATTAAGTGACGCACTGGCCATGGTTGAAGAGATTCAGCAAATCAAGACAGCGGAAAGCCTGAGAGCAGAGAGCCTCTCCCTGAAGCTAAATGAATCCTTAGCCGAACTGGAAACTGCCAAGACAAAGCTGGTAAGTCGGTGCCCTGCAGGGGCAGGGACGGGAGAAGTGCCCCAGGGGAAGATGACAGTGGCCCTCTCAGCCTCAGCTGGGTACCTCTTTCCTGCTGGGAGCCACTCTGGGCGCTGCAGGAGGCTCAGTGGCATCCCAGTCTCCACCTGCTGCATGCCACTTCCCTTCTCCCAGGGGTGACGAACAAAAAACGTCTCCAGATGTTGCCGGGTCCCTTAGGGCAGAACTGCCCATTGAGAAACGTTGGCGTGGCGTGAAAGGTCACCCGAGGCTGAGGCCTCCTGCAGGTCCTCTGAGATGGAGGGCAGGGGCTGCACAGCCCCACGGGGAAGGAGCAGGAGCCCCGGGACCTAGTGATCCGCGACTGCTCCGCAGACCCTCAGTCAAGGCTTTCAGCTGCGGTGGGTGCCCGAGGCCCTGGCAGACGGGGTCCCGCATTGCTCCTCTGTCATTGGCACATCCAGCCAGCAGCTCGTGGGCAAGGGCCTGATGAGCTGAATCTACCAGAAATACAAGTAGATCAGGGAGCGAGCAGAGAGGCCGGCTCAGGCGGGCACATGGTGGACGCAGCTGTAGGTCAGATTCACAAGGACCTGGATGCTCAGGGCTGAGGAGAGCGAGGGAAGGGAGGGGCCTGGCGGCAGGCGTTGCCATGACAGCGCTTGATAAAGGCTCAAGCTTCAAGCCAGGGCAGCGGGGGCCATGATGGCAGGCCAAGGGCACCTTGGTGGGCACAGGGAGGGCCTGGGTGGGGTTCTCCCAGGGAGCCAGGTGGAGAGGCAGCGGCAGGTAGCAGAGCTCTAGCGCTGCCCCACTGGCACGGTTCAGCAGATTGGGGAGGAGAAGAAGGGGAATTGAATCTGGAAGAGTCTCATGGCAGACTGTTGGAAAGTGGGCACAAATGAGCTGTCCCAACAAAGAAGTCACACCTCAGGAGACCAGAGGCCGGGCCCGGGTAATAGGGAGCAGGGGCCAGAGAAGCAGGGTCAGTCGGAGAAGCAGGAGGGAGGGAGGAAGGGGCAGAAACACCAACAAGGGCCTCGGGAAGCGGGGGGTCTGATTCGCCATTCAGGGGCCTTGGTGACTTCTGTTTTTAAGAAGTCCCAATCCATTTGCTTTTTTCCTTATAAATTTTTCATTCATTCATACTGATCAAGAATCTGGGTCTAGATGGTGGGCCCAGCAGTCAATGAGAAAGGGCAAGTTTCTTCTGCCGCAGAGTTGAGTTCTACAGGCAAAGAAACAACAGAACAAGCTCACTTCAGGTGGAACACTAAAACAGAAAATTAAACAAATCAAATAGAAAGTGTCTCAGACTCCTCTTATAGATGGGTGATCGGGGAAGGCTCTTTAAAGGGGATGTTGGAGCTGAGACCTGAAAGACCAGAAGGGGTGGGTGAGCCATGGGAGGAGCCAGGGAAGGAGCATGCCAGGTAGAGGGAACAGCACAAGCCAAGGTCCTGTGGCCAGACCAGTTCAGCACCTGTGTTGTGCAAATGAGAACAAGTGTGTCGTCATCACATCCAGCTCCCACATCACATAACCATTGCCCTGTTTCCCCAGATCATGATGGAGGAGCAGATAATACTACAGCAACTGACAGTAAAGAGCCTCCAAGACCAGCGGGAAACCCAGAAACACGGATTTGAAGAAGAAATCCAAGAATACAAGGAGCAGATCAAACAGCACTCCCAGACGATTGTGAGCCTAGAGGAGAGACTCCAACGAGTGACCCAACACCATAAGAAAATAGAAGAAGAGATTGCAACCCTGAAGGTCAATAACCCAGGTAGGCCCAGAGACAGACCCGGGGAGCCCCAGCGCCAGGCAGCTCCGGGTGCCGCAGCCCCGCGGCCGGCCGACCTGAGACAGGCTGCACCCACTGAAAAGCTGTCTCGGTGGCCCAAGGCCCTGCGCTTCTTGCTGCACGAGGGACGTCAGGAGCCCTCGAGGCCCGGGTGAGCCGAGGCGCTGGCAATGAGTCGGGACATCTTTTGTGCCGACCCAGTGAGGCGGCGACACGCATGCCGCGGGAGCCATCAGGCGTGACGAGCAGTGGACACAGCCGTTCTTGTCCACATGGAAACGTCCACACAGGGGCCTCTGCAGGGCTGCTCTTGCCTTCGCCCATTTGCTACTTGACTGGAGCCCTTGCAGACGCAGCCGGGTCAGCTCTGTACAAGAGAAGCTAAAAACGGAAATGGGGGCTGGTCCCACGCTCCCCCCAGTGACGGAGCTCCCCCATCCTGTTAGATGCTGAGCTCTTAGAGAAGAGGTCTGGGGCCTGGGTTTCTTTGGTCTCGGCCCTACTGACCTTCTGGGCTGGACAGGGCCACCTGCCCTGGGCCTGCTAAGGGTTCCCCGGCCTCCCCGGCCTCCCCGGCCTCCCTGGCTAGATGCCAGGATTCCTCATGTCTCACAGCCATAAAGGCCTCCAGACCTTGCTGAATGTCCCCGAAGGAAACTTCCCTCTGGCTGGGACACGGTCCTGCTTCAGTGGCCAGCTGTGGGCACGGGCCCCTGCCGTCGTTCAGCTCTTAGTTGAGCATCTGTTATGTTCCAGGCTCAGCGAGGCGCTGGGGATTCTGCAGGTATGGACTCTGCAGGTCCCCAGGTGATGGCCCTGGCAGGTGAACAGTGTCCTCTGAGGATGCTCACGCTGGGACCGAGGGCGATGACATCTTGTCGCCTCCACACTGAGATCAGTGCCTGCCTTAAAGCAGACACCACACGGGTGTTTGTGGGATGAGAGGGGGACAAGGAGGTGGGGGTGGGGGGCTGAGGAGCCAGAGGAGGTGGGAAGAAGACAAGCTGGGGGACCCAGTGCCCCGGCTGTGCCTCCCGCAGCGGTTCTGTCACTCTAACATGCGCTCCCTGGTCTGTCAGTGGACTTGGGGACGCCTGCCTGCTAGTGAAGGCGGAAGACCCCCGGGCCCCTGG
This sequence comes from Callospermophilus lateralis, assembly GCF_048772815.1. Lineage (NCBI taxonomy): Eukaryota > Metazoa > Chordata > Mammalia > Rodentia > Sciuridae > Callospermophilus > Callospermophilus lateralis. Next base: position 133,711,301 of record NC_135311.1, on the reverse strand, counting down.
GTTATTATGAAGAGAAGAGGCCAACTGGGCTTATGGCCTGATCCCAGGTGGGGGGGCACACCTGGTGATGGCCTCTTGCTGGCAGTCCTGGGGCCACACAGGTGGCAAAGGACGAGAGACAAGAGGGGTGCCTTGTTTCTGGTCTCTCTTCTCCTAAAGCCTCCACTACCAATTTGGGTGCCACAGCCTGATGGCTTTGTCTGATCCTCAAAGGCCCCACCTCTAAACAGCAAGCTCCGGTGGGGATTAACTTGGGCGCGCACCTCCAGAGGTGGCCACCCACATTGTAACCACGGCCTCTGCTGGAGAGAGCCTCTGCCGTGGCGCAGAACCCAGGGTGGGTCTCCCAGGAAGGAGGGCAGCAAGTTGGGCCCGTCAGGTGGCCCACAGGCCAAGGGGAAGGAGGGCACCCACTTCTGGGCAGGGGCCTAATGTCGTGTGTCCCTCTGCTGCAGCCGAAGAGGCAGAAATGCCGGAAGAGCTTCCCGTGGCAACCCCATTGGAGAACAGTACCAAAGAGATGGCGTGCGACCACCTGATGTGAGTACCAGAGGGCGCCAGGCCAGGCCATCCCCAGGGGCACCAGGGAGCCAGAGCAGACCCAGAATCCCCCAGCTTTGGCCAGGTCTTCAGAGCCCAAGAAAAGGAAACGGGTCCTGAGTTCTCGATGCCATTATATTACATTTCTCGATTCCTTCAACAAGTCAGAGGGTGCAGCAGAAAGGCCAGGGGAGGTCTATGTTCAGATCCCCACTCAACACTGGTAGCTGTGTGGCCTTGAACCAGTCAGACCACCTCTCTGAGCCTCGACTTCCTCATTGGCTGAGTAAGGATGTTGGTGTCTGGCACTTGGTAGATTCGTGTTCATGGTATCAGTAGCTGTCTTCCCCGGGTCCCTGCCAGACAGACCCCACTGTCCCGAGCAGACGGTGGAGGTTTCACACAGCAGGACCCCCTAGTGGAGTCCTGAAAGGAGTTCAGAGTTGAAGACCTGGACTAAATGACCTTGACCAATGACAACCCTGCTCTCCCGACTCGAGAGTAGAGGACCCTAGAACTTGTGCCCTCAGGAATGGACAGTTTCCAGAGAAACAAAACCTATGGATGGGACAGATCCAGAAAGCCACCACCAAGCAGCGTGTCGACATGAGGCAAAAACATGACTCGGAGCAGGCACCACCCGCTGACCCTGCCAATTCCACTCACCAAAGGCAAAGACACCCTGTCCCCACATGTTAAGAAGGTCCTGACTGCCTGCTGTTGGAACTCTACCAGCCAGTGGCCACTGCTGGCAGAGGCCAGGCAGCCACGTGGCTCTGGTGGTCACTGCGTTAGTGTGCATGGTCACTCAAGTTCTGGACCTCTCAGTGTGGCCAAAGACACGGCTCCCCCCTTCTCTCTCTCTCTCTCTTTTTCTCTCTCTCTTTCTCTCTCTTTTTTCTCTCTTTCTCTCTTTCTCTCTGTCTCTTTCTCTCTCTCTTTTCTCTTTCTCTTCTCTTTTTTCTCTCTTTCTCTTTCTCTCTTTTCTCTTTTTTCTCTTTCTCTTTCTCTCTTTTTCTCTTTTTTCTCTTTCTCTTTCTCTCTTTTTCTCTTTTTTCTCTCTTTCTCTCTTTTTTCTTTCTTTTTCTCTCTCTCTTTTTCTTTCTCTTTTTCTCTTTTTTCTCTCTTTCTCTCTTTCTCTCTCTTTTTCTCTCTTTCTCTCTCTTTTTCTCTTTCTCTCTCTTTTTTCTCTCTTTCTCTGTCTCTTTCTCTCTTTCTCTTTTTTCTCTTCTCTTTTTTTCTCTCTCTCTCTTTCTCTTTTTTCTCTCTTTCTTTCTCTCTCTGTCTCTTTCTCTTTTTCTCTTTCTCTTCTCTTTTTTTCTCTCTCTCTCTTTCTCTTTTTTCTCTTTCTCTCTTTCTCTTTCTCTCTTTTTCTCTTTTTTCTCTCTTTCTCTCTTTTTTTTTCTTTTTCTCTCTCTTTCTCTCTCTTTTTCTCTTTTTTCTCTTTCTCTCTCTTTTTCTCTTTTTTCTCTCTCTTTCTCTCTTTCTCTTTCTCTCTCCTTCTCTCTCTTTTTTCTCTTTCTCTCTTTTTCTTTTTTTCTTTTCTCTCTCTTTTTTCTTTCTCTTTCTCTTTCTCTTTTTCTTTTTTCTCTCTCTTTCTCTCTTTCTCTTTCTCTCTCTCTCTTTCTCTCTCTTTTTCTCTTTCTCTTTCTCTTTTTTCTCTTTCTCTTTCTCTTTTTTCTCTCTCTTTCTCTCTCTCTGTCTCTCTCTCTCTCTCTCTCTCTCTCTCTCTCTCTCTCTCTCTCACACACACACACACACACACACACCCTGCCAGTCCTCTGATTGACTCCATAATGAACACACTCTGCCTTCGGAAGCCTGGTGAGAAGAGCCTGGGCTTCAAAGGCCAGGGAGCCCATGTGACATGCCCCCGTCACCGTCCCAGCCCGGGGCCCCTCCGGATCGCGCAAGACCCTGCGCAACCTCCTGCCCAGCACGCATGCGCACATGGAGAAACCTGGGCCGGACTCGGAAACTGGCCCCGCGTCCTTCCAACCGCGTCCCCTGCCGAGGTCCTGGGGCTGCCGTTACTGCCCAGTGCCCTCCCAGGGAATGACGCTCCAGAGCACGGCCATCCCTTATGGGGCCAAAGGGTGTCCCCTGCCCTCTGGGCCTGGGGACGGGAGCGGTCCTCTCGACATCCTGTGCCCCCCTCGGTTGCCGCCCCCGAAGCCGCTGCTTGCTCTTGCTCCCCATGAGCAGCCTCCGTTCCCGACCGGCCCCGTCTCTCCACCGGGGCTCAAGCTGTGAGAACAAAAGCACACGGTTCCCCAACTATTCCCCGGCCTCAGAGAACCCCCGAACAGAAGCCCGCAGGGTGTCAATCTGATGGGTGCCCCCGGGCAGGGCTGTGGCCCTCTGGCCACCCAACCCAGCCAGACCCTCTGCTAGCTCAGGGTGGTTTTCAATGAAGATACAGCAAAATGAATTTCTGAAAATTTTTAAAGACTGTCCTTGTCCCCTGGTGGGATGGGGTCCCAGAGACCATAGCTGAGCATCACTCTGTACTCAGCCCTCAGGAGACACCACAGGGTGACGTGGGTCTGACCTGGCCTGTTTCTGTGGATTTCAGAGATGACTTACTGGCTGCTCAGAAGGAAATCCTGTCCCAGCAGGAGGTCATCATGAGGTTAAGGAAAGACCTCAACGAAGCCCATGGCCGAATGTCAGACCTGAGAGGTTTGTAGAGTCCCTGTGTCTCCCTGCATCCTCACCCACTTGAGAAAGGAGTGAGGCCCCAGAGTGACAGCCTCGGCCTGAAACTCCCCGGTGGCCCTGCTTTCCTGTGCACCTGAAGCACCTGCAGCCAGGGGGCAGGCAGGCCACAAGGTGGACATGGCCCTGGTTCCCAGCCCCCCACCCCCAGAGGCCCTGGGCCACATTCTGCAGAGGACCTCAGACCTCTGCACTGAGATGCAACTTTCTTCTTTGGGAGAATTTTCTTCAATGGCAGAGGATTCACCTGCCTTGGAGGGAATCCTGTGGCGCTCCTCGGCAGGCCACCCTGCAGGATCCCTGGAACTTCTGAGTCAAGGGACCTCTCTAGGCCTCCTCTTCCTCAAATGCAAACAGGAGGCCACAAACCTGCCTCTAGGCTTGATGTGGACAAGAGTGGCCACCCAGGGTGACAGCAGGAGAGCACTAGGCTGTGTGCTCCTCAGACATGCCCAGCTGGCCATCCACCCCCAGCTCCTCTCTCCTCGGCCCCTCCATGTCCCCTCCTTCCTCCTGCTCTGCATAGTCCCTCCTCTTTCCCAGCCCTGGTCACCACTGAGCAAGCGGCACAGACAGCAGGAGTTGGGAGATGGGAATATCCAGATTCAGGGAAGTGGAGGGAGAGGAAAATGCTCTTTCCCACCTGAAGCCTAGACACCTCCAAGCCTTCAGTGGTATTTGCCCCCCTCCCGTGTCCACTCCTGGTCACTTCCTTACGACATTCATGGCTGAATTTTTCAGAGTGGGTTTCCACAGTCAGTCAGGAGAGATCCAGTCACCGGGGGGACACAGAGCAGAGAAGGCACCAGGCACTTAAGAACACCCTTGGGCAACACGGGGCAGAAGCAGGCAGCTGACTGTTGGCCAGGGAACCCCAAAATGCCCTGTGGGCCGGGCTGGACCTGCTGGTGCAGTGCTGGGGTGAGGCAGGAGCCTGCAGGACTCCCAGGCAGCACCCCAGAAGGCCAGGCTGTCATTGGCCAAGGTGCAGGTGGGGCCCCTGGCTAGTGCTGAAGCCCCTGAGGATGCCAGGGGACAGGACTGCCTATTGGTTCTGGTCGGCCTGGCAGGGGCAAGGCAGAAGGCTCCTGACCCGCTTTCCCATCTCTCCAGGGGACCTCAGCGAGAAGCAGAAGAGGGAGCTGGAGCGGCACATGACCCTGGTCCAGCAGCAGAGCAGGGAGCTGTGCATGCTCAAGACGAAGCTGGCGCAGATGAGCACCCTGGTGGAGAAGAAGGACCGGGAGCTCAAGGCCCTCCGGGAGGCACTCAGGTGGGGGCGGGCCCGCGAGGCGAGGCGGGGTGGGGGTCTGGAGCCCTGCACAGGGAGGTGGAGTTGGGTGAACGAGCAGCCCACCAGTTAAACAGAGTTCTGCTTGGTTTTCTGTGCTTCTTGAGCAAGCATCCCTGCCCTGTGTCCCAGATGACCGGCCTCAGCTTAAATGCCACTTCCTCCAGGAAGCCTGCCTGCACTTCTCCTCACCAGACCCAGCCAGGAGCTGCAGCTCTGCATGGGCCCCTCAGCCCCTGCACTCTGCCTGGCCTGCCGCACACAAAGCAAGGCCTGTTTGCCCGTTCACCTGCCCTGCCCTGAGTCTCTGCAGAGGCTTGGTCTGCCCTTGAGTTCCCGGCACTCACACCTACCTGGCATGTAAGGGACCTTAATATTTATTGAACAAACAAGTAAGCCGGAAATGCCAACTTAAATAAATATAAAAGATTGTCATTGTCCCATGGATTAATTTGGAATAACATGATTCTGCAATTTTGTCTGTAGCTTATCCATATTTTAACAGAAGTAACATTTTCCCCAAAAAATTTGGAGTGAAATTGATGTCCCGCATATCTCCCATACCTTCATGTGCCTCATGGCTTATAAGAACAGGATCCCATCAAGGTTGCCAGACTCCTCCATTTATAAGCTTGGTGACCACAGGAAAATCGCTGGGCATCTCTTTACTAATCTGTAAAATGGAGCAAGGAGAATCTTGACCTCGAGGGGTTATTATGAGAGCAGAAGGGTTGATACAAAATGTTAGATGTGACAGTCAGTGCCGGGAACATGACAGCCCTGTCAATGCCACGCAGGTGTCCAGAGCAAGAGGTAGGAGCAGGTACCCACTGCCCAGTCACCATCCTTAGAGTCTCCTGAAACTAAATTCTCTAGAAATTTGGGGCCAGGAGACTCAAGGTCTCGGAGAATCCAGTCACCTGTAGAAACAGCCCACTTCCAGATCCCCTAAAGTACACAAAAGCCCTTGAACCTGGGCCTCAGCTGGCCTACTGCCCTGGCAACATCTCCCCTCTCCCTAGGGCTTCCCAAGACAAACACAAACTCCAGCTGAGCATGGAGAAGGAGGAGAAAGCCAAGAACGCCACCCAGAAGTGTGACATCTCTGTGCAGATTGAGCCAATGCACCCCAGTGTTTTCCTGAGCAGTCAAGAGGTAAGTCCTCCGTGGATCCTGGGCCCCCGGCGGGACTTGCCCCCAAGAACCGAGTGGTGGCTTCCTTCCCTTTGAAAATATTTTCATTCTAAGTGTCAAAAGTATGGCCTGCCTGTGTGAAATGTATGAAGTGAAAACCCAGAATCTGCCCTGCGGTTGCAGTCACCTGAGGCTGGAAGCCATCAGCTCTTCCCCACGGGGCCCCCACACCCTCATAAGTCATGAACCTGGAGTGGTTGAAGGTCAAGCCTGGATCCAGTCAGCTGGGGCTCCAATCCCCAATCCCCCACTTAGAAAGTGACCTTGGGGAGGTCACTGGGCTCCAGTTGCCTTGTCTGGGCGGAATGACAGTCCCCACCTCCTGGAGTGGTGGAGAAATAGATTTTACTTATACACATGTGTGAATACACGCACAAACCCTTACATACGTAAACTTATTTAGTAGATGATTTTTTTTTTTTGCCAATGTATCAAACCATATATATTCTGTGACTTTTTTATTTTCACATAACACTGTTTAATGGGCATATTTTCAAGAAAGTATATAAGGTTCTGCCTCATTCTTTTAAGTGGCCTCATAGAATTCCATTTTGCCCCTTTTTCCATCCAATTCCCAGCTGATGGATATTTAGGCTGCTTCTTTCACATGATGCTGTAGTTAGTGTACTCGTGCCTGTGTAGAGCACACTCCTAGATGTGCAACTGCTGGATCCAAAGGACTTCCTCAATTGTGCTTCATAGAACCAAACTGTCTTCCCAAAGAGCCACACAATTAACGCCCCATGGCTGTCTCTTGCCAGTCCGCAAGTCTCAGCTGCACATCCAGTGGGGAGTGAGTCTTTGAGTGACAACAGCCTGCATCCGATGGTCCCTGAAGCTGGCTCACTCCGACCCTGAGGCTGGTGCGGGGATGTTTCCATGGTGGTCGGATTCTATGGTTCCTTGAAGCCCTGGCTTCCTGGAGTCCACTCATCCTTTCCCCGTGGCTTTATAAAACCAGAGAGCAGACTGTGGGCTCTCCCTTGGAAATGGGGCCAAATGTGTCAGCAAAGATGCTTTCCCCTGACAGGCGTTGAGAGCCCGGGCCACGGGGGCTCAGACAATAGGGCTCCAGATGCCCCCACTGCGCTGGCTCCAGATGCTGTCCAGAGCTCTGCGACAGATGTGGCTCCTGTTGCTCAGGGCAAAGGTGGGTGGGAGACACGACCAGGCAGCCCAAGCACTCAGCCGTTCATTCATTCAACAACTGTTGAGCACCTGCTGTATGCCAGGCCCTGAGCCAGAGACAGGGAAATGCACACAGGGTCCCGGCCCACACCGGGCTCCCTGGGCTCTGCCTGTGTTTGCTGGACTGCGGGGCTGGCGGCGATGTCTGGGATTTTGGGTCTCCAGCATGAGGCAGGATGAGCCCAGGAGGGTGGGGGAGGGACTCCGCAAGATAAAAGGGGGAAAGTATTTGTTCTTCTTGGAATGGTTTTCCTCTCCCCGCTACTTCCTGTTTCCGAAGCCAGAGCAGGTCAGAGGGCTCAAGGGTTGTATGAGAAAGAACCTCTTTCCGCTCTCAATATAGAAGTTCCCAGAAGGCCATGAGGGAGCGTCACGTGGTGCTCTGACCCACCTCAGGCCAGCAGAGGTGGCAGCAGTCTATTGCCACAGCTGTCCCTTGGCCCCCGGCTCAGTGGAGGCAGGGACAGATCACTGGAGGTCTTGACTCCCAGGAAACCCACTGTCCCAGAGAGGAGTGAGGCCTGAGTCAGGCCCAGGAAGTGGACCCATTGGGCGGCCCATAAACAAGCCAGAGCTGGCCCAAGGTCAGCCAGGTCCTTGGTGGAGTGGCCCTGCCCTCAGTGCCAGGCAGAGACGCCGGGCAAGGGTCTTCCTGCTCCTGCTCTGGCCTCGGTGCACTCGGGCTGCTCAGCCCGAGGGCCACCGTCTCCACAGGGGACAGACTTGGCTCTCACGGAGCCTATGTGCCGGGAAGGGAGAGATGGACAGAAACAAGTTAATACTGAGTAGAATGTCCGGCAGGACCATGCGCCCTGAGGAACCGCACGGCAGGACTGGGGCAGAGAGCATGGAGGTGGGGTGGGGCTCTTTTGGATCCGGTGGTCAGGGAGGCCTCTGCAGGATGCATCTTGTTGGGGCCTAACGAGACGGTGAAGGAGGACGGGGTTGGGGACATTCCCAAGAGACCTCAGATGGTGCCACTGAGCAACTTGAAGGAGGCTTAGACCTTGAACCCCAAAGGCCAGAGCAGCCAGCGTGGGGCCTGGCATGCACTCATTGTCACACAGACCCTTAATAGGGCAGAGTCATCAGAGGAAGAGGAACAGACGAAGGTCCCCCTTCCTCCCCCCCAGCCCTGCTGTGTCTCACGGTAGCACTTCTCACCTGCTGGAATTAGAGTACTTACATGTCTGTCATCTGTCTGCCCCAGAGACAGTCTGTCTATCCGCTTCTCAGTCTCACCCGGTGCCTACAGAGGGGCTGGCGTGAGGTCAGGGCAGTGGGGGGTGGTAGGTGGAAAGGTAGGAAGACAGACAGGTAATGAGAGGTCGATAGCCACGTATCTGAATAAAGAAATCGAGGCAGATGATAGATAGAAATATCTGCCTATAATTTTTAAATAATTTTGGTTCACTTCATACTATATATGGTATCTCCTATATCTTTATTTGTAGTATGAAATAAACTAAGATTGCTATTTTAAAAATAGTTATAAAACAACCAGATTGTCGATTTCTTACCAATTTGGATGAGGCCTTCCGGAACAAGTCATCTACAGCTGAAAACTGTCCCCAGTATCCATCCCATGTCCCCACTTAATTATCCGGTTAACATTTATCACTGCCCACCACATATTTTCCTTCCTTATCTTCTTCGTGGTCTGTCTCCCCACATTAGGATGCTAAATCCCTGGTGGCAGGCTGCCAGTTGTGTTACTGCAGAATCTTGAAAGACTAGAACAAGTCTTGGCACTCGGAAGTGCTCAAAAAAAAAAAAAAAAAAAAAAGCATGAAATGAAGGGGCGAAGGAATGATGAGTGACTTGCCCCCTTAGGGGAGCGCTGTGTGGACTCCATGATGGCTTTGGGGTGGGGGTGGGGGGTCCTTGACCTCTGGAAGTTGTATGCAGATATTTGTGTGTAGGGAACATTTTTCTGGAGGAAAGAACCCTGCATCTTTCTGAACCTTAAAAGGGTGCATGACCCTTACAGGACAAAGAAGACCCTTCTTTGTCTGATCCCTAAGTAAACCCAGCCATAGCCCCGAGCTGTCTGACAGGGTCCATCTGTGGCCAGTGGCTGCCATATTGGAGGATGAGGGTGTAGAACATTTCTGTCACCACAGGAAGTCCTGTTGGAGATGGTGTTCCAGAGGGATCCACCAAGAGTCAGTCTGTCCGATGTCCCTGGCCAATAGGAGACAACCATCCTATGTCCAATTTAAGAGACAGCATGTTGTGTTCTCAACTAAAAATACCACTCTGGGGCTGGGGTGCCGTTCAGTGGTAGAGCAAGGGCTTAGCACACGAGAGGCCCTGGGTTCCATCCCCAGCACTCCAAAAAAAAAAAAGGTTAAAAAAAAACCCTGCAGAAGCAGACCTTGGTACAATGGTACAGAAACAAGATCAGAATGATAATGAACAGAAACCCAAGCATAGAGCATGGAAGAGAAGAAATTAAACATGGGGAAGGAGAATAGAGGGGATCTTTTATTTATAGCGTCGCTAAGTAGGTAGGAAAGTCGGAAATCCTCCTAGATGTGACTGGTATTTGCAATGAAGAATTCAAATTCCTTCTCTGCTGATCTCCGATGGTATTTCCCCAAAGTACTAAGCCACAGGGCTCCTGCTGCACGGGCAGCGGCCACGTGTCTGTGCTGTCAGGTCTTCCGATCCCTAACGAAGCCTCTGTCTGCACTGTCCGTCCCCCAGGAGCAGTCTTTCAGTGACCTGGGGGCCAAGTGCAGAGGGTCCCAACATGAGGAAGTCATTCAGCGACAGAAAAAGGCCCTGTCAGAACTCCGAGCGCGAATCAAAGAACTAGAGAAGGCCTGCTCTTCCAGTAAGTCCCCTCCTCTCTAGTCCCCGCCACCTCCTAATTGGAAGGACCTTATGACACAAAGAGAGATGGGCCGGCCGTGACCTCAGAATCAAGGGCAGGGCTTCATATGAAATAAATAGGACATCATGAAAACTCACCCTTGTCCTCCTTCTCCTTATTTCGCTGTGGCCGGGTGGAGACTTTGTCACGGACTTCACTACCTGAGGGTCAGGGGAAGGGGCCGTCTCCAGACGGGAGCTCACTGTCCCCCGGGGCACCAGGCGCCCTCGTCCCTGTGTCTGGAAGCTCGCCCTCCAGGCCTCAGCCCTGACACTGTGGCTGCCGCCGCCTGGCGCTGCTGCGCGGCTGGGTCCGGCCACGCGATCTCTCTAGGCCTCCGTGTCCCCACCTGCCAGGGAGGTCGTGAGGACTCGCAGCCCCGTGGTGAGTGTCCCGCAGACCGCAGCAGTGGGGATCCGCTGGAGGAGCCCCTCCCGAGTCTGCATTCTTTCTCTTATAGATTGTAAGGACCACCTGAATGAATCGTTCCTAGAACTGAAGACGCTCAGGATGGAGAAGAACGTCCAGAAAATAATAGTGGACACAAAATCCGACCTGCCGACTCCCTCAAGAATAGAGATCCACGCGGTAACCAAAGAGACGTTGTCTCCCCAGTGAAGTGGCGCACGAAGAGGGTGGGCGTGAGGGCAGACACGGGCCCTCGGCCGCCAGGTCCTCCGGGGGGGGAAGCGCTCAGTGGGCCATTTTGTGACATTATGACCCGAGTTTGCCTCAGGTTTCCTTTCCCTGTCAACTAAAACACACGGGCATGTAAGAGGTAGCAGCAGGGAACAGTGATGAGACCTAAGTTCAGGGGTCAGAGGGAACCATGTCCAAATCCCAGCCTGAAAGCTGGGTGGCCTTGGGCAAGGCTCTTAACCTCTCTGAGATTGTATTTCCCAGCGGTCGAATGATGATGAAAATCCAAGGAGTTCCTTCTGTCCAGTGCCCAGCTCACAGTGTGCATTTAACAAATGGTAGCTGTCGTCACTGTTCACTGTTAGTTAAATAGTAGTGTTCCAGGAAGCCTGCCTTCCAAAAGGGGTACAGGCTTGGTTGCCAGGATTTTCAGAGGTGGTTTGAAGGTGCCCTTGTACCCTACGTAGGTGTTTGACTGGGCACCATGGGCACATGACAATGGGCAGCAAGGTCACCGTCAACCACAAGACCTTCTGAGTGGCCGCATGCTGCACAGTTGGGTCTGAACCACACACAGGCTTCTGGAAGAAATAATGAGGCCATCCTGTCTGGGCCGACATTCCGTCCAAAGATTTTTGTGGACATTTCCTAGAGTCCAGGATGAATGTCTTTGGAAATGAATTGGTTTTCTTGATAAAATCAAACCCTCCTTCTCCGAGTTTGGGTGTGGAGGTCAACTAGACCTCGTAGCGTGACCTTGCTTCCCAGAGTGACCTTGCCCTTGGAGGTGACCCCCAGGCCCACTCCTGACACCACACAGCGGAAACTTCCCCACTCTCCTTGAGAACCTCAATCCTCCAAGGCGGGCAGTGATTAAAATGAAAGGACACGGAGGACGCACAGCTGACGATGCCCAGGGCTCCGTCCGCGGGCGTTATCCCGTCCACCCCTCCCGGCAGCCTGGGCACCACTGTTGTTATTGTTCCCATTTTGGAGATATGAAAAATTAAGGCTTCTGAAGGTCAAGTAGCTCATGCAAAGTCACAGAGGTAAAGACTGAGGAGCCAGGACTTCACCCTGGGCAGGTGCCCCCACGCCCCCTAGTCTGCAGAGAAGGAAGGAGGAGGGGCCTGGAGGTCAAGGACTCCAGAGGACTAGGGACCCCACGGTGCCTTTTGGGTTCTCTCTGCAGCTGATCTGCTGGAACCGTTGAATGAATGGACAAAGGTTCCATAGCTCTGCCAGGACCCTCTTTTTTCTCACCCCAGTAACTATGTCCACTTGACGTAGGTAAATACGTCTCTCCTGTCACTGTCACATTTGGCCTTTCTACTTTATAGTGGGGGTTTCCATTGTTCATCTCAGAGGGTGACAGGGCGGTGCAGCAGATGCTGTGGGTGAAATGTCCGTGATGTTCGTAGCAAGCACTGCAGGCCCATCTGGTTCTGAGGACCTTGAGGGTGGCCGTTGGTGGCTCTCCAGACTCCCCGTGTGGCATGATGGCTTCCCCATTGCTTTGGGGGAGGGGCTTTCAGCAGCCTGCATTTACGGGGGTCTCAGCGAGTGTGTCATCCCAGGAAAGAGCCTGCAGGGAGCCTGGGCCACCAGCCGCACACTCCGCCAGGACAGCCCTTGCCCGTGCTTTCGGAAGGCCTCGCTTCTGCTGCATGAAACGATTGCTCTCATGAAAGGAGAGGGGACATTTTCTATATAACCTTCATCCATTCATTCAACAATTGTGCCCATACCAGGCCACTCGGTGTCAGGTGCCACCCTAGGCACAAGGAGAAGTTTAGTGAGCAGACGGTGACATGGTCCCTGTCGCGCTTGTTGTCCAGATGGGGACCCTCGACCTCAGCACCCCTGGTATTTGAGGCAGGTCATTCCTGCCCACCTGTGAGGGGCTCGCCAGCATCTGGCAGGATGTGTAGTGACATCACTGCCTTCTTCCCGCTAGATGCCAGTAGCACTCCCCATCCTCAGACGTGACAGCAAAAAGGGTGTCCAGACATTGCTGAATGTCCCAGGGGAAGGGACAGTCACGCCCCCCGCGAGCCCTTGTTCTAGAGGGAAGACAGAGGCCGTCAGAGCAGACGAGCCGTGGATGACACATTGCAAAGTCGTCTCTGAGGGTCAGAGCACGGTCCTCTTTAGAAAGCAGTGGCCAGGAGTCCACACCGAGTGGTCAGGAACCAAAATGAGAGTCACCTCCTGAGTCACGCTTCTGTCATCCCTGAGCGCAGCTTGCGGTTGGAGGCTCCCATGATGGAGGGTGGAGCGGTGTCTCTCTCTCTCCTTCCAGGATAGCCTTTCCAACTCAGACACCAGCTCCGCCCTGGAGAAGTCAGATAAGACGGATGTCACCGAGGCTTTGGATCTCAGTGAAAGGCTGGTGTGTACCCACAGCTCGAGGGCCCCTCCCAAAGCCTGGGCCCTGGGGTCACTGTTAACCGTGGTCACTCTAAAACTCCACGAGGCCTGTCACCCCAACGCGGTTCAGAAACCTCCCAGTCCAACGCCTCGAGAGCCAGCAAAGCCAGGGGGGTCCCAAAAAGGCCTAGCGTGAGTGGCTGCGGGGCAAACGAAGCCGCTTTCCGTCTGCGGTGGCAGAGGGCGGCCAAGCAGACCGGACGCTTGCCTTCTGGGAGCAGCTGGGGGCCGGGCACCGCCCCTGAGGCCCCTTGGCTTTCCTGGCAGTACCTGGACATGAGCAGGACTCTGGGAAGCCTGATGAACATCAAAGACATGTCGGGTCACGTGTCCATGAAACACCTGTCCGCCAAAGAGAGGGAGAAGGTCAACCAGCTGCGACAAAGGGACCTGGACCTGGTGTTTGACAAGATCACCCAGCTCAAGACCCGGCTGCAGAGGAAAGAGGAGCTGCTGAAAGGTTACGAGCAGGACGTGGAGCGGCTCAGGTACCGCCTGGCCCCCTCCAGCTGAGCACAGGCAGCAGACCCCTGGGGCTGGCACAGGACAGAGGCCCGAGAGGAGAGTGGCTGAAATGCTGGGGGGACAACAGCCAGGCCCAGCGGGGTGAGTCTGTCCATCAAAAGGCTGCAGTTGGAGCGCTCGGCTCCTGTGTTCCGTGCGCTCTGAGGGCAGAGGGCACCTGCTGTCGGCCTCCCTGACTCACTGCTCTGGCTCTGATCGTTCCACGGTCCCCAAGAGTCGCGTGTCCCAGGGAAGTTGGGAGTGGGGAGCACAGCCTGGACCACCCCAGGCTGCGTGCGTCCAGCCCATGAGCTGTGTGTGCTGCCTCTGCTCCCCCAATCCCTGTGCTGTCTCAGGCTTGGGAGGAAGCTCCTAAGTCAGCCCCATGTGCAAGCGCTGGGAGGGGCCACTGATCTGGGGACAGGGACAATGAGTGGGGACGATGAGGGGAATGAGGGAACCCTGTCTGTCTCTCCATGTGCCCAGGCAGAGCAAAGTGTCCGTCCAGATGTACCAGTCACAGGTAGCGAAGCTGGAGGACGACATCTACAAAGAGTCGGAGGAGAAGGCCCTGCTGAAGGAGGCCCTGGAGCGCACGGAGCACCAGCTGAGCCAGGAGAAGAGGTTCAACAGGGCCATCCGGCAGCAGAAGGTGAGGCGCCTCTGCTTGGGGCGGAGCCCCCGAGGCTGCCCCTCAGCCCCCTTAGAAATGGCAGACGGTGGCCCCAGGAGGGTCCAGGGCAGGCACAACGCATTTATTGGTGGAAAGGAAGGTGGCGGAAGAGCTTTAGACAGACCTTAGAGCAGAGCTTGGCCACTCCCTGGGCACTGGGCCAGCTCTTCTCAGTGGAACCTCGCTCTGCGGCCAGGCCGGGCCAGGGCTCTGCCTGTGGTGTGCATTCACGATCCAGTTCACTCCTGAGCCCAACAGTCCTGCCTGCCTGGTCCGAGGGTCTCTGTTTTACACATGGGGCAGCTGAGTGCAGAGAGTTGAGACTCGCCCAAGTTCACGCAGTAGCCAGGACCTGGCTGCAGATGTCTCTGGCCCTGGTTCCTATGCCTTGTGCTGGGCTGGCCCTCAGGGCCCCCTGGTAATTGTGAGCTTTTTCACTTTAGAACTGTGTGTGCGTGCGCACGTGTGTGTGTGTGTATGTGTGTGTGTGTGTGTGTGTGTGTGTATGTGTGCACGTGCACACCGCGTGTCACCTGCTTGAGCTCTGAAGAGGCTGGCTCCCCTAGAAGGCCCCCCCCTTCCTATCCCAGCATCTGGTGGAGATGCGGCTCCCAGAAGCCCCCTCCCACTCTGCAGACCGGCCTGGGAAGGAAAGCTCTGAGGGAGCCCAGACCCACTGTCGCCGGCATCCCCTGCTCTGAATTAAACATCACAGGCTTCCACACGCGCGTGTCACGGGGCTTCCTCAGGCGGAAGACGGTGTCCTTTTGCACCGAGCCTGCCAGCAAAGCTGGGCAGCGCCACGGTCCGATATGTGGTTTGATGTGCCCTCTGGGGAGCCCGCTCCTTCCCGGGGTGCCCCCCAGGGTTGGCAGCCCGGCCCCCAGGCAGAGACAGCAGCCACAGAATAGGACAGCAAAGGGCCCCACCAAGCCCATTGTGGTGCGTGGGCGGAGTGCAGGGACAGGGGATTTGCATAATCAGCGTGCATGCATTATTCACAAGGCCTCTTCCACACAATCAGCCCTGCCAGCCTGGCACCAGCCAGCCTCCCACGGCGGAAGGTCTGAACTGGCCAAGTGAAACCTGTGTCAGCCCCAGAAGAGTGAAAGCTGGGGATCTCCCCGCACGGAATCCACAGAGCAGGGGGATGGGACAAGAAGGGCTGCCGTGTCCCTCCAGGGTGCCCACATCAGCCTAGAGAGGCCTTGAGCTGCCCCTCAGAGAGAACTGAGGCTGCGCAGGAGCACAAGCAGGGTCCCCCGGACCCTCCCTCCAGCCCTGGTCACTGTGCTCCCCCGAACCCTGCAGCCCCAGCGCTCCAGGTGTCCATCCGGGCATCCTGGCACTCAGCCTCGGGTGCTTACCCAAGCCAGGTATTCGTTATTAGCAGTTGGGGTGGGTGGGGGGGGGTGAGTAACAAATTCTGCAGTTTTGCTGGATTCTGAAGGGAAGCTGTTTATATCTGTCTTGCCATCAGATCCTACCTAGGAGCATACTTGCATTTTTAAAATGCACATTAGAGGAAAACAGAACTTTTTTCTTCTTAAGTGTTACACTTAATATTTTCATAAGGAGCCTTAGCTCTTCCAAAGTCTCCAGGATAACATCTCGGCACCTGTCCGTCAAGATGGACTGGATTGCTCTCCTGGAGCCTCAAAACAGTCCCCCCCCCACACACACACACACCAATGCAGTTTGAATGTTAAGCGTCTTTTCACCAAGCAGAACTTTCCAGAATCACACGTCTACTTCCCTTTGACAGTGCCAATGAGACTTGCTATAATATGGGGAAACTTCCGCACCAGACATTCCCAGAGAACATCCTGGTCTTGGGCCTCCCAACCCTGGGATGCCCCTCAAGCTCTCTCCAGGTGACAGGGTAACAGTGACCGCCCCTCAGAGAGGAGAACTGAGGCCAGCGGAGTTCACGCCTGGCTGCGCAGGAGCACAAGTCTGGTCCACTTTCCACATCACTAGATAAGGCAGAGTGTCCCAGGTGACAAGTGACTTCACCCCTATGTCTCAGCTTTCTCAACAATACTGTGACAACAGAACCTACTTCCCAGGACCGCGGGGGAAGTGGCCTCTGGCAGGCAGCAGACCTCCCTACCCAACTCCTTGGGGGTGAGGCTGGCAATTCGGGGTGGGGGGGCGCGATTCCTGTGTTTCTTAGAGAACTGCCCGCCAGCTGATGAGTCCACACAGCCCTGAGACTTCCCCCTGGTCCCCTAAAGTTGGCAGCTCCTTTGTAAGGCTCTCTTTTCTGTTCGGTGAATACAACCAGGGCCATGGCCAAGAAAGAGACTTTCTTGTGAATGGGTTAAGCCCGGAATTTTCAATAGAAAACATTGACATGCACAGAAGTTGCCCTTTGGGAAGCGGCAGCCCTTTCTCAGCCCTTCCTTAGGGTTTTAGTGTGAGAAAGGACACTGCAGCCAGAGAGGCCGCCCAGCTCCCCTCCCAGGCTCCAGCCAATCAATGCTGGCCAGGTGGTCTCAGCTGGGCTGGAGCCCCCAGCCTCCTCCCAATGTAATTAGCTCAGGTCCCTAGTCTTTACAATAAAGATCAGTATCTAGCTCATAAGGTTGGATTCGATGAGAGCATATTTATAAAACCCGAAGCAAATAAGGGGCCACTCGTTACACGTTCACTGGCCGCCATCGACAGCTTCACATTTTCCAAGGTTCTCCTGGGCCAGGTATTCCGTGTGTTTTTGACCAAGGAGTGACCCTAGGTATCCCGGGGTCATTCCAGATGTTGTATAGGCTGGAACGGACTGGGGGACTCAGCAAGGCTCCCCCCGATCCCCCTGCAAAGATGAGAAGGTAAAACGTGGGTAGGGTGGTGCAGTGTGTGGCTAAAGGGTGGCTAAAGAAAAAGGGCCTCACCCATCCCCCCTTCTGCCCACCCCTTCCAGTGAATCCCAGCGTCTCCCTGAAATGCCAGAGGTGTGTCCCCGACTGGTACAGGCGAGGACATACTAAACACTCTTGTTCACATGATGTTTTCACTCAGGAACATTTAGAGGATCCTGAAAACAGAAATGCAAAAGACTCAGCACCTTGCAACTGTTCCTTCAAAGAGAATCAGCGGCAGGTATGGAAAGGTGTTCTGCTCAGGCAGCCAGACACAAACTAGATACAGTCCTTGCAGAGGGTAAGAGCCCATGAAGCATAAATGCCAGCCGTGCTACCCCAGGACGCCCCAGGGACATCGCACACCTCCACTCCCATCCCTGTCCAGCCCCAGCCCCTGCCCAATATTTGAACAAATGACCGAAAAGACCAGCAAGTGTCTGCCCCAGTGCGTTGAGGCGAGGGGAGAGGGAACTCGAGAGTGCTTTGGCTGCAGAGGCACCATTCTGGCACTAAATGGGGACTTGCCGACAAGCTGATGACAAAGGAAGGGAGGCATGAGAGCCCCAAGAATCCTGTCCTAGGAATGAAATAAATCAGGAAAAGTGGGCATAAAAGGATCCAGGATGGGAATGGAGTCCCGATTGTTAATGACTTCCACACCTGCCAAGGGGAGCCTCATGTGCCTCTGAGCTTCCTGGCAGCCAAAGGGAGAGGGAAAACCACGTAGGCCTCCAGTTCACAGTGTCTGTGGGATGCACACAAGCATTAGAACAGAGACCACACCGGGCACTCCCCCAGAGGGGACACTGTGGCATAATGTACCCTGTTCCTAAAAATGGCCACAGTGCAGAAGCAACACAGTGTCAGCCGAGCCATGTCTGAGGAAGTTCCTTGAGACAGACCAATGTCCCCACATCCCATGAGTCCAGTCCAGTTCTGTAAGAGCAGGTCTGCAGGTGGCCAGGCTCTGCTCTTCAGAGCTCAGCAGCCCACTGTTTGGACTCAGTGCAGGACTGAGCAGTGCTCAGACTCCAGTTCCCTGAAGCCTTGGTCCTGGGCACCCCAACCCTTGCGCCCCAGAGCAGCTTCCCTTCACCGGTCTTACCTGCCAATAAAGGGCCTTCCTCCAAGGCCTGGGGAGAGCCCAGTAGGGTTGCCCGACTGGGAGGAAAAGTAAGCCGGGATGCCCGGCCACATTTGAATTTCAGAGAAGCAGCCAAGAGTTCAGGACACACTTAGACGGATCCTCTAAACATTGTGCTGAACACACTTGTTCTACCTTAGAAAACTATTATTCTGAAATGCGAGTGAGTGGGCACCTGGGTCTCCCCTGGGGCCTGTCAACAAGTGCTTCCTGGGCCCCGACTGATTGCCAAGGAGAGGGGCTCTCGGCAGCTGGGGCTCACGGCAGCCACAGATGCACTTGTCTTGGCTCACGGGGTGTTTTCTAGTTTGGGTGGGTTTTTGATTTGTTTGGGTTTTTTGGTCTGTGGTTTTGTTTTTAGTAACATCTCAAAATAGGGCCCCTCCACAGAATACTCTGGATTTCTGGCCTCTCTGAGGAACTTGGAAGATGGTGGTGACCAACCTCACAAGTCACCATCTCCCAGGCCTCTTAGAAAGGACACAGGCTACTCCTGGGTTTGCTGCCTCCCCCACTTCACCCCTTTCTTTTGACCGCTGGGCCCTGGAAGCATCCAGTTGGTGACCCCCGGGTGAGCTCGGGGCTCTTGGAACTTCTTCCCAGGTGCCTCCATACGTTCACCCACCACCACCTGAAAGGGAGGCCCAGCTGGCTCACGGTGGTGTTCTCAGCGCCTCGGGAGTCTCTTTCCTCTGGGCATTGCCCCTGAGGTGCAGGGTCTTGAGGACATCAGGGTCAGCAACTGCAAATCAAACCCCAAGGAAAGAGCAAGCCCCAGAGTTGGGGTGACGGCTTCCAAACAGGCTGTGATCCCTGACAGGAGGCCAGCCAGAGCTCCCTCGCACCTACTCCACGGGGATGTTTAGGAGAGACCCCCCCCCCCCCCCCCCCGTGGACGTCCAGCCCTGCTCTGGGAGGCTCCGCCATCAGCTGCAGCAGATTGGCCCTTGAGGAGAGCGCAGGGTTCTGTGGGGACCCTGGCCGACCAGCCTCCTCCTGGCTGGAATCTGAACAGAGATCCCCAGGAGGCCCGTCGGGGTGGTGGACCATTGTCCCCAGGCACACCCCTCCCGGAGGGGCATCATCACCCCCTGGCCAGGGAAGCCCCAGCATCCCAAAGGGACTCTAAAAGTTGAGAAGAATCCATTTTCTTTGAGGCAACAAAAAGCAGAGAGGTGAACCTAAGTGTAAGGTGGCCCTGTCCTCTCCATGTTGAAGAGACGAGAGTTTATAGAGATGGTGAAGGACACGAGGCAGAGTTCAGAGTTCCAGGTGAGCCAGAAAGAGAAGAGAGGAAACAGTAGGTCAGCAGCAGGGAACCCAGGTGGCAGCATCCACCACCCATGTGCTGTGAACCAGGCACCTACTATGTGCCAGGCATGGAGCCAGGCACAGGCCATGGCTCGTCTCACTTAAACTCCACGACACCCTGTGGACGGGCATTGTTACTGTCCCAACTTAAGAGGAGGTGCCTGGTGCAGAGACTGATCCCTCCGGAGCCCCGGATGGAGCCCGCCGCAGGTCTGACACAGGTCAGTGATCTGGCCCTGCTTCAGGTGCTCCCATCCAGGCGATCGCTGACCCCATCTGGGTGGCGTGTGTCTTGATTTTCAAGGAGGTGCCCTCCAGAATGCCCTTTTCTTGAGAGCTGAGGATCAAGGCTGTGAAATCTGAACCGTTACCTTTCACGATTTGGCCTTGATGCTGGAACTGCCCCAGCCAGATGCCCGCCTGGCGCAGCAGAGGCGAGCTCGCGGAGAGATCAGCACCTTTCCGTGAACCTGAGAGGAAATATGTTCGAGTTTGACAAAAGACCACCTTATGCTGAGACGGCAAAATCCTCATTGGAAAGAATCAGATACTCCATGTAAGAGCAGAAAGAAGCCTGTTCTCGATCCCCTTGTCCTAAGACAGGAAGGCAGCTACTGCTCAGAGCAGATTCAGGATAGAGAGCATCCCAAGGGTCCCCCTAGTTCTGAGAACTGTGCTACCCTGCAAAGAGAGACAGAGGGAGGCTGGAAACTTGCTCATCCACACACAGGACAAACCCCGGGCAGGCGGACACCTTGAGATAAGGCAGAAGGCTTCCTTGAGCTGTGGGGTCGGCCCTGAAGTCGCAGGACCGTCCTGCCTCTGAGCTGTGAAGGCCGCCTCAGGGTTAGGAGCCGGGAGCAGCTGGCTCTTGCACTAGGTGCGGATGAGCGTCCCATCCTCCAGCCCTCCTGCCAGGGATGCCAGGCCTCGTGTCTAGATCTCCATGGTGCAGAAAGGTGTCTTCAGGTTCCTTACAAAGCGTGGGTTGCTGGAGTCCTGAGGTGATGGAGTCCACATGACCACCTCAGGAAAGACAGGCCATGTGAGACCCACCCCTTCAGCTGGCCCACTCATCACAGTCTCCCTCTCTAGCGAGCTTCTGGAACTTTCTGTCTAGGCCCCGTGGCTTCTTGTTTGTCTTTCACAATGCCATTCATTAAATTGTTTTCCCTGCAGCTAACAATCTTTTATAATTGTGTGCGGGTTGTATGCCAAAGAGGAAAATCTAGTTTCTAGTCTTCTAGAAAAACCCAGAAATTTATTGAGTACCCAGTTAAGGCTAGGCAGGGTGCTGGGCACAGGGGAGAGGGGAGTGAACAAAAAGAGGTGCTGTCCTGTCCCTCATCCATTCGACAGACACCTACTGAGAGCCCGTGATGTGGCAGCTGCCGACCATGTGTCCAGGACAATCATGCATTCAGGGGGGGGGGGCAGTGTCCCCCAAAGGGAGTCAACATTTTTTTTCCTACCAGGAATTAAATCCAGGGGTGCTTTACCACTGATCCACATCCCAGCCCTGTTTGTTTTTTAAAGAATTTTTTATAATTGTAGATGGACAGAATGCCTTTGTTTATCTTTATGTGGTGCCGAGGATCGGACCTAGTGCCTCAAGCATGCTAGGCAAGTGCTCTACTGCTGAGCGACAGTCCCAGCACCCAGCCCTTTTTATTATTTGAGACAGATCCTCACTAAGTTGCTAAGGCTGGTCTTGAACTTGCGATCCTCCTGCTTCAACCTCCTGAGTTTCTGGGATAACAGGCATGTGCCACAACACTCTGCCAACATTTATTCTTTACATATAAAGCACAAATACACACACACAAGTTGAGTGTCCCTGATCTGGAAGTCCCAAACTCAAAATGTTCCAAAATCCAAAACATTTTGAGTGCTGATGTAATGCCGAAAGTGGGAAATTCCACACTATGAAACTGCTTCCTGCACAAAATATTTAAAATGTTGTATCAATTATCTTCTATGCGTGTGTGTAAGGTGTATATGAACCATAAATGAATCTGGTATTCAAACTTGGGTCTCATCCCCAAGATATCTCAATGGGTATGCAACTATTCTAAAACTAGGGAAAATCTAAAACCTGAAACACATGGGTCCCAAACTCTGGGGTGAGGACTACTCAACGTGTGCGCACGCGGGGCGGGGAGGGCGGGCGGGGGGCACATGCGTGCACGCATAGTGCTATCTGTGATATTAAAATTAGAGTGGGAGGGATTAGCAAAAAAACATCCACAGGGGAGAGACAGATAATGGCAAAGGGTGAGAAACATGGCTCTAGAAGAATGAAAACAAAAATCCACGCCCCTCTGGCTTCCAGCCTGGAACCGTTTCTTTTTAGAAGTCAAAACAAGCAGCACTTAGATAGTGACTGTGGGCAAGGTGCCCCGAGGGCAAGGCCGAGGGCTGAGCCCAGGATCCTATTTCCGAGTCCAAGGGCCACGACCAGGATAGGCAGGGAGCTCACTAGAGCCCAGGCCTGTGCTTTTCCAGAACAGCCACCCCGTGCATCCTGAGTGAGTTTCCACCTGGCTGTCACTGTTTAAAGCCTGGCTTCTGGTCCTCAGGGGGGTCTTGTGGTTCCAAAAACCTCAGCGGGGGACGGTGGTGCTCTGGCCTCTCTCCAGGCTGGGCTCTGCCAGGGGCCCCACCCCCACCCCTGCCCTCCACCCCGTCCACAGGTTCACAGGCCCCAGCCACCACCTCTTCCAGGGTGAGTCAGGTCACCCAGTCTGCCTTCTGCTGCCCCTCGCTGTCACACTGAAAAGAGAATCTGTGGTCCTTCTGCCTCAGGCGGTTGGCAGATCTGGGGGTGGAGACTGATGGGACCTGAGACTATTTTTTAACACAATGCCTTTATTTTTTTTATGTGGTGCTGAGGATCAAACGCGGGTCCCAGGATCCCGCCTGTGCTAGGCGAGCGCTGTACCGCTGAGCCACAATCCTAGCCCATGGGACTATTTTTAACAAACTTTCTGGGTCCCACAGCCAACCTTGCACCCCCCATCAGGGCTCGGGCACTCGAAAACCACTCGCAGACAAGCAATTTTATTGAAAATCAAATAAAGGGCAGGCTGTGCCGAGGGGAGAGGTTTGTGACATTTCCCCCCAGGTCATTCAAACCAATATTTATTTGGAGGGCTACTGGAGAGTTCTCAGCCTTTTTTTGGTGTGGGGGGTGCTGTACCAGGGATTGAACTCGGGGGCACTCGACCAGTGAGCCACATCCCCAGCCCTATTTTCTGATTAGAGACAGGGTCTCACTGAGTTGCTTAGCTCCTCACTGTTGCTGAGGCTGGCTTTGAACCTGTGATCCTCCTGCCTCAGCCTCCCGAGCCGCTGGGATTACAGGCGTGTGCCACCGCGCCCAACATGATGAAGGCAGGTTCTCAAATGGCATTCCAGACCCTCAGCCACTGGCCCAGGTCTCAGAAGGGGACTTTTAAACCTGTCCTAAAGTGAAAAGAACTTAGCGCATGCACACACCCCTCTGGTCCTCTGTGCCCCTCCAGGCCTCTGATGGCTTTGTCCCCAGCCATGTGACAGGAAGGGGGTGAATAGCATGTCAGAGCCCACAACCCCAAGTCCTGGGAGGGCTCTTCCAAAAAGCCCAGCTGTGACAAGGGACCAAGCAACTAAGAACTGGGAGCAGAGTCAGATCGTGACTGTCCGGATGCTCCTTCCAGGACAGGGTGATCCCCTGAGCAGTCTGCACGCTCTCCTTCCCAACCTTCAGATGGAAGACACCTTTCATGCAGTGAGAGCCCATGGAGAGAGACTGCATCACTGTGAATGTGTTCACCATACACAGTTCCTGGTTTCCAGACCACGAAACAAGGATGTAAACAGGGCCAGCCACAGCTGTTGCTGGAAGGGCGCACCCCAAACAGTAATGCAGCTTGTCAATGGATAGTGTGATAATGATGAGCCATTTTATCTCCTCCTTGCTCTGATCTGTGTGTGTGTGTGTGCACGCGCACGTGTGTGTGACATTTTCTTTTGGTTACCAAATCAAATGAAACCATTTGGGTGGAACATGTTGGGATCTCACAGCAATTATAGAGTTTGTACCTCTTGCTTGTTGAAGGTTGGAGCCAAAAAAGCCACCTCAAAGATGGACCAAGAAAGAGAGATGAAAAAAGAGACATCCAGCAAACCCAGCCAGAGCCTGTTGTTTTCTAAGCCTGGTGGAAGGAACTAGAGCAATGTCGTCTCACCCAGACTCATGTGATTCTCCGTGAGTCGGTTTGACTCCTCCATGTCAAAATATTAAGACGTTTTATGTAGGACTTTAAAGATTTTTACCCTAGCGTTTGACTTTCTAAACTGGTATTTTGCACAGTATGTATTTGAGAGTGTGGGGGAACAGGGGTTCTTTTTTTTTTTTTTTTAATAACTATGAATATGTACAAACTCAGGTATGTGAAAGTATGTTTGTAACCTAGACTCCTCAGTCTGGTATGTACAATGACACAGTTTCACATTTGGGTCATGACATCACACCCCAAAGGAGCTCTGGGAGACCCATAGTGGAGATAATCCAAGACTGTCATTGGAGTCAGGCAGAAAGGGAAGCTCAGGGCTCTTGGGCCAGGCCATAGGGAATTGAGCTGACTTTATTGTAATAAATTTAGAATGCCAATCAGTTTAATTGCTTCCATAATAACAACTAACATTCCTATGGCACTCACTGCAATTTTCAAAACACTTTTTAAATCCTTCCTGGGCCCAAGGAGGTCAAGAATATTGTGCTCCCCATTTCATAGCTGCAGAAGCTGAGCCCAGGGGGGGTTCACGGACCTGCCTAGAATCCCACAGCTTTAAATTCAGGAACTGGTCTTGAACCCGAGTTTCTAATTCCATCTCATCCTGTCCATTCTGCCACACCAAGATGGCCCAGTGGTTCCAGTCCCAGACCACAAGGACAGACCAAGTTCCCAGAGAACACACACTGCCCAGGAGGCCGCACCGCCCTCGCCTGGTGTTGGGAGGGACCCTCTTTGCCCAGGCTCCCTCTCTGCTTCTCCCATGGCCTGCTTTCTCTCTGTCCACCTGTCTTCTCACTGCCTTCCTTGTGTTGGGGGAAGGGGAAGAACCAGAAGTCGTGAATAGGATTGATTCTATAGATCTACAATAAAAATATTTTTTATGTTTTAAAACCAAGTGTCTTATTAATACCAATTAAAACTCAGGGGAGGGCGGGGGATACAGCTCAATTGGTAGGGTGCTTGCCTCTCATGCCCAAGGCCCTGGGTTCAATTCCCAGCACCACACACACACACACACACACAGACACACACACACACACACACACACACACACACACACACCCCTCAGGGGAAATCCATGAACTCAGGGGAAATCCATGAACTCATTAGATCCATGATCTCCCCCAGAAGGCACATCTTACAGAGGGCGGGATCTAAAGTCAGTGACCTTGAAAAGGTGAAAATTCCAGAATCTGGAAGAAGAATCTGGTAGTATGAAAACCACACCTCATCTCCAAAGCCCAAAGAAAGTTTTTCTCTAGCACCAGAACAGATCGCTTGGTTAAGGAGCTGGTGCAGGTTTGAGATCCCAATTGTGTGAAAAATCCATTGTTTGTTGAACAGGTATATTTGAATTTGCATCTGTTACATATAATGGCTTTATGAATCCCCATACTTTTGTTCTTTCAAAGGAACGCGTTAAGGTTTAGCCTATCAACGTCACCTCCGCGTCGGCAATTTATTCTCCGGACTCCTCCAAGGAGGCGGCTTCTCCTCGGCCCCGCCCCTCCCTCCCCTGAGCGGCTCCCTTGGCCGTCGCTGATTGGCTGGGTGGAAGTTACCCAACCCAAGCCAGGCCAATCCGATTTCCCTCCTAATTCCAGCCGGGCCAATCAGCATCTCTGCCCTTAGGGTACCATTCAGGACAGTGGAGGAGCTGGGGCAGAGAGAGAAGGCGCTGCTCCAGGGCTGGTGAGGACCTTTCCTGTAGTGTTCACGGTGTTCAGAAACAGAAGGTCAGAGCTGCAAAGAGTAGAGAACAGGAACCCGGAGCCCCAGAGCGAGCGGGTGCTGCAGGCACCAGGGGGCGCCAAGGAGCGTATCCTGCCTCAGAGGCTGAATGCTGCGCCCTCAATTTCCCAGCCTCCCTTGCAGCTAGCAAGGCCGCACTGTGAGCTCTGCCCAGGACATAAAGGAAAGCCCCAGGAGGGCTTCCCTTGGAGAAAGCTTTGCCCCTTTGCCCCCTGCCCCCTTTTGGTCCTGGGGCTCAGGTTTGGTGCAAGAGCAAACTGTCTTGGGGATCATCAGATAAAGAGCAAGAAGCCAGCAAGGCTTGGTGGCACACGCCTGCAGCTCGGGAGGCTGAGAAAGGAGGATCGTGAGTTCAAAGCCAGCCTCAGCAATGGTGAGGTGCTAAGCAACTCAGTGAGACCCTGTCTCTAAATAAAATACAAAATAGGGCTGGGGACGTGGCTCAGTGGTCAAGTGTCCCTGAGTTCAATCCCCAGTACCAAAAAAAAAAAAAGAAGCAGCAGCAACAGCCAGAGATCCCCCACCAACCCACCAAGGAGAGTAGACCGGAAAGACAAGAGCAAGGGGTGCCTGGTGGCATCCAAGAGTGCAAAACTGCTCACCTCTGTACTTGTACTGTAGGACAGATAGCCCCCTCCAGTTGAAGCCACCGAGTCACCTGGGAACGTTTGTGCTGGGCAACAAAACACCCCAAACTTATTGACCGAGAATGACAAATATTATTTCTCATGAGTCCATGGATCAAGCTGGGCACTTCTGCCATCTAGGATGGCTTGGCCAGAGCTGGATGGTTTAGGGTGGCCTTGTTCTCATGCCTGGTCACTGGCGGACAAATGGGTTAGGTCAGTAATCTCAAGGAGGGGCGAGATAGACAACCCCTGCCCCAGGAGACGTTTGACAATGTCTGGGTATAATTTTTGATTATCACCTCTGGGGCAGGAGGTTGCTACTATTATCTATGGGATTTTTTTAAAAAGGCACAGAACAACACCCCGCCACAAAGAATCCCTTCCTCTCAAATGTCAGTAGTAGTGAGGTTGAGAAACCCTGTGACGGGGGCCTCCAGCTGCAACAGCTTGCCTTAGCTCAGCAAGCTGGTCACCACCAGCAGGCCAGACAGGGCTCGCTCGTGCGGCAGTGGTCACAGGTCCCCAGACATGGCAGTGAGAGCCAGCCCCGATGCACAAGCAGCCTTCAAGTCTCTACCTGCCTTGAGTTTGTTTATACCTTGTCAGTCAAAGCCAAGGTTGATGTGAGTGGGGATCTGGAGCTTTACAATCTGCCCACATCCAGTTTCTGTTATTGGAAGCTGAGTATGTTCCCAGCCAACACAGGAGGAGAAAGCTACCTTGGTTCCCAATGACTTGCCGGTTCCTAGTTCCCCTTCCTTGTGAAGGCAGTTCCAATGCCTGCCCTTGGGTCCCACTAAGACCCTTTGTATCACACAAGATTTCTGAATTGTAAACAACAGAAACTTCCTGCGGCCCATAGGCAGAAAGGGAATTAGTTGGTTATTGCAAGGAAATGAGGAAGTCTAAGCAAAAAAGAATCTGGCTTGGGCACTCAGGGACCTGCTTTTCCTCCCCACACATGCTCCTCTGGGTGTCCACTGGTGGAGTGTCTGCTATTTGCAGCCTTCACTGTGACACTTCCTCACAGTCCCCACTGGTGGTTCTGAACAGCCACTGGCAACCTCTCTATGGGGAGAGGGCGCAGACCAAGGTACAACAGGGTACCTCAAAGAGGATCCCTCAAAATCCCCGATCTTCCTCTGCTCCTCCAAGAAGCTACGACAACTTGCTCCCGCCCTTGCCAACCGTAACCGGTTCGGGTTCTTGGAGTCGTGACTGTGACGATAAGGTGCCCTTCTCTGGCAGCTTGGCAGCATCACCAGTGCCTGTTGTTGCAGAAACTAGAGTCATGAAATGTCTGGGGGAAAAAATAGCTCTCCTGGATCTGCGTTCCCAAACGTGCTCCCGGGAAATGCAGTGGTTTCCAATTTTTTAGGGACTTGGGGAATCAGAGCACTACGGGAAGGATCAGAGGAAGCCTCATACCTGCCGAAGCCCCTCTTTTTCATACAGAGGCCTCCCGGGCAGGAGGTCGGGCACCCGGTGAGGGGAGACTATCTTGGCCTCCTTTCCATCAAGACGCACCGCCTGCATCTGTCTGCTCAGTGGCCCCAGTTATTTTGGGCCGACGCATGACCTTGTGAGCCTGTTTCTGCCTTTAAAATATTTTTCTCTGCCCATCTGTTCCCCAGGAATCTATTGCACTGCCTCCGTCCTGCAACGGAAGCCCTGGCGGCTTGCTCGTTTTCGTTTCCTCTCGTCTCTAGCATACCGCTTTCCTCCCTCAGACCCTAAAATACTGGCAGCAGACATTTTTTCTTCTGACTAACTGTGGTCTCAGCAGAGATCAAAGGGGCTCTTTGACAGGCAAATCACCTTTACAGTTACATATCCAGCCTCCGTTCTTTCAGGCAGCGAATACTGGGTGCCTACTATGTGCCGGGCACTGATGCTACTGTGCTAGACGCTGTGGCCTTGACCTTGGCTCCCCATTTCCTGTTCTGATGTACTGCTTTAACTGAAAGGGAGTTGGAATCGGTACTGGGTGTGTCGCAAGCTAGAGCTCAGTTTTGACATTCACATATATTTTGGCTTTGAACAGGCTCACTGCTGGGTGTCCTCTAAAGAGAGCTGTAGGCAGCGATGACCCTCTTCTGGGAGTTTCTCTGTGCCTTCTGGCAGTTGACACTTAATAACTAACAATAGTAGCTACTTTTTATATTGCTTTTGCCAGCATCAGACCCTGTGCTGACAGGATCCCACTTAATACTACATGTATCACTGCAGTTTTGCCTATGGAATGACCAGTCCAGAGTAGGTAGGTAACTTGCCCAAGGTCACAGAGCAGGGATCAGCGTCCAGACTTCTTCCCCTTAACTGCTCCAATGTATCGTCTTTCTCAGCAAATTCTACGAACCTGCTGGTTTTCTAGTCATCAGTGAAGATGGGGATGGCACTTTTTCTATAAAGGGACAAATAACAAAAGCCCGTTTTCTAATAAGAGGCCATTTTGCTTTGTCACCGTAGGGTCTCTGTTGCCTCTGCTCAGCTCTGCCATGGAGGATGATGGGTAAATGAATAAGCATGGCTATGTTCCAATAAAACTTTATTTATAAAAATAGGCAGTGAGCCAGATTTGCCAACCCTGTGTTCAGCTGACTAGATGACGAATACCTGCTCGCTGCTTGCAGGAAGTCAAATGATCACTGTCCCCACCATGGAGAGCAGGTTCAGTTTTCCCGTGTGCCGTGAGCTGCTCTAAGCACTTCACATACGGTTTCTTAACTAAGTCTCCCAGGTAGTCCAGGAGGAGAGAGGACTTCCCTGGTACAGACGACACAACATAGGCCAAGAGGCACAGTAACCAGTGGGCCAGGACTGCCCAGCCAGCTCCTAACATCTGCCACGCTGTCCCGACTTCAGAACTGCATCCGCACGGCCCGGAAGACCCGCCTCCCCCAGCCCAAGCCAAGGGGATGCGCCTTCACTACCCAGCTCTTTCCACGGGCACCCCGGCTTTCGGCACCCTCTGGGCGTCACCTGCTTCCTCTAGTTGATACCTGAGCTCAGGTGTCTGCCGAGGCACCAGGCTAGTTCTCTCACCCGACTCTGCCTTTGTCTTCATGGACCCACTGTGGTTAGTCTTACAGTGTCCCTTTCAATGTCCCCAGCTCTCAGGTCCCCTGTGTACAGTGTTTACCAGTACCTTCCATATACTCCTCCTCCGTCCTGTCTGCTGAGAACAGAGCGCTTAAATGACCTCTGGGGCACAGTGATACCCAAGGACCAGCAGGTCACACAGCCCCAACCCCTATCTGATGCCACTGTCTGTCACTTCCTCAGAGGACACAGAGAACAGACATTTGAGAGGATTGTATTTTAAGAGCTTCTGTTAACTTTTTTGTTGAGTCATGTGGGTGCACAAAAGTGTCACTTTAACAGCTTCTCTTTCTTGGCAATGACCTTGAGACCTAAAAATGGGCCACCCGATGCTCTGGAGGGGACACTGAAAAGAACACCCACTCTGTCCCCAGCCCCGAGGCAGCTCAGGCCCTCCAGGACAAACATTTCCCCCGCACTGACTTCAGGCCAGGCACCATGTGGGCGCCACGATGGCAGTGGAACCAGGAAGCCGCATGGTGTGGGGCATCAGATACAAGCACTTCATTATGGATAATAAGTGCTGAGCCCCGACCACAGGGGGCTTCCCTGGAAGAGTTAGAGCCTCTCAGTCACGCAGCGGGGGTCCAATAAATCTCACACTTCAACGGGGAGGCCTGCCCTCCCCTGCTTGCCTACAACCAAGAATGTTCCAAGACCAGCGCCCAGTGTCCAACACAATGTGTCTTGATTGCCTGGAGAGAGCGTGCTGCTGCTTCTCAGAGTAGCTGCCACCAGAGGAAAAGCCATGATCAGCCGCCCATATTAGCACCAGCTAGGAAGGGGTCCAGGGAACACTGCAGAAGCAGCATCACTGGATTTTAAGGTACCCCCCCATACAAGAACGCACACACACACCTGCGCACACACCTGCACACACACACCAACACACCTGCACACACACACACCAACACATGCACACACACCTGCACACACACCTGAGCACACACACACCTGCACACACACACCTGCGCACACACCTACACACATCTACACACATACCTGTATACACTGTACACACACCTGCACACACACACCTGCGCACACACACACACCTGCACAACACACACTAACACATGCACACACACACCTGCTCACTCACACCTGCTCACATGCATACTCTTCAGCCCATTCGAGTGTTAGACACTGATCTGCCCATCACTTGGACCCGCCAGAGACCAGCTGGCTATATGGAACTAATCTGAAAGACCACGGAGGGTCTCAAATATAATTCGTAGTATCCAAGATCACCCCAAAGGCAGCTCTGTAGACAAGGCTTCTACCTGCAATCGTTGACCCCCCATAACCTTTTCTCCCCCCCCCCACCCAGGGGTGGCATCATGCCTCCAGCTGATCCTCATTGCACCCTTTGCCTGGCTTCCAGATTTTCAAGAGATAAGAAAGCCTCTGAAGCCAACCAGCCTAGGACTCCTTCCTCGGCCCTTAGGAGTATTAGTGTTGTCCCTGAACCTTGACCTCTGAGCTTCTCCTCAATCCATCACGGGCTTCCTGCTGAGTGCAGAGTACACTGATTCCTGAGCACACTGGTGTTTGTCAAGCAGGAAGCCCCTGCGCCTTTTATGAGCCGGCTTTATCTCTAACAGCCTCCCCAGACCCCTCTTGCTTCCCCAGCATCTTGGGCTGGAGGGACCACCCAGGGCTGCCAGGCTCTGGAATGCACCCCAGTGTCCATGCCACCTCCCCTAGGCCCAAGGGCCTTTCCCAACCCTTTTCTCTCCTTCTTGCTTCTCCCCCAACCTCTTTTCAAAATGCTGTTGTTTTTCTTAACATTCCTTCACCCCTCCCCAAAAGACAGTTACACAAGTAGATGTGGGAGGAAGGAGAGAGCCCGAGTCAGCAATGACTCAGTGGCCTCCTCCCTGATGCTGGAACTTCAAAACTGGCTCTCACTCACCCCTGCCTCTGGAGAAGTCCTTTGCCGAGGGTGTGATTTTTCCTGAAGATCATTCTTTCCGCATGACCAAACGCTGCAATGTGTCACCAGTGCAGATCCCTTCTCTCTGCCAGAACCCATGCTTGGGGCACAATACTCAGAGTCGTTCCAAATGACTTCCCCTAATAAAGAGGCAAGGGATGTTTCCTGCAGGTTCCGTCTCCACACAGAGCCCACACTTTGCTTTTCTCCCCTTTGGTTTTAGGGGGTGAAGGGGGCTGGGGGGGGGCTCCTTTTCCTGAAGTGTGATGACCTCAGAAGGGGAAAGTTCAGATGAAATGATGCCCTTGGCCTGCATCTCTGGCTTCGGGTCAGATCAGCCACAGGCAGGGCCCGAGCCCAAGATGGTCACAGCAGCAGGCAGCTGGAACTCCATGCTCTGCAAACCCTGACAGCTCTGAGAAAAAGCAACCCAAGAGGTGTTAAAGGGCTCTTCCATTCCAGGCAGCATTTCCTGAGCTCTGAGTTTAACATACCAAGGCTCTGGTGATCAGCTCCTCTTTTAAGATGCAACAGGAAATGAAAAGGAATTTCCCCTACCTCCAAATCCTGGTGCCTGCCCTGCCTCCCTAGGGCTGTGTCCACACAAGTCAAATGGGAAATTGACCACAAAGTTGAACAGACACAGCCAGTCCAAACAACCCCAACCAAAACCCCAGGTTTATTGCATCTATATAAGTTGTTTTTTCAAGAAAGCAATCCCTTCATGTAATCTCTACACTCTTAAGTTTGTTCCTGTGTCAAACAGATGCAAAACATTCCATAATAAAACAGTCCTGCTTCATGCAGAATTGTTAGAAATCATGAGATGGGGCAAGTGGAGGCTTGCCAGAGTTTTCAAAGTAATTAGCTGCTTTGGGAGGAAGACCAAGAATTTGGCAAACCTAAACATCTACAGACCTAACTGTAAACATGCCAATCTATACCCTGCCCCTGGTCCTTTGCATTCATTAAGTGAACTATTTTTCTTCCATTCAGTTCCTCAAGACTGCAAAGGGAGAAAGGGAGACTGCCTGGACCAAACTGCCCCAAGAAGAACAGAAACTTAATTCTGAGCTTTAAGAAAATAAAACCATTTAGGCTGAGTGCCCTTACTGGACTCAGAAACAATCTCACAGACAAGTGAATGAAAATCTCACATTTTCTAAACTCTGAAATGCTTTTCTCAGTTTCATCCTTTAAAATATCTTTCAATTCAGTAATTTTCTGAACTCAACAAATGCCAATTGAATGTCTCCTCTGCAAGCCACTCTGAAGCAGCTTTCTGGCTCCACCTTCTCAGGTGTCTCTGCCTCCAGAGCATGGGTGCTGAGGCCCTGCGTCCACCTTCCTCTGCACCTTGGCTGATGGGCGCAGATGCTGCACCCAGGACTCCGTGGAACATTTTAGAGAACACCTACAGAGTACCTTCCTCCAGCTGGATCAGAGATTCTCAAACCTCAGAGAGCAGAACTCACCTGGGTGCTTGTTAAAATGCAGATTCCTGGGTTCCACCCCAGAGATGAGCAGTTTTTCTGGATTGGAGCCTGGGAATCTGTATTATAACCAGTGAGACTGTGACTGTGGTTCTGAGGCTGGAGCTCCCCAGCTTTGCAGTTTTAAAGTGACAGACAGGACCAGGAAGATACTCTGTGAGTCCCCAGACCCCTTCCCATGAGTCTTTGGGAAAGGTAGCTCTCCTCTGGGGCCCCTCATCAAAATGGCACCATCAGGATCTCCTTGTGGTCCACCGAAAGTAGCATCACAGATGGCAACCTGGCCCCACAGCTGTTCTGCCAAGTCATCCATGTGGTGATGGTGCTGCCCAGGAGGACAGGGTCAGCCCCTTCCCTTCCCCTCTCCCCGTCTTGGAGGACTCTCCTGCGGGTCCCTCCTTTCTGGAAAGAGGCCAGCCGCTCCAGCCACATCTAAGCTGGGCTCCTGCCCCCGGGTCCAGCTTCTTCAGAGCCCTGCAACCCTCACTGAGAACGCCGGCGTGGCCCAGCGAGTCGTCTCCATGGCAACCGACAGGATGTCACAGACCCTGGACTTAACGGCAAGGGGATTCCAGAGGAGCCTGCGGGCGGCGCCCCCAACCCGGGACTCACACCCAAGCTGCGGGCGAGCCCCTCTTCCTTCCCGCCGCGGTCCCCCCTCCGGCTCACATGCCGCGCGGGGGAGCAGAGGGAGGATGGGCTTTTCACGTGGCGCCCCGGCCGCACCCGGGGCGACGATGGCGGGCTCGGAAGCCGGGGCCACTGGAGCCCGGCGACTGAGGAACCCCGCGCGGGGCGGGAGCCGGCCGGCCGGGAGCGGGAGGCGGGGCCGAGGGTGGGGCGCGGGCGGTCCCCGAAGTCCCACCTTCGGGGGCGGCGCCTGGCGCCGGGGAGTGTCAGGAAGAGGAAGAGCGCGGCCGGCGGCGGAGCGCGGCGCGCGGCGACCAGCGGCCGGGCGGAGGCGAGCGCCGCGCGGGCCACCATGGCCACGGACGAGCTGGCCACCAAGCTGAGCCGGCGGCTGCAGATGGAGGGCGAGGGCGGCGGCGAGGGCGGCGACGAGGCCGCGGAGCAGCCCGGCCTGAACGGGGCGGCGGCGGGGGCGCCCGACGAGGCGGCCGAGGCGCTGGGCAGCGCGGACGGCGAGCTGAGCGCCAAGCTGCTGCGGCGCGCGGACCTCAACCAGGGCATCGGCGAGCCCCAGTCGCCCAGCCGCCGCGTCTTCAACCCCTACACCGAGTTCAAGGAGTTCTCCAGGAAGCAGATCAAGGACATGGAGAGGATGTTCAAGCAGTGAGTGACCCCCCGGCCCCCCGCCACCCGGCCTCGGCCCGAGCCCCGACCCCATCCCGCGCCGCCAGCCCAGCGCCCCCGGCCCCGGCACACCAGGCGGGGGCACTCCGGCCCTTCCAGATCATTACGAGGCTCCCAGACCCGCCGCCCACCACGCATCTGGGTCCGGGGATCGCCGGGGCCCCAGGCACGTGACCCCTCCTCGTAGGGATGCCTCCTCGGGTGCACCACAGGCGCGCGCATGGGGCTGGGAGCCCCAGGGCCCCCCAGATAATCACGATCCCCCCTCCCGCCGCCGCCGCCACCACACAGGGTCCCGGGACCCACGGGTCCCTGCGCCCTGTTATTGACTCTTCCCCCACCACCCACATCTACACACCCGGAGAAGGAGGGCCTGGCGACCTCCCTTCTCCCCCCACATCCCAGCTACTCGCTTCCCCACCCCCACCCCCACCCCGAACCGGCTGGTCAGAGATAAGTACCCCCGTGCCTCTCCAGGGAGGCCAGTCCTGCACGGTGCCAGACACATCCCTTTTGTTGGGGTCCTGTCTTTTCCTCTGTTTATTCAGATCTGCCTCAACATGGGTTCTGGAAGGGACGCCCCCACCCCTCGAGTTATTCAGCATCTTTCTAGAAAACTGTGGGCACAGATTCCTCAGCCCTTCCACCCCTACCCCGTGCCCCATGTGTTAGCCAAGTGCCAAATCTTTGGCCCTCAAGTGGTCTTCCTGGGAAGGGGCCCCTCAGTCCCTGTCCCCAACTCTGTGGGCGTGCAAACTGCCCCCAAGCAGACCCCTGGAGGCAAAGTCCTCTTTCTACACACCCAGATCCAACCTGCTCGTGGCCTCCTGGCCCCCTGCACCCAACACTGCTGTCACCAGGCCCCCCACCACCCAGCCTTCCCTCCCCCATGGGATCCCCAATGCCCCACACCCACTCCATTCAGCAAGGGGCTGTCCTCTCTGATGTACCCCTGCCCTTTATTCCATGATCCCACGCTGCACTGCACCAGGTTGGCCGGGCACTCCCAGGCCCTTGGCCTCAGCCTTTCACCCCCCACAGAGGGAAACTTAATACTGCTGGGGAGGAGGAACTAGAGAGGAAGGTGTCAGCTCCTCTGCAGGCCTGTCCCTGGGTCCACCCTGTTGGGATTGAGATGGGCAGCCCCTCTCCGCAGCCGTATTTGTGCCCATGGAGTGGTGAAGGTGCCCCGTCCCCCTGCCTTTGTTAGCCTTCCCCACCTTCTGTTGCCTGTCCCCGGGCCCTGGCTCCTGGACAGGGAACAGCCCACAGGTACTGGGCTGGAGTCGGTTCCAGAAGAGAGTGGCACCATCAGGAGGCCGAGTCTTGGGCAGAAAGGACAAGAGGTCTAGCCACCCAGCACAGGCAGGCCAAGGTCGAGGGAGGGGTGTGACAAGGCTGGCGCCACTTGGCCTGAACAGGCAGAGGGGTGACAGCCACAGCCACAGCAGCTCACAGCCCAGAAACCAAGCAGGAAGCCCAGGGAGGGCCGTGTCACGGGGCCACAGCTTGAGAAAGGCGTCTCCCACTTCTCTGCTCCATCTGCAGCTTCTGCATTTGGCCCCAAACAGGGGAAGAGGGTTTTGGTTCCCAGACTCAGGTGGTGGTTAGAAACTCCAGACTCTTCCAGAGAGCAAGTCCTTGACCCCACCCCAAACCTCTGCCTGGAAGTCCAGGGCGCTAGGAGCCCACCTCTGATTCAGGCCCTGGTTGGTGTTCTAAGGTTTCCTCCCAGCCGGGGCCAGGCTGGCCAGGTCAGGAGGACAGGGTTTCCCGCATTTCAGGAAGAGCAACTGGAGAACTGCTTGGGCCCCAGGGTGCTGTGTGACTTCCTTGTGGAATTTGCACCGGGGAAGTCCAGAGGCTCCTCCATGACGCAGAGATCCCTGCATTGATAGTGGTACTGAGGCAGAGATGAGTTCCTGGGACCCTCCAGCCGCCCCGAGACATGGGATGACTTCATCACCCTTGTGCGGCTGGGGAGTCTCCTTATTTATCAGATAAGTTAAATAACTTGCCGAGACCACATAGGTAGAAAAATGGGTCAGGGCAAGATTTGAACCCAGGTCTGTGACCCCCAAACCCCCGTTCTTCCCGACTGAGTTTCCTGTTAGACTCACTTGCGGCCACATCAGAAAACTACCCCAGCACCCACTTCCATGTGCACAGCTGATTTCCCTCTTCGTGTACCCACCGCCAGCTCCCCATTTCCCCTTTCCTCCAGAGGCCTCCTTCTCTTGGGCTTCCACAGCATCCCTGTCCCCCAAAAAGATGGAGCTGTTTGGGGAGAACCCAGACCCCCACAGTGAGCAGGGCCTGGAAGGCAGCAGTCTGGTCAGAAGGGGCGCAGCTGGGAAGTCCTGGTGTATTTGCAGATACACAGGATGTTTGGGGGCAAGTTTGATGAGGGGTGCCCTGATGGAGAGTAGGGGAACTGGACCTTCCAAGCCTTTCCTGGCACCAGTCCCCTTTGCTAGGAGGGCCGAGGGGGGCCAGGAAGCTGGACCTCTAGGGAAGGAAGTGGCACCCGCCAGGGGCCCTGGCTTGGGTGGAAAGTGGCAGATTTTGTATTCAAGGAAACAAGGCTTCACTGTGCCAGCCCAGCCCAGCCCAGCCGAGGCCCGGCCGGGAACAGCCGACAGACAGGCTCTCGTGGAGGACAAAACGCCTGTTCTGCTTCCACTGTCCAAGTGGGACAGCCGCCTCCCGGGTCCCAGCAGGGCCCAGGGATCACAGCCAGGACATCAAATCCAGGGCGGGGCTAAGAGGAGAGGGGAGGGGGGAAGGAGCCTGCCCTCCTGGGACGCTGCCACCAGCCCAGGAGATGGGCTGGCAGATGGGCCTCGGGGGCTGGCCTTTCTCTGGTGGCCAGGAGCTAGGGAGCCTAGCCCACTTGCCCTCCCTGGGCCTCAGTCTACCCATCTTTCAAAGAGCAGGCCATAGCTGATGATTCCCGAGGACCTTCGGCTCTCACCTTATTTCTGAGGGGGTCCTGAGAATGTCAGCATTGACTTCCAGAGACGTCTGGCTCATCCATTCAGCATGGATTCTGCAGATACATCCTGAGCGCGGTGGAGGACATGGAGGAGACTGGAAAGGCCAGGGGGAAGTTAGACGGGTTCTCGCCATTACTGATCCCCACCCAGGGCCACGTAGGTGCCCCCCGGGAGAGACCTGAGAGTTGACCCCAGCCCCCTCCTCATTTTACAGAGGAGGAAACTGCGACCCAGCAAGGTTGTGACTTGCTCATGGTCACCCAGAGGTTTTCAGTGGCTGAGCCACAACGTCCTTGTCTCAACAGTGGGAAGAGTGGGTCCTGCTTCTCAGGCTGCATCCTGGCGTGGTGCCAGGTGCAGAGCCACTCCAGCCTGGCCTCTCCTGGAGCCTGGAGCCTGGAGCCTGGCCTCTCCTATGGCGGCCCAGGGCTGCATCCATAGCCTCGAGCCCTCTACCTTCTTCTTTCCCCTCTCTACCCATCCATCCAGGGCTGTTTCTAGAACCTTCCAGTGGGGAGGGGATATAGGACAGCCCAGAGACCCTCAGGGATGCCCACCTTCTGGGCTAGCCACAGCCTCAGTGGGGCTCTGGAGGGTTCTGTAAGCTGAGACCTACCAGCGAGGTAGGCAGCCCTGTAATCCTGACCCTTCTGTGGAATGTGAGGACGATGCCCTGGTTCCTTGTCTCGCCCAGCCCCGCAGCCCTGTCCCCAGCTTCCTCATCTCATGACCCCTTACGTCAGAGAGACAGGTTTCCCTTTCCTTCTGGCCAGCTCTTACCGTCACAAGTTCCTGAGGCCACCTGCCCTCCCCTGCAGCGGTCAGGAGCAGGACCTTTGGAGTCTGTAGCCCTGGGTTGGAATCCCAGGTGTGGGCCCTGGAGTTGCCCTGGAGCAGCGGTGAACTAGGACCCACACTGGGCTTCAAAGGGCTCACCCAGCACTTGGCCCAGGGTGAGTACTTCCTGGGCTGCTGTCGCCATCACCCGCAAGGCAACATCCCTCACCCCAGCCCTGAGGAGGGCCCAGGGTGGTAGTCATACCATACCCACCCTGGCTGCCTCCACTTACCCTCAAAGGAGCTGCCAGGCAGGCAACCATCTTTTGCTTAGGGCTTGAGTGACAGGGACCTGGTGTAAGAGTCCGCCTTTCTTCCTGCTGAACAGACACTCAGATTGACAGCTACGTATGGCTTTGATAAATAAGAAAAAATGGAGGAATGAATTCATTATCAATTCCGTGGAAGGCAGATGGTAGAAGAGCTCATAGCAGCGCTGGCCAGACACAGGGCTGAGACTCCAGTGCCCACTGCTCCCACCCAGCTGTGTCTCCCTAAGCAGGGCGCTCAGTTTCGCTGGGTGGCCCTGAGGCTGTAGGAATTACTGTTAAAGTAAGGATTCCGTGTGAAAAAGCCCCATCCTTGTAAGGAGTGCATGGCGGCACCTGGTCTGCAGGCTGTTGATATGATGGGGATGCTTTGGGGAGACACAAGGCATCACAAGGTCTCCCCATGATTGTGACCCACAGATAATAGTGGAGTCTCTTCTGTGTGCAAGTTCTAGAGAAGCAAGTGAGGAATCAGCTCCTACCTTCAAGAGGCATCTTACAGAGAACCCTGATGTGCAGGGGGTCCTTGGGGTAGAGCTGGGCCCGCAGGGCTGGAAATGGAAGGTTCTTGAATTTCCACCAGGAGGTCTGAATGCTGCCCTGCGTGCTCCCCGCGTCCAGCCCCCGCCTCCCGCCTCTGTGTTGAGTGAGCCGCCAGGTACACCTGCTCCCAGAGGAGTTGATCTGTATGTCCTGTGTGACACACAAGGAGATGGAGGCTCAAGGAGGTTGAGTCACTTGCTCAGGGTTGTACCCAGTGGTGGTGGCAGGAGTAGAACCAGGTGTCCCTGCAGAGAGCCCTTTGTCTGTGATGGAGGTGGGGGGCACCTCTGCAGGTGGAGAATTGGGTCTTCCCTGCAGCAGCCAAGAAGCCGACCTTCCGGCTGCCCTTGATGTACACCTTCCTGCCTGCCTTGTCCCCTCTGCCTCTTCTGAACTCTCCTGTTTGCCATCTGGGTCACAGCAGGCTCAGGAACCCAGGTCCTCCCGCCACTGGAGCAGAGTCACTCCACAGTCTCAGGAGGGACACCCCACCCTCCAGCAGTTCAGTGCCCCTGGCCTCACAGCAGCCTCCCCCTGGCAGCCTCCCCCTGGCAGCCTCCCCCTGGCAGCCTCCCCCTGGCCGACTTCTGCTTTTCAAGGAGAGCAGAGCAGGGCTCAGGCCAGGAAGGTGTGGCTCCCAGGTGGAGGCGTCCTGAGCCTGAGAGCCCTTCCCAGCACCTGCTGCTCACCCCACCCAGAGGCCACCTGGACCTGCTCCACTCCAGGCCCCTGGCCTCCTGCTGAATCCCACATCCTACGACACCTCCATCACCCATTTCACAGCTAAGGACACTGGTCTCGGAGAGTTCTGTGACTTGCCCAGTCACACAGCTGGAAAGAGGCTGAGACAGGATTTGAACCCAGGTCTGGCCAACTCCAGGCCCCTGACCCCTTACTCACTTGTCCATGGACCCACAGCAGCAGTAGCAGCATCGGGGAGCTGGTGAAACCTGCCAGACCAGAGTCTGCATTTTAACACAACTGTCAGGTGTGCACCCGGGCACAGCCTCTCCTCCACCTGCCTCAGGCAGACCTGAGGGTGAACCTACGAAGACGACTTCATCTGAGTGCTCAGGATAGCAAGATGATGGAGCCGAGAGTAAGCTAGATACTAAAGACCAGGTGTATTAGGCATTCAGTAAGTGCTCTTTTAATCACTACCATGACATTTTGGGGGTCTTTTTGCAGCGCTGGGGATGGAACCAGCAAGCACTCTGGCCTCCCGCTGCATCCCCAGCCCACAGGCGGGAAACCAGCTCCAGATGCTACAAGAGCAGGCAGTGCTCCTTCATGGTTGTGACTGGTTGTAAGAGTGTTGTTGAACTTGAGGTTAAGATGTCCATGAGACCTACTGGGTGTGATGCACACACCTCTAAGTCCCAGCGACTCAGGAGGCTGAAGTAGGAGGATCATATGTTAGAGGCCAGCCTCAGCAACTTAGTGAGACCTGGTCTCAAAATAAAAAATCAGAAGGGCTGGGGATGTGGCTCAGTGGTAAAGTACTGCTGGGTTCAGTCCCCAGTACCAAAAAAAAATAAAAAGTTCTTGTCCCTGTCCCTTGACAGCCTCTACCAATTGCTGTCACCCTGGAGGCTCTCACTTGATCCTCAGACTCACCAAACAAAAACAGGGTGGAACCATGAGCACCACACTGGTTCATTCATATTTTCTCTCTCTCTCTCTCTCTCTCTCTCTCTCTCTCTCTCTCTCTCTCTCCCTCTCTCCCCCCTCCCTCTCCCTCCCTCCCTCCCTCTCTCTCTTTCCCACCCCCTTCTCTCTTTCTCCCCCTCCCCTCTTGGCTGATGTAGGGTAATGGTTCAAGGTCATATTCTGCAGATAGAACTAGAGGAAGTGGCCCCGGTGGCCTTTCCCCCACTTGCGGTGGCCTTTCCCCCACTTGCGCCAGACAGTGGGGCAGTGTGCAGAACTAGTCATTACCGGCACTAGGCGGACCCCTGCCTGTCCCTGCGCTTGGGCTGGGCCCAGCTGGCCACAACAGCCAGCAAGGTCAGACTTTTCTGTCCTCTAGAATTTTGTTGCCCCAAGGAACCTGCCTTCCCACTTCTCAGGACAGAGCATAGAGGCCCAGGCCTCCCTTCGAGGAGCGGGAGGATATTACTACTTTGAAATTAGTAGGTTCTTAGTAGGTCTGAAGCCCCTGCCAGGTGCTATTTTATTTACTACTTAATAATCCTAGTGGTGGATTTTAACAAGAGTAATAACTGAATGCTGTGACCAAAGCCAGGTAGCCCTGGGGGCACCTGAGACTCTGTCTTCCTGGGGCTCTGCAGGCCCAAAGGGACAGAGGCCTGGCAGGGGGTCAGGAGGGACAGAATGGGGTCCCCTGTGCTCCCACACCTCGGTTCCCACCCGAGCAGAGCAGTGGGCTTCCCATCCTCAGAGGTGCGCAAGGCGCTAGGCAGGAAAGCTGCCCTGGGCCTCTGCCCCTCACACAGTCCTAAATGACATGCCCTCCGGTGCCCCTTCCAACCTGAGCTCGGATGCAGGGTGCAGAGGTGGCGTGTTTCCGGTCAGGCTGGCTGGGATCCCGGCTGCACCCTGGCCGGGGCCAGTTCGCTGCACTCTGAGCCTCCTCTCCCCACCTGCTAAACAGGGGCAGGTGCACGGGCTCCGTGGAGGTCCCGTAAGGAAACCCCAGAGCGCAGTGCCAGCTTGGAGAAGGCGCTCAGCACAGAGCAGCTGGGACAGATAATATTGTTCTGATGGGGCCGGGCCTGGGTGTGGCCCGGGCACTGATATCACGCCACTGGAGCCAGCCACCAAGGACTCCTGGGGATCCAAACTGGGGTGGGGGAGGGAAGCCGCCGACAGGGTGTGACCATGCTCAGCCCAAAGGCAGGGTCTGCCTGGGTGGTGGCCCTGTTATTTTCAGGGGGGATGGGAGGGGATTTTGTCACCAGCATCCAGGACAGCAGCTGCCGAGCCCTCCCTGGTGAGAGCTATTCAGGGGGAGGCGGGCAGGAATGTGGGCACAGGGCCAGGCTCCCTCTGGTACCGCAGAAAAGTGCTGCGCTCCAGCCGGCCGCACTGTCAGTCCCACCCGACAGCATTGGCCTTGGCACCCTGCAAGCTGGGGAGTGTGGGACCCTGTGGGGGGTGGTGCAGAGGCTGGGAGAAGGAACACAGAAGGTTCCCCATGCAACAGCCACCGTTACGGTGGAATCAGCAAGTTTTATGCACCTACTGTGTGCTAGCCATTTTATATCCCTAGTTGTGTTACTTTTTAAGAATCCTAAGGGTAGATGGTAACAATGACAACGATTGGTCATTATAGTTACTGTGTAATAAGAAGGGTTTGTCACAGGCGGGAATCCTCTTTTAATCCTCATTCTAGGAAAAAGAGTGCTTTGACCCAGAATGGAAAATTGAAGCACATGGGGTTAGGTGACTTACCCAGGGTCACCCAGCCAACAGGTGGCAGAACTGGGGTTTGAATCCAGGTCAGTCTCAGTTAACCCTGAAGACCTGGCAACTCCCCAGCCTCAGAGCGCATCAGGGCCAAGAGCACACAGCGTCTGTCGTTCACAGGAGTCTTACAGCACCTCCTCCCGGGGCCCCACACCTGGCCTCCCCCAGCCTTCTCTCACCTCACCTTGGTGATTGAAGTGTTGTTGGCACTTCTGCCACTCCTGCATGGTCCCCTTGGGGGTCAGAGGCTGCCTGGGATGGAGCCCAGCCCTGGTAATTGATTGACTCTTGATTGATATAGGCAGCGGTTCACAGTGCGGTTTGAGCCACAGCCCAGCCAAGTCTGGGAGCTGCCAGAGACAGAGGAATCCAGAATCCAAGTCTCCTTCCGAGTTTGGACACTTTATCTGCACTTCCTCTGAGACCGAGTTGCCCCTGGCTTTGGGAGGAACTCGTACACTGTAGTCACAGATACAGCTGGGGCTCAGAGAGAGAAGGGCCTGGGACCCCCAGGGCTGGGGCTGAGTCCCCGGCCTGCTGGTGCCCTCCTGCCTAATCCTGACGTCCAGGGGAGCTGAGCACAGAGGCTGAAGGGGAGGTGACTGACGCACAGTGGGGGCTTAGTGGCTAAATCCCCCTGGAGGGTGGGTGCAGTCAGTCCTCGGTGGCCCCCTGAGAGCCACCGATCTGTCAGGGGTCCTCACTTCAACACTGCTGACACGAGGCCAGATCATTTCTTATGTCCTGGGCACTGCGAGGTGTTTCATCCTGGCCTTGGCCCACCAGATGCCAGTAGCACCCTCCTCCCCAGTCGAGACAACCAAAAACATCTCCGGATATTGTCACAGGTCCCCTGGGGGACACACACCCCTGAAGAACTGTAGTATGCAAATATTGAGCCCAGGCCATCTGGCTGCAGAGCCTGGACATTAGTCCCCAACCTCCATTTGGAGCCCAAGGTCAGAAAGCAGGGGTTGTGATCCTGGGGGCCACTGAGGAGGGGTCCGAGTGACCTGCCTCAGGAGAGACCAGGTGCCACACCAGGCCCCTCTGCAAGGGCTGCCTCGGGGGGTCCTGAAGCAGCCCTGGCGCTCTGCCACCCGCGGGCAGACTGGAGAGTGGGAAGGAGGGGCCCCAGCCCCCCCCCCAAGGCCTCTCCTGCTTGAGATGGAGGTTGGGCCATGGGAGCTGCCTGACCCCTCACCACCAAACCGCACCTGCTTCCGCCCAAGCCGCAGCCCACAGGCTCTCTGGCCCGACTCCCCGGGTGGGAACAAGGCCTCAGGATTCCATCTTTCCTGTACTGCATTACTTCCAACCACTGACTCACTTGTGAACTATTTATACCCCTCGCACAAATGCTCCCCTCCGCACTCCAGGCAGACCGTCTGTGCTCTGCAGGCAGCCCTGGGACACGCGGGAGCGGCCCGGCACAAATGTGCAGGTTTGAGCCTGACCGTCCAGCTCCATCCTCACTACTGTGTGGCCTTGGGTGGGTTACTTAACCTCTCTGAAACTCCATTATAAAATTAGATTATAGCCAAAATTAAGTAAAATGAATAGGTTAAGTTCTGGTG
Source organism: Callospermophilus lateralis (assembly GCF_048772815.1). Classification (NCBI taxonomy): domain Eukaryota; kingdom Metazoa; phylum Chordata; class Mammalia; order Rodentia; family Sciuridae; genus Callospermophilus; species Callospermophilus lateralis. Next base: position 133,667,773 of record NC_135311.1, on the reverse strand, counting down.
CAAAGGCAGATTCCAGTTAGTGGCTGCTATTAGATATCTAAAGTCATGCCAAGTTAACAAGAGAAAGACAAAGGGAGGTGGGAGCCCAGAGCAGCCCCAGAGTGAAATATGTTCATGCAGGGCCTCCAGGTACTCGGGCCCTCTGTGTCACACGGCTGTTAACCAACACCGTTCTCAGCCAGCCAACTGCAGGCCTTGGGGACGATATGAAGAGATTGTGTTGGGTTTAGAAAAACTCACCCCCCCCCAGCTGTCCCAGGGCACAGGCAGGGCCTGGCTGGACCTTGCAATAAGCCCCTATCCCCTGGGCTGTGTGCCCCAGGCACCAGCAGCACCTCCCCAGCTGGGGACAGGCCTGGAGGCCACTCTGACTCCCACTATATCACAAGGAGACCGGTCGAAATGGACATTTAGACCCAGCCTGCGGCCTGACCCTGGCACTGCCAGGCGGTTGTTGGTAGAAAGAGGCGTGGGCAGAGGCCTGGCTATCACCAGCGCCGCCACCCCTGCAGGTTCGTGGCCAGCTCTTCCCTGAACACACCCCCAGAAGTCGGTCCTCCCCCATCCGGACACTGCCCTGGACAAGGGCAGAGACCCTCCGACATTCCTTGATCGTTCTTGCATTACTTGCAGCAGGTGGCAGGCTAGGGAGCAGGAAGTGGAATGCCCAGTACAGAAAGCACTGTGTGGGAAAAGCCCCTCATTCCATGGAGAGAGGGATGGAGGGCTGGGGTGTGGCTCAGGGGGACCTAGGAGGTGCCAGGCCCTGGCAAAAGAATGAGGGGGGGAGACCCCGTTCACATCCATGCCACTTCCTCTACCTGTACTTCTCAACTGGGAATGGTTCTGCCCCCCAGGGACACTTGGCGGTGTCTAGGGGACATGTTTGGTGGGAAGTAAACATCCCACAGTGCCCAGAACAGCCCCTCGGCAAGGAAATGTCCTTCCCAACACGCTGGCAGTCTGAGGTGGAGACTCCCTGCCCTCCCCCACAAGGCTCCACCACCGGAAGTGGACCCTGGGAAGAGGGGGGAGGGGAGTTCCCGAGCGGGTGTCCTGAGGCCAGCAGGTGCTGGCCATGGTCGGAGCTCGTCTCAGCTTGGCCCACACCCTGTGGTGTGTGAGAACACTTGTTCACGTCACACTCAGCATAGGGACTGTGGTCAGGTGGTCACAGCTTCCTCACAACCAGGCTTGACAAACAGCACTGTCTGCCGGGCGTGTGGCGCCTGCCTGTAATCAGAGGCTCAAGAGGCTGAAGCCGAAGGATCACAAGTTCAAAGCCCCTCAGCAATGGCGAGGCCCTGTCTCAAAAATAAAAAGGGCTGGGGAAGTGGTCAGTGGCTAAGCGCCCCTGGGTTCAATCCCTGGTACCAAAAAAAAAAGAAGCATTGTTCAACTTGCAGGAGGCTGGGGGCTCCCAGGCCGCAGGTCACCAAGCTGAGCCACACATCAGGATCTGTCTGGGCTGAGGTCCCTTCCAGCTGTGACAGGATGACATGATGGTGCTAGGTGTCCTCTGGGCCCTGGGATCCCTACTCTCAGACTTGCCGCCTCTCACCAGTGAAGCCTGAGGTGCGCCGAGATGTCCTCAGGCCCCTCTCTCTGTGCCCACAGGTACGATGCCGGGCGGGACGGCTTCATCGACCTGATGGAACTGAAGCTCATGATGGAGAAACTTGGGGCCCCCCAGACCCACTTGGGCCTGAAGAACATGATCAAGGAGGTGGACGAGGACTTGGACAGCAAGCTCAGCTTCCGGGAGGTGAGCACTGCCCAGCCCACCTCCATCGAGTCTGTCCCCGAGGACTTGGTGGCCAGGGTGACACTGACCCTCCCCCACCCCTTGTTGATGACTGACACTTGACCACGTGAGGCTTCAAGGGTGTCCCACAGCAGGCACCAGGGGGGTTCCGAGACGCCCTAGACGGGGACAGACGTCCAGCCCTTCGTGTATGGAACGTATATTGAGTGACTTCTGTATCCCCAAGCCTGAGCAGGCTCTGAGGGTTCAGAGAAAATCCCTGTCCTCCGAGTCTCCTGCAATATGGAGGAGGAGAGGCCAAGAGGACACTAGCTGAATAGAGAACGGATCTGCTGGGGGAAGGGTGGGGACCCAGATGAAGGCTGGGTTGCAGGAGCTAGATGTGGACAGGGCAGGGCCACAGTAACCCCGACCCGGAGAGCAGGCCGAGTCGCCTACCCTCCCATCCTGCACCTGGGTGACAGAGGCCCGCAGAGGCAAGGGCAGGGGACACAGAAGATGCAAACCCAGCTCTCTGGCTCCCAGGCCTATGAGCCAGGCTCACAGGGGGTGCCTGAGGCTGGGGCCCGGGTATGGTCAGAGACCTGGCCCCCTCCGGTGCCCACCTGACCCTTGGTGCCTGTCCTCTGCAGTTCCTCCTGATCTTCCGCAAGGCGGCGGCCGGGGAGCTGCAGGAAAGCGGGCTGCACGTGCTGGCCCGCCTCTCCGAGATCGACGTCTCCACCGAGGGCGTCAAGGGGGCCAAGAGCTTCTTCGAGGCCAAGGTGAGGAGGCTGGGGACTGTGCTGAGGCCGGCGGGTGTGCCCTGAGCCCGGCTTAGCTGGGGGGTCAGCACAGCCCCTCCTGTCCCTACTGAGGCCGCAGAGGAGACTTGGGGCTCGGCCAGGCCCAAGGAGCCCCTAAAGGGGAAGGGCCAGGGGGACAGCAGAGTAGGCCAGAAACAGAGATGCCAGCCTGCCAACCCCAGCCTGGAGGAACCAGGAGGGACCCTCAAGGCCTCCAGCGTGCACAGCCACTCCCCTTTCGGCACATGCCCAGCTGGAGGAGACACATCGGGTCTCGTGGCTCCTGAGCCTGGACATATACCCCCTGGGCCACCAGGGCACCTGTCTCCCTTACTTCTTCCTCTTCCTGGGTGAAGCTGAGACTCTTCCTTTCAAAGGTCTCCTCCCCCTCCCTCTGGACTCCCAAGCCTTGATGGAACATAGTGGGGCTCACCCGTGGAACTGGGGTGCCGTGGGTTTCCCGGGCAGGAAATCAAGGATGACCTCAGCAACTCCCACCAGAGGACCCCTGAGTGTGCATCAGCCACTGAGCAGGCGTCCAGCCCCCAGGGAGCCGGGAGATGCGCTTCACTGAGCCAGTTCTAGGTGGAGAAGGCAGCTCAGAGAGGTGCCTGCAGACCACGGGGCCAAGCTGGTGCCGCTGGGGCCGCGGGTCAGCTGGGGTGCAGCAGAAGCATGAGCCCAGAGGGACCCTAGCAGGCAGCCCGTGGTGCGGTGGGGAAGCCCCCCAAGCCCTGACGCCGCCTCCCTGCCCCAGGTGCAGGCCATCAACGTGTCCAGCCGCTTTGAGGAGGAGATCAAGGCGGAGCAGGAGGAGAGGAAGAAACAGGCCGAGGAGATGAAGCAGCGGAAAGCGGCCTTCAAGGAGCTGCAGTCCACCTTCAAGTAGCAGGACACGGCCACCACCCTCCCTGCCCCGGCAGCCAGAAGGCAGGCGGGTGGGCAGGGGAGGGACAGCCAGTCCTGGGCTCTGTCCCGTGGGACCATTCCTAAAAATCTAGATTGTGAACGAGCTAGTTGAGGGGTCTCCTGAGTGCCCTGGCCACGCCTGCTCCCTCCCACTGTCCCTGAGGCTGCCACACCACAGCTGCCCCTGCCTCTGCCTGGCCCAGCCCTCTGCGGCTCTCACCCCAGCTGCCCTGCTGCCTGCCAGCTGCTCCGGGCCCAGCTCCTGGTTCTAAGTCCCTCCCTGCCCCTGTGCCTGCTCTCCTCACACTCACCCCTCTCCCTGCCCCCTGCCCCCTGGCCGGGACAGCCCCTCCCTAGACTGGAGCAGGAGGGACCCTTGAGCAGACCAGGGCCTATGAGAGGGCCCTCCCCAGGACTTCTCCTCTGGCCCCACCCCCTCTGCTGGAATGGGAGGACTTCTATTTTGGTGAAGGGACCCAGGCCCTGGCGCCCCGTGCAGACATGGAGATGGGACCCCTCCAGGCAGGGTGAGGGGGCCGCTGTGTGCCAATCTACCTCACGGTCCCACACTCTGCCGGGCATGCCATGGGGTCACGGTGGGAGGGCCCTCTGGGGACCGAAACAGGTGCTCCCCGCATCCTGCCCCAGAACAACCTGAGGGCCCAGGGGACCGTGCAGAGAGAAGGGCGGGGAGGAAGGACTGACGCCTGTTTAGAAAGAGCCAGCCCTGGGCTCACTCCCCAGGAGGCGACACAAGTGCTTCGTGCGTGTGCAGCACCTGCAGTGGGGAGCAGGGCCGCCCCTGGCACGCTATCCCGCCTTGTCACCAGCCCCGGCGCCTGCCTGGCACGCCCCGCCTAGGAAGCATGGGGACCCTGTGCCCGCCACCAGCCGCGCCCAGCCCGTCCCGCCGCGGCCCCCCGTGCGCTTGCTCACGTGTGTGTCCCTGTGTGTCCGTTGCTGTGTCGTGAAACTGTGACCGTCACCCAGTCCAAACAAGTGAAGGGCCATCGAGGCCACAGTTATGCAACTTTCAGTGTGTCGTGACAGCGTCACTGCTTTTTAAACTCGGTAACTCTTTATTTTAGTACACTGTCGCAGGAGTCGGCGAAGCTCCGGCGAGACTTGCAGAGGTTTTATTTTTTTGGCCTTAGAATCTGCAGAAATTAGGAGGTTCCGGGCCCCGAGCAGCACCGGGGCCCTGGGTTGCGTTTGCCTTAGCGGATATGTTTATACAGATGAATATAATTTCTTTTCCTTTGGGCTTTTTGCTTTTTATTTTTCTCCCTTCTCAACACGCCCCCTTGCCCCCCAAAAAAAGGCTACTTCTTCATTTGGTGGTACGATTATTTTTTTTAACTAAAATAAGATAAAATTCTATATTCTTAGGTGTGAGTGTGGTTCTTGATGGTTAGTGGGGGGCTGGGAAGGGAGGGGACAGGAGTGAAGTGACCTGTGATAAAGGGTCATGTCAGAGGTCTGGGGAAGAGAGGACCCTCACTGGTCTTCAAGGACAGCATGACACCCCGGGGCACGCTCAGCACCCTCAGAACTGATTCATCTAATTCTCAAACCGGCCGTGAGGGAGGTGCCGTTTCTATCCCTCCTTTGCAGATGAGGACTGAGAGGCCAGCAGGACCCAGACAGGCTGCAAGGTCACAGTCTCTGCCTTCACCCCAGGGACACCTGTCGAGATGGTAGAGCTCCGTGGCCAGGAGGGGCACCAGGGCTACCAGGATTCTGGGTTGATGTGCCCCAGCCACACAGACGGCTCAGAAGTCTTGAGTACACTGGACAACACCCAGGAATATGGGGTGACAGCAGGGGGGACAGATCGGGTGCCTGCGGGGCCCCCGTCTCCCCGTCTGTTCCATGAAAGGGTAGACTAGGTTCTCAGGATCTTTTCCGCCCTGGGGTTCCAGAGGGGTGCTCCCTTTCAGTACAACCTGGGGCCAGGCCAGGAGAGCAGAAGCTTGGGTTTAAGAGGGGCACCGCTGCCCCCGGGTGGCCATGGGTGGTACTGCAGCAGCCGAGTTGCATGTTGCTTCTTTGACTGAAGGCAGCGCCCAGGAGGTGCATTTCCGGGGTTCACCATCCCCACCCAATGCCTCACCCAATGCTTGAAGATGCCACCGTCCTCCATGAAAGATTTTAGAGCAGGTGTCGCCTTTCAATCCTTCCTGCCCGAGGGAAGCACACCAGAACACCTAGCATCCTGGTAGGAAGGATCTCGGGAATGTGGAGTGGAGGGTCTGAAGAGGCAGCCCTTAAATTCATCTCGCAGAGCTGCAGCCCAGCCGCTCGGTGACACACACTGGCCTCCAGCCCTCGGAATCTGAGATGGCAGTCAGCTGTGCCTGCCAGAGCCCTCCACAAAGGCGACTGGGGCCCAGCCTTGGGCTGCACAAGACACCCCCCCCAACCCCACCTGCTCTGGCAGAGGAGCCACCTCTGAATTCTCATTAAGCCCCCTGCTACTGAGTCCCAGCCCCATCTCCAGACACAACCCCTCATGGGCCCAGCTGCCCACCAGGCCCAGCCTCATCACCAAACTCTGAGTTCTCCTGAACCCCAACCCTATCACCAGGCACCGAGCCCAGAAAAAACCCCCAGACCCCACTGAAATGGTAACTCCCTCAGTGAACTCTAACCCCTCTGAACCCCAGCACCTGGCTTTGAGGGGAGGCCCTGCCGGCCCCTCAGCCTTCACCTCTGTGGGCCTCATCGGAGAGGCAACAGCTGTGCCCGAGACACCCAGCCCAGCACCTGTCCATTTCTCCCCCCACCCTCCCCCAATCTGGCACTGCTTCCCTGAGGCTCCAGCACATCATCCGGGCATGTCCACCACCCCTCAGCCTGTCCCCTCCACGTCACCCATGGTTATTTTTCCAGCACAGACTGACTCTGGCAGCTGGGGACTCCAGGCCCTGGAAATCCCAGGGTCCAACAGGGTGTGGGAGGGATCCCAGCATCCTCACTCCCTCCAGTCCTCAAATTCCTTTTGGACTTGGACCCTGTAGAGAAGAAGCCCTCTCCTAACCTGTACCCCACTCGGCTCCCACCCAGAACCAGTCTCATCCCATATGGACCTCCTGCCATGGCCCATCTCTCCAAGGAACACTTCACCCTGGCTGCCAGGGAGCTCCCCCAGCACTATGCAGGGTCTTCTTTGTCCCAGCCCAGGGCCTGCACTTAGGAAATATGGGAAAAAAATATGATTTTTGCATGTATAGCATGTCAGCGCCTCACAGCTGGACAAAGAAAATAGTCACCTCTTAACATATGCAAGCTGATCCCGCTCCAAGCCCCCACCCCTCCAATCCCAGGACACCCACCCACAGGGCTCCCTATGAAGGTACCTGGAACTGCTTGTTCAGTTTTTCTTATCATGACCGGAAAAATCAGCTCAGCCAACCTGGTGTCACAGTGTGAGTCACTGAGATAATTGTGTCCTGTGGGCAGCACCAGCCAGGCACCTGCCCAGTCCCAACCTCTGCCCAATTGCTCCAGGCAAGAATGGCTTTCTCCTGGCTGCCTCGGGGCATGGTGAAGGCATCCCCAGGACCAGAGCAAGTGGCAGAAGGGTCCACAGAACACGCCCCCAAATCTCAGCTGCTCAGACAGACACCCTCCATGAGCAGGTGCCGGGGCAGAGCACATGTGTACCCTGCAAGTACGGGGAGTATGGGGCCTGGAGCCCTGGTACTTTTAGGGGCCACAAAAGTGTTCCCATTCCTTTAAAATTAGCAGGGAAAAAAATGAATGTAGTCCAAGATGAACTACACTCACTTTTATACTCATGCATCATAAAGCAATTTTCAATGTTTGGGGGGTTTGTTGTTGTTGTTGTTGTTTTGGTACCAGGAATTGAATTTAGGGGCACTCAACCACTGAGCCACATTCCCAGCCCAATTTTGTGTTTTATTTAGAGACAGGGACTGAGGCTGAATTTGAGAACTTGAGATCCTCCTGCCTCAGCCTCCCGAGGCGCCATGATTACAGGCGTGCGCCACCGCAACGTATTTTGACAGAGAAAGAGGCTCTTTGACAGGACTGACTCCACATTCTAAGATGGGACCAGATGACAAATCAGATGACCAGATAAGGACCAGATGACAATAATCACAATAACAGCAAGTACTCAGATAGTACCTACCATACGCCACTCCTAGAAACAGCCCAAGAAGGCAGGTACCATTTTCACCCTGTGAGCCTGCGTAAGCACCATCCCAGCCCTGGGGCAGGGGCAGGAGCAGCCAAGCCCAGTGAGGAGGCCCAGGGGGGAGGGAGACAAGAATCTGGGGGCAGCAGTGCTGCAGAGACACAGGAGGAACCTGTGACAGTCAGCAGCTGCAAGCCCCAGGTGGAGCCGGACGGCAGAGCCCAGCTGTACTGCTGCCCAGCTGAGCGCCCCAAACAGTCCCTCACCCGCCAAGTCTCAGTTTCCTCATCTTCAAGGAGCAGATAATAGGACCAGCCTCAGGTTGTTGGAAGAACTCGGGGAGATACTGCAAGAAGGGGGAAGCACAACCAGGCACAGGAGGTGAACAATAAACTATAACTAAAAAGAATGAGGCAGACAGAGAGTCTGGGAACACCCTTCAGGGCTGGGGTTGTGGCTCAGAGGTACAGCGCTCACCTAGCACAGGCAGGGCCCTGATCGTCAGGACCACATGAAATAAATAAATAAAATGAAGGTATGTGTCCAACTAAAAAAAAACACCTTCAAGCACAGCAGGAGGCACACGCACAGCCCCCTTAAAAAAATACCCGCACCTCAGCCTTTGCTGTGTCTCAGGATATTTGGAAAACTCCATGCTTCCAGACCAGCCCTCACTCCTGCCCAAATTCCACAATAATCACCAAGGTCAAGGAACCCAAGTCCCCTCGTCTGATCCCTGGTGGGCAGGGACCACTGGCCACCTTGACCTGGTTCCCCTCCCTGCCCAGCAACACCCTGACCTACCGCGTGGCCCTGGGGAAGCACGACCTGACAGTGGACAAGGAGGGCTCCCTGATCGTGGGCGTGGACACCATCTATGTCCACGAGAAGTGGAACTCCTTCCTGGTGCGGTGAGTCCCCCTGCCCAGGGTTAGGGGCGGTGGACAGGGAGCTGCAGAGCCTGCCCCACCCCCAGCCACACCCTGTCCCCCACTCAGCAGGCAGGTGATGAGGCTCTGCTAGGAGGAGAGGGGACCTTCCTGTCCCATCCTTACAGAAGCATTCCCAGGAAGGTGCCCTGGGAGGAAGACCCCATCCCTCCACACTGCCTCCCCTGACTCTCCTGAGCTGAGTCTGGGCCACCCCCGTGGGAGCAGGCCTGATAGATGCCCTCTCTCAGTTAATCTCCCAACAGCCCTGGACAAGCCACCAAGACTCAGAGAGGTTAAGGAATATGCCCCAGGGTGCACAGCCCAGCACAAGGCCAACTAGGAATCATGCCGGATCTGTCTGGGGTCTCCAGGCTCCATTCGGGTCATGGAAAAAATTGAAATGGCATCTTTTATCATCATAAGCACCCCTCTTCTATGGCTATGATTTCAACATCATTTGTGATGGTGCACACCCCCCACGGTTGAGAAGGCTTCTGTTTCCGGTCTCTTCTGATCTGCCTTTCACTGTTGGAATGCTTAAGGACACTCTCTGGTCACCTTTTCGTGACCACAGCTCACAATCCCAGGTCTCCTAGCACACTCTGGAGAGGTCAGGGCCCTTCTGCCCACTCATGCCCTCTGCTTTGGATTCCAGCAATGACATTGCCCTCATCAAGCTCGCAGAGCCTGTGGAGCTGAGTGACACCATCCAGGTGGCCTGCCTGCCACAGAAGGACTCCATGCTGCCTCAGGACTACCCCTGCCTTGTCACTGGCTGGGGTCGCCTCTGGAGTGAGTACAGACCCAGGGGGAATCCCCAGAGGCTTCCTGGAGGAAGCAGCTCTCAATCAGCAGCCACACACACTGCCCTCGTCTCTTCCTTTGTGCCTGAACATTTTCACCTCTTTTTGAACTGTACAATAACAACTGCTAATATTTATTAAGCACATACTATGTGACAGATGTTAACAAATGGATGCTTTGGGTACTGTAAGGATTAAACAGATCAGATTCTGCCAAGTGTTTACAGCAGGGCTTGGCATGTTGTAGGTGCCATACAAATAAACTAAAATAAGCCATGTGGGGGTGGGGGATTAGATCTTATGGTAAACCATATGCTCAAATAGGTTCCAGCTAAATTAAAAGGTTACAGGCAGGGCTGGGGTTCCATGGGAGAGTGCTTGCCTAGCACAGGTGAGGCACTGAGTTTGATCCTCAGCACCACATAAGAGATGAAGAGCCATGCTCTCTGTTGACTACTACAAAAAAGATTTTTTTTTATTTTTTAAAGAAAAAAAGATTAAATGCAAATAAATGAAACTATGGGAGACAGATTCAGAACTATATGTAGAACATCTTGGGGATAAGAAGGATCATTTAATATTTAATCCCAAAGTCAGACCTACAGGAAAATGACTGATGACTCAACCCCCAGAATCTCAATAAAAGATAACTCAAGCCGGGCACAATGGCAGTGTCATCCCAGCAATTGGGAGGTGGGGCACGGAGGGGTGGGGCTGAGGCCAGAAGATAGTGAGTTTGAGGCCAGTCCAGCTACCCTATCTACAGATTAAAAATGGAAAGGGCTGGAGATGCAGCTCAGAGGTAGAGCATGCCAGGGTTTAATCCTCAACACCCCAAAAATGTTTTTAATTTAAAATTAAGAAAAAAAAAAAAAAAACAGACAACTCAGACACAGCCATCTCTTGATGCTCCAGGTGTGGCCTCCATTCCGGCTGCTTCCCCACTTTAGCAGATCCTTGGCTGGCCAAGGGTCCCAAACAGCACTTGTGTGGTCCCTATTGAGTTGAAGCAGGACTCAGCTGCACCCTGCCTCAGTATCTGGCCTCCACAGGCCTGGGCTAGGAAGGACAGGGCTGCCTGGCTGCTCCCTGCTCACTGCCCACTCCCTCCCTCCCCAGTCAATGGCCCATCTCTGACCAGCTACAGCAGGGCCTGCAGCCCGTGGTGGACTGTGCCACATGCTCCAGATGGGACTGGTGGAGCTTCATGGTGACGAAATCCATGGTGTGTGCCGGGGGCGACGGCCTCATCTCCTCCTGCAACGTGAGTGTCCAGGCCCTGCTCCAGGCAGCCACACCACTGGGGACACTGGAGGGTGGGGCAGAGCACATCTCTCCTGGCAGGAGACTGACCCTGCCTGGGCCTGGTAGGCTCAGGGGAAACCTGTCACCACTCACCCAGCACAGGTGACAGGAGGAGAGCTGAGCATGAGCAGCTGCATCAATTCCCTGTGCCCCACTTACTGGCTCTGTGACCTGGGGCAGACTGATGAACCTCTCTGGACCTCACCCTTCCCTCTGATGGAAAGCGCTGTAGCAAACACTCCCCAGCCTTGCTGTGGGGACCACATGAGTCCAAGGGCCACAGAACAGGCTTCACTGAAGTCTCTGTGCATGTCCCTGCCACCAGCTGCGTCAGTCCAGGCAGGCTGGGGCGTTAGGGAGTCTGAGAACCACAAAACTTCTAAGATAACCAGGGACTGTCCTGCTTCCTGACCCACGCCCTCTCCCCACTTCCACCCTCCTGTCCTGCCCAGGCTCCAACAGGGCTCCAGGCCCCAGCGGTTCTCTGGGCAGCTCACAGAGGCTTAGCCATGCAGACCTGAACACCCAGGAAACCAGGGCACAGAGAGGGCTGACATCATCCCAAGATCACACAGCAACCAAGGGCTATTCTGATGCCCCAGGACTCCCAGAACCAGGCCAGGGCAGCCCCCAGGCCACACTTCTGTGCCTCCCTCACCAGGAGCAGGCTGAGGCCAACAGTGGGTACTGAGGCTGACAGCTCAGCACATGCCCGCCCCAGCCACTGCTGAGTCCCCAGCCTGTCCCTGGGGGAGGCCTGGGGACTGATGCCTTCAGGGGTCTCTTGCAGGGGGACTCGGGCGGCCCGCTGAACTGCCAGGCGGAGAACGGTGCCTGGGAGGTGCATGGCATCGTCAGCTTCGGCTCCGGACAGGGCTGCAACACCCTTAAGAAGCCCGCGGTCTACACCCGCATGTCTGCCTACATCGACTGGATCAACCAGGTGGGCCCCGCCCCGCCCCGCCCCGCCCTCGCCCTCGCCCCGCCCTCGCCCTCGCCCTCGCCCTCGCCCTCGCCCTCGCTCATTGACAGAGTCGACCACGCCCACTCCCGCGCCCCTCCCTCTCTTTGGAGAAGCGCTGACTGAGCGCTCACTGCTGACCTGAGTTGGCCGCAGTGAAGGTCACAGTCAGGAGCTCCATCCAGCCCTCCCTGGGCTTCAGCACACACCTAGGTCCCCGCCCAGGACACACCTTTCCCCAAGAGGGAGCTGTGCGCCTAGAGTTCAGGGTCCCCAGCCGAGAGCAGGTGCCACCGCGGCCATTCACCGTGGGGGGCGGGGGGTGAAGTGCTAAGTGGGGCTGGGTCCTGGGGCAGAGACCAGGGCGGCTTGTCTGGGCCAGGGGCTGCCTGCTGTGCCATGCACGTCCCCCCTCCCCAGGCCACCCGAACCTGGTGGCAGGTCCCAGAGGCCTAATACTGTCCCCTCTCCTCCAGAAATTGCAGCTGTGATTCGTCTCTGGGAACCGCGGAAGCCAATCCCACAAGAGCATTAATAAACTTCCTTCCCTGAAAGTGGCCTGGACCTTAATCTCTGTCCCCGCCCCCTTCCCAACTGCCTGGCCAGCTCCCCAGGAGCTGCCCCTCTCTACACAGGGGCCCACTGAGAGACACCCTCAGCCAGGCTGGCAAGGCCTTGGGTGGAGCCACTGGGGGTGTTCATGGAGGCGAGGGAGTCTTGGGGCAGCGTGGGTACCTGAGGGGCCAGGATTAGGATACTTGGAACATTTTCCCCTCCTCTGACCAAGCTATGAATGAGGTGGCTCTGATAAGCTGACATCTTCTCTGGTCCTGCCGCCATAGTGAGTCTGGAGGGGCCTCAAGGGCCCCAGCTGCAGGTGGAGCATGCGCTCTCCCCAAGAGCAGCCTCCCCAGCCCAGAGAAGCCAGGCCCCAGGAGGATGCACAAGCTCAGGACCCCACTGGCCCCTTGGGGAGGAGCTCCCACCAGGTTCCTCAGCCCCCGCCCCACGGCCATGTTGGCCTGGGCTCTGGGCTTGGAGCAGCATGTGGTGAGCCCTGACGGGGTGAGACCTGCAGGGACTCCAGGGGGAGCTCCCACTATGTGAGACAGGGAGGGAAATGAGGCCCCCAGAGGAAGAGCTGGGCCAGGGCCCCGAACACACAGCCTGAGGAGCTGGGGAAAGGAGCTCTCCTGTGGCCGACGGAGGGCCACAAACGCCAGCAATCCAGTGTCCAGTGAGGGACAGCCGAGGTGGGCAGCCTCCTCTGGACATAGGGGCTTCTATATGGAGGCCATAGAGGCCTGGGCTCAGCCTGCACTCGTCCCACTGACAGCCCTGACTGGGGGCCAGCTCTGAATTACCATTAAGCCCCTGCCCCTGAGTCCCAGCCCCGTCCCCAGATAGAACCCCCATGGACCTCAGACTCACTGAAACTGTAACTCCCACACTGAACTCTGTCCTTATGAGCCCCAGACCTTCTCGGAACCCCCAGATTTCACCTGGCTGTGGGGGAGCCTGCCAGCCCCGCAGCCTTCTGCCTTCAGGGGCCTCACTGAGAGGCAACACCTGTGCCCAGCTCCTGTCCCAGGACCTGTCAGTGGCACCTGCCCATCTCTCAGGCTCTCCCCCCCACCCTCCCCCAACCTGGCACTGCTTCTCCTGAGGTTCCAGGACATCATCTGGGCCTGTCCACCACCCCTCAGCCTGTCCCCATGGTTATTTTTCCAGCACAGACTGACTCTGGCAGCTGGGGACTCCAGGCCCTGGAAATCCATGGGTCCAACAGGGTGGGGGAGGGATCCCAGCATCCTCACTCCTCCAGTCCTCAAATTCCTTTTGGACTTGACTCTGTACAGGAGGAGCCTTCTCCTAACCTGTACCCCACTCAGCTCCCACCCAGAACCAGTCTCTTCCCAAATGGACCTCCCGCCATGGCCCATCACTCCAAGGAACACTTCACCCTGGCTGCCAGGAAGCTCCCCCAGCTATGAAAGGTCTTCTTTGTCCCAGCCCAGGGCCTGCACTTAGGAAATATGGGAAGAATGGGTGGATTAATTAATGGTTTCTGCATGTATAGCATGTCAGCGCCTCACAGCTGGACAAAGAAAATAGTCACCTCTTAACATATGCAAGGTGATCCCCTCCAAGCCCCACCCCTCCAATCCCAGGACACCCACCCACAGGGCTTCCTCTGAAGGTACCTCCAGCTCCCTGGAACTGCTTGTTCCGTTTTTCTTATCATGACCGGAAAAATCAGCTCAGCCAACCGGGCGTCATGGGTGTCACGTGAGAGTTACTGAGATAATCAAGTCCTGCAGGCAGGACTAGCACCAGCCAGGCACCTGCCCAGAGAGAGCCCCCACCTCAGCCCAGTTGTTCCAGGCAAGAATGGCTTTCTCCAGGGTGCCTCAGGCCACGCTGAGCAGGTGGCAGAAGTTTCCACAGATCAAGTTCCCAAATCTCAGCTGCTCAGACACAGACACCCACCATGAGCAGGTGCCAGGCATGAGCACGTGTGTACCCTGAAAGTAGGGGGAGCACGGGGCCTGGAGCCCTGGTACCTTTGTGATGGCAAAACCAGACATCAAATAACCTCTAAATAATTGTGAGAAACTGTGGATCCGGGGTCAGAATTTGGAGTTTGTTTTCCTCTGGGCCCACTGGTGTAAAATAAAATATGGAGTTCTCCTCTCTGAGTGCTGCCTGCTGCTTCTCCAACTTTAGGGGTCACAAATGTGTTCCCATTTCTTTAAAATCAGTAGAAAAAAAAATGAATGTAGTCCAAGTTGAATTTCACTCACTTTGATACTCATGGCTCATAAAGCAATTTGCAATGTAATGGATGGAAAAAGGGGCTAGATGACAGTCCAGGCTTAGCTTTCTGAGATGGGACACACCAGATGATCCGATAAGGACCAGATGACAAGTATCACAATAACAGCACACACTCAGATAGAGTGCCTCCTGCTGGGCTTGAAGTGTGTTTTGAAGTCTCTGCCTCATTCTTTTTAGTTATAGATTACTATTCACCTCCTAGTGCCAGGTGGGCTTCCCCCTTCCTGCAGTATCTCACTGCGACTTGGAGGGTGAGGGACTGTCTGGGGCGCACAGCTGGGCAGCAGTACAGCTGGGCTCTGCCGTCTGGCCCCACCTGGGGCTCCAAGGTGCAGACTATCACAGCGTCCTCTTTCATCTTTGCAGGGCCTGAGGTCCTCCCACTCACACTTCCTGTCTCTGTGTCTTTTTTTTTTTTTTTAATCAAACTGATTTTCATTTTACCAAAGTAACGTGTGTTTGTTTCAAAAAAGAACCTAAACTGAGTAAAGACGTGCAAGTCAGCCTCCTCTTTCGCCCCTCAGATGGCCACCTCCAACCGCAGGCACGTGGGCTTCTGAACCTCTTTATCAGGAAACAAGTCCCAAGGAGACCAGAGGGTGTAACTCAGAAGACAGCTTCCAGGGAGACTCGGGCTTCCCCTGGGGCTCCCCCTCTCTCGGGGTGAGTAGAGAGGTGGGTTGCAGAATCTCCCCAACCAGGCTGCAGTCAGGTCTGGGAGCAAGGGGATAAAAACAACCTCATGGGGTGGAGGGGGTGCCCCCAAACTGCTGGGGACATTGGATAGGATTTCAAGCACTTAAACTGGAGGTGGCTCAGTGGCAGTGTGCTTGCCTAGCAAATGTGAGGCATTGGGTTCGATTCTCAGCACCACATAAATTTAAAGCTATTGTGTCCATCTAGAACTTAAAAAAAAAAAAAAAGAATTTTTGAAGACCCACTGCACGGAAGGAGGAGGACTAGAGCAACCCCAGTGCACGGTGCAGTTGGGGCAGAGCAACCTGGGCCCACCCCGTTGCACCCCCTCTACCAACATGTCGGGTGGCTATAAGTGACTACAGCCAGGACCTACAAGACCATCTTCCAGGTTCCTGCAGGCAAGGTATCGGTGATCCACAGGGACACTACAGGATTATACGGTAGAAACTGTAATACCTCGAATCCACACTGCGAGACAGGAAGGAAGACACACAGACGACATGAAGAAACGGGAAGAAAGGGCCTGAAACAAGCCACGCTGATACAATGGTAGATGCACTGACAGCACAGGAGCTGGAATGTCAGGGAAGGAGAGCAGAAGGTACACGATTAAAATGATGTGGGAAGCAAAGAATGAATTGAGAGAGCAAGTGCAGGCAGCAATGAGATGAGAGAGGACATACAGGTAGCAAAAGATTACTTCAAGAAAAAGAGAGACGCGGGGAAAAATAAAAAACAGAAATCCTTGAATGAAGGAAACAATAAACCAAATAAAAAATTCAATAGAATGCATCAAGAACAGACTAGATCACTTGGAAGACAGAACCTCAAGCAATGAAGACTGCCGCAGTCTGGCTGGGCACAAATCACGAGCCACTCACAGCTTTGTAGATTCAAACAGCAATTCTTTATTCCCGATTTCACACCGGCCTTCTACCAACACGTTCTGGGGAAATCCACGTTCTCTGCCCAAATCCACCTCCTCTGCCTCCCAAATATATTCTGAATCCCGTGAGAACTCAAGGGGAACTCAGGCAGCAGGATACGCCCTATCCTAAACCGGGAACACCCTAAACACGGATCCGCCCTGGTCCTTGAGCAAGGACACCTTCCACTAAGCAACATGGGGGTACGCTGGCAAGGAAATTGTCATACCTACTTGGCTAATGGCTCCCAGCAGAAGACAAAATTATGTATCTTGAAAACAAAGTTGGGACTCTTCCTAGGATCCAACATGGCGACGGGCGCGGAGAGATCAAGTCTCTGACCTCTTCAGCTGTGCGGGCATAGGGAGTCGTAAACTGTCTAAAGGCTGTTTGCTCAGGACCACTAGGCAATGCTGAGCTGACGTGGATCTGGGGCAAACAGTCTGGGCCTCTCAGAACACACACCGAGCCCGGATCGGCTGCATTCAAGCTCCTGTTCGCCTGCTTCTTGCAGCCAAACTGCTATGACTCAGCACTAATGATCCCATCAAAACCACTGGTCGGCCCTTCTGAACATACGGAGGCAAAAGCCAACCGAGCCTTCATAGGCAGTGGCCACAGGATTGAAACGGGGCGTGGGAGAGACATTCAGGACCCACCCGTTGCATTGGTCACCCAGCAGAGGGAAAGAACTGTCGCCATTTGCATGGGATACCACCATGGCAGAGAACTGACGTCACCGAAACACGGCGGAGGAGACAACTTCATTGAAACCAGCAGCGACAGCATCAAACAAATTTATAGGAGTAAACAGTAACTCAGCAATCAAACAGAACAAGAAGTAACATGAGCAGCATGAAAAAGCAAGGAAGAAAAGGAGTACAAACAATGCAGGACAGCCTAAATAGTCAGGAGAACTTAGAGGCATCAGAAAAATGGTCATATAAAGAACTCAAGGAATACCTTAGACAGATGGAATGGAACCTTAAAGAGGATACGAGACAGCAAATTCAAACAGTGAAAGAACACATTGAAAGTGAATTACACAAATAGATAAAAGAAGAAGTTAAGCATCTTTATCAGGAGATAGAGATTATAAAAAAATCAAACAATAATTCTAGAAATGAAGGAAATTATAAACCAAATTAAAAACTCAAATGAGAGTATCACTAACAGAGTGGAGCAAGTAGAAGCCAGAACGTCAGACAATGAAGACAAAATATATCATCTTGAAAAGAGTCTAGCCAACTCAGAAAGGCTGGTAAAAAATCACGAGAAAAACATCCAAGAGATATGGGATAACATTAAAAAACCAAACTTACGAGTCATCAGGATAGAGGAAGGTATAGAGATTCAAACCAAGGGAATGAGTAACCTACTGAATGAAATAATTACAGAAAACTTTCCAGAAATAAAAAAGGAAACGGATATACAAATTGTAGATGCATACAGGACACCGAGCACACAAAATCACAGTAGACCAACGCCAAGACACATTGTTATGAAGATATCCAATATACAGGACAAACAGAAAATATTAGAAGCTACAAGAGAAAGGAGGCAGATTACATTCAGGGGTAAACCAATAAGGTTAACAACGGATTTTTCATCACAGACGCTGAAATCGAGAAGATCCTGGAACAACGTATTTAAAACACTGAAAGACAATGGATGCCAACCAAGAATTCTGTATCCAGCAAAATTAAGCTTCAGGTACGACAACGAAATAAAAATCTTTCCTGATAAACAAAAACTAAAAGAATTTGCAGCCAGAAAACCAGCATTGCAAAGCGTCTTGAGCAAAACACTACACGAGGAATAAATGAAAAACAATAACCAAAACCATCAGTGGGGAGTGCCTCGGTAAAGACAGAGGGTGGGGGGAAAGCTAATCATGGAGAAACAAACTAAATTTTAAAAAAAAAAGATAAATAATCAAACATGGCTGGAAGTACAAACCATATATCAATAGTAACTCTAAATGTTAATGGCTTAAACTCTCCAATAAAGCGACATAGGCTGGTAACATGGATTAAAAAAACAAATCCAACAATATGCTGCCTCCAGGAGACACATCTGATTGGAAAAGACATACACAGGCTGAAGGTGAAAGGTTGGGAAAAAATATACCACACACATGGTCCTCGTAAGCAAGCAGGGGTGGCCATCCTCCTATCGAATAAAATCGACTTCAAGACTAAGTTAATCAAAAGGGATAAGGAAGGACATTATATACTGTTAAAAGGAACCATTCACCAACAAGATATAACAATTATCAATATTTATGCACCAAATAATGGTGCTGCGACGTTCATAAAACAAATTCTCCTCATGTTCAAGAATCAAATAGACCACAACACAATAATTATGGGTGACTTCAACACACCTCTCTCACCATTGGACAGATCCTCCAAACAAAAGTTGAATAAAGAAACTATAGAACTCAATATCACAATCAATAACCTAGACTTAACTGACATATATAGAATATATCAACCATCATCAAGTGGATATCTTTTTTCTCAGCAGCACATGGATCCTTCTCAAAAATAGACCATATATTATGCCATAGAGCAACACTCAGTAAATATAAAGGGGTGGAGATAATACCATGCATTTTATCTGATCATAATGGAAAGAAACTGGAAATCAATGATAAAAGAAGGAAGAAAAAATCCTACATCACATGGAAAATGAACAATATGTTACCTAATGATCAATGGGTTACAGAAGACATAAAGGAGGAAATCAAAAAATTCTTAGAGATAAATGAAAATACAGACACAACATATCGGAATCTATGGGACACAATGAAAACAGTTTTAAGAAGGAAATTCATCACCTGGAGGTCATTCCTCAAAAAAAGGAAAAACCAACAAATAAATGAGCTCACACTTCATCTCAAAGCCCTAGAAAAGGAAGAGCAAAACAACAGCAAATGTAGCAGAAGGCAAGAAATAATTAAAATCAGAGCGGAAATCAATGAAATTGAAACAAAAGAAACTATTGAAAAAATTAACAAAACTAAAAGTTGGTTCTTCAAAAAAATAAATAAGATCGACAGACCCTTAGCCATGCTAATGAAGAGAAGAAGGGAGAGAACTCAAATTACTAACATACAGGATGAAAAAGGCAATATCACAACAGATGCTACAGAAATACAGAAGACAATTAGAAATTATTTTGAAAACCTATATTCCAAATAAAATAAAAGATAGTGAAGACATCAATAAATTTCTTAAGTCATATGATTTGCCCAGTCTGAGTCAGGAGGATACACACAATTTGAACAGACCAATATCAATGGATGAAATAGAAGAAGCCATCAAAAGACTACCAACCAAGAAAAGCCCAGGACCAGATGAGTATACAGCGGAGTTTTACAAAACCTTTAAAGAAGAATTAATACCAATACTTTTCAAGTTATTTCAGGAAATAGAAAAAGAGGGAGCTCTTCCAAATTCATTCTATGAGGCCAACATCACCCTGATTCCGAAACCAGACAAAGACACCTCAAAGAAAGAAAACTACAGACCAATATTTCTGATGAACCTAGATGCAAAAATCCTCAATAAAATTCTGGTGAATCGGATACAAAGGCACATCAAAAAAATTGTGCACCATGATCAAGTAGGATTCATCCCTGGGATGCAAGGATGGTTCAATATACGGAAATCAATATATGTTATTCATCACATCAATAGACTTAAAGATAAGAACCATATGATCATCTCAATAGATGCAGAAAAAGCATTCGGCAAAGTACAGCATCCCCTTATGTTCAAAACATTAGAAAAACTAGGGATAACAGGAACTTACCTCAACATTGTAAAAGCTATCTATGCTAAGCCTCAGGCTAACATCATTCTGAATGGAGAAAAATTGAAGGCATTCCCTCTAAGATCTGGAACAAGACAAGGATGCCCTCTATCACCACTGCTATTCAATATAGTTCTCGAAACACTGGCCAGAGCAATTAGATAAAAGAAATTAAAGGCATAAAAATAGGAAAAGAAGAACTTAAATTATCACTATTTGCAGATGACAAGATTCTATACCTAGCAGACCCAAAAGGGTCTACAAAGAAACTACTAGAACTAATAAATGAATTCAGCAAAGTGGCAGGATATAAAATCAACACGCATAAATCAAAGGCATTTTTGTATATCAGCGACAAAACTTCTGAAATGGAAATGAGGAAAAACACTCCATTCACAATATTCTCAAAAAAAATAAAATACTTGGGAATCAACCTAACAAAAGAGGTGAAAGATTTATACAATGAAAACTACAGAACCCTAAAAAGAGAAGTAGAAGAAGATCTTAGAAGATGGAAAAGTATACCCTGTTCATGGATAGGCAGAACTAACATCATCAAAATGGCGATATTACCAAAAGTTCTCTATAGGTTTAATGCAATGCCAATCAAAATCCCAACGACATTTCTTGTAAAAATAGATAAAGCAATCATGAAATTCATATGGAAAAATAAAAGACCCAGAATAGCAAAAGCAATTCTAAGCAAGAAGTGTGAATCAGGCGGTATAGCGATACCAGATTTCAAACTATATTACAGAGCAATAGTAACAAAAACAGCATGGTACTGGTACCAAAACAGGCGGGTGGACCAATGGTACAGAATAGAGGACACAGAGACTAATCCACAAAGTTACAACTATCTTATATTTGATAAAGGGGCTAAAAGCATGCAATGGAGGAAGGATAGCATCTTCAACAAATGGTGTTGGGAAAACTGGAAATCCATATGCAACAAAATGAAACTGAATCCCCTCCTCTCGCCATGCACAAAAGTTAACTCAAAGTGGATCAAGGAGCTTGATATCAGATCAGAGACTCTGCATCTAATAGAAGAAAAAGTCGGCTCCGATCTACATATTGTGGGGTCGGGCTCCAAATTCCTTAATAGGACACCCATAGCACAAGAGTTAATAACAAGAATCAACAAATGGGACTTACTTAAACTAAAAAGTTTTTTCTCAGCAAAAGAAACAATAAGAGAGGTAAATAGGGAGCCTACATCATGGGAACAAATTTTTACTCCTCACACTTCAGATAGAGCCCTAATATGTAGAGTACACAAAGAACTCAAAAAACTAAACAATACAATAACAAATAACCCAATCAACAAATGGGCCAAGGACCTGAACAGACACTTCTCAGAGGAGGACATACAATCAATCAACAAGTACATGAAAAAATGCTCACCATCTCTAGCAGTCAGAGAAATGCAAATCAAAACCACCCTAAGATACCATCTCACTCCAGTAAGATTGGCAGCCATTATGAAGTCAAACAACAACAAGTGCTGGCGAGGATGTGGGGAAAAGGGTACTCTTGTACATTGCTGGTGGGACTGCAAATTGGTGTGGCCAATTTGGAAAGCAGTATGGAGATTCCTGGGAAAGCTGGGAATGGAACCACCATTTGACCCAGCTATTGCCCTTCTCAGACTATTCCCTGAAGACCTTAAAAGAGCATACTACAGGGACACTGCCACATCGATGTTCATAGCAGCACAATTCACAATAGCTAGACTGTGGAACCAACCCAGCTGCCCTTCAATAGATGAATGGATTTTAAAAAATGTGGCATTTATACACCATGGAGTATTACTCAGCACTAAAAAATGACAAAATCATGGAATTTGCAGGGAAATGGTTGGCACTAGAGCAGATTATGCTTAGTGAAGCTAGCCAATCCCTAAAAAACAAATACCAAATGTCTTCTTTGATATAATGAAAGCAACTAAGAACAGAGCAGGGAGGAAGAGCAGGAAGAAAAGATTAACATTAAACAGAGACATGAGGTGGGAGGGAAAGGGAGAGAAAAGGGAAATTGCATGGAAATGGAGGGAGACCCTTATTGTTATACAAAATTACATATAAGAGGTTGTGAGGGGAATGGGAAAATAAACAAGGAGAGAAATGAATTACAGTAGATAGGGTAGAGAGAGAAGATGGGAGGGGAGGTGAGGGAGGATAGTAGAGGATAGGAAAGGTAGCAGAATAAAGCAGTTACTAATAGGGCATTATGTAAAAATGTGGATGTGTAACCGATGTGATTCTGCAATCTGTATTTGGGGTAAAAATGGGAGTTCATAACCCACTTGAATCTAATGTATGAAATATGATATGTCAAGAGCTTTGTAATGTTTTGAACAACCATTAAAATAAATAAATAAATAAAAGAAACTCTTCCTAAAAAAAAAAAAAAAAAGAAAGAAAACAAAGTTGGCCACACAGTGAAGATGGTCAGAAACCATGAACAGAACCTCCAAAGAATTATGGGACAATATGACAAGACCAAATCTAACAATTATTGGGATGGAAAAAGGCACAGAGATACAAACCAAAGGAATGCACAATCTCTTCAATGAAATAATATCAGAAAATTTCCCAAACATGAAGAATGAATTGGAGGGGCTGGCATTGTGGCTCAGCAGTAGAGCGATCACCTAGAACATTGGCGGCACTGGGTTTGATCCTCAGCACTACATAAAAATAAAGATATTATGTCCAAATATAACTAAAAAATAAATATTAATAAAAAAGAGAATTAATTGAAAATTAAATACAAGGGGCTTACAGGACACCAAATGTACAAAATTACAACAGATCCACACCAAGGCACATTATAATAAAACTGCCTAGAGTACAGAATAAGGGTAGAATTTTAAAAGCCACCAGAAAAAAACTTCAGATTACATATAGGGGGAAACTATTTGGATCTCAGCAGATTTCTCAACCCAGACAAAGCCAGGAGATCCTGGAACAACGTATATCAAGCTCTGAAAAAAATGGACGCCAACCAAGAATCTCATATGCAGCAAAGTTAAGCTTTAGAATTGATGACAAAATAAACGATAAACAAAAATTAAAAGAATTTACAATGCGAACGCCTGCACTGTAGAATAGTCTCGGCAAAATATTCCATGAGGAAAAAATGAAAAACAACAATGAAAATCAGTAAAGGGGGGAGCTACACTAAAGGGAAATCCAATCAAAGGAGAAACCAACTCAAGTTACAAACCAAAAATAAACCAAAATGACCAGGTATACAAACCATGTTGCAATAATAACCCTGAATGTTAATGGCCTAAACTCATCAATTAAAAGACACAGACTGGATTTTTTTTAAAAGATCCAACCAAATGCTACCTTCAAGAGATTCATCTCATAGAAAAAGAAGGTGAAAGGAAAAACACATCACTCACCTGGGTGACATAAACAAGGAGGGGTTTCCATCCTCATATCAGGTAAGTGGATTTCAAACCAAAGTTAGTCAGAAGAGATAAAGAGGGACATTATATACTGCTCAAGGGAACTATACATCAACAAGACATAACAATCATAAATATCTGTGCCCCAAACAATGGAGCTTCTACGGATATCAAACAAACCCTTCTCAATTTCAAGAAGCAATTAGAACATAACATGATAATACTGGGTGACATTAACACACCTCTCTCATCACCACTAGATAAGATTTTCCAAACAAAATCTAAACAAATAAACTATAGAACTTAATAATACAATCCATGATTTAGATTTAACAAACATATAGAGAGGGGCTGGGGATGTGGCTCAAGTTGTAGCACGCTCACCTGACATGCATGCGACCCGGGGTTCGATCCTCAGCACCACATACAAACAAAGATGTTGTGTCCACCAAGAACTAAAAAATAAATATTACAAAATTTAAAAAAAAAAAAACATATATAGAGTATTCCATTGATCATCCAGCAAATACACCTTCTTCTCAGCAGCTCATGGATCCTTCTCTAAAATAGACCATATATTAAGCCACAAAGCAATTCTTAGCAAATACAAAAACATAGGGATACTACCCTGCTTCCTTCAGATCATAATGGAATAAAATTAGAAATTAATGATAAAATAAAAAATAGAAGCTACTCCAATACCTAGTGACTAAATAATATGATATGAATAATCAATAGATAGCAGAAGACATCAGGGAGAAAATTTAAAAAAATTTAGGGGAAAATGAGAATACCAATATAACATATCAAAATCTCTGGGACACTATGAAAACAGTGCTAAGAGGAAAGTTCACTGCATTGAGCTCCTTCATTAACATAATAAAAAGTCAACAAATAAATGACCTAACATTACGTCTCAAAGCCCTATAAAAAGAAGAACAAATCAACACCCAAAGTAGTAGAAGACAGAAAATAATTAAAATCAGCTGAAATCAATAAAATTGAAACAAAGAAAATAATTCAAAAAATTGACAAAACAAAAAGTTGAAAAATATAAATAAAATTGATAAACCCTTAGCTACGCTAACGAAGAGAAGGAGAGAGAAAACTCAAATTACTGAAATTTGTGATGGAAAATAAAATATCAAGATGGACACTAAGAAATACAGAGGATACTTAGAAACTATTTTAAAGATTTATACTCAAATAAAATAGAAAATCTTGATGACACCAACCAATTTCTAGAAACATGATCTACCCAAACTGAATCAGGAGGACATACACAATTTAAACAGATCAATTTCAAGCAAGGAAATAGAAGATGCCATCAAAGCCTACCAACCAAGAAAAGCCCAGGAACTGATGGATTCTCTGCCGAGTTCTACCAGACCTTCAAAGAAGAACTAATACCGATATTATTAAAATATTCCATAAAATGGAAAAGAAGATAACCCTTCCAAACACATTCTATGAAGCTAGCATCACCCTGATACCAAAACCAGACAATGAACCATCAAAGAGAAAAAAAAAAAAAAAAAAACTTCAGACCAATATCCCCGATGATAGATGCAAAAATTCTCAATAAAATCCTGGCCAATCACATACAAAAACATATTAAAAATATAGTGTACCATGATCAAGTGGGATTCATCCCAGGGATGCAAGGTCGTCGGTAATCAATAAGTGTAATACATCACATCAATAGACTTAAAGACAAGAATCATATGGTTATCTCAGTAGATACTGAAAAAGCATTCGATAAAATACAGCACCTCTTCATGTTCAAAACACTAGAAAAACTAGGAATAGTAGGATCATACTTCAACATTGTAAAAGCTATCGATGCTAAGCCCAAGGCCAATATCATTCTAAACAGAGAATAATTGGAAGCATTCCCTCTAAAACCTGGAACAAGACTGGAATGCCCTCTTTCACCACTTCTGTTCAACAAAGTCCTTGAAATTCTAGCCAGAGCAATCAGACAGACAAAAGAAATTAAAGGGATACCCATAGGAAAAGAACTCCAACTATCACTGTTTTCCAAGGACATGATTCTGTATTTAGAAGAAATTCCACCAGAAAATTTCTAGAACTAATAAATGAATTCAGCAAAGTCATAGGATATAAAATTAATATGCATAAATCAAATGCATTTTTATATATACGTGATGAATCCACTGAAAGAGAAATTAGGAAAACTATGCCACTCAAAACATCCTCAAAAATATAAAATACTTGGGAATCAATCTAACAAAAGAGGTGAAAGACCTCTACAATGAAAACTATAGAACACTCAAGAAGGAAATTGAAAAAGACCTTGGAAGATGGAAAGATCTCCCATGCTCTTGGATAGGCAGAGTTAATATTGTCAAAATGGCCATATTGCCAAAATAGTTATGCAGATTTAATGCAATTGCTATTAAAATCCCAATGACATTCTTCATAGAAATAAAAAAAAAGCGATCATGATATCATTTGGAAAAATAAGAGACCCAGAATAGCCAAAGCAATTTCTACCAAAAAAGTGAAGACACCACAATACCAGACCTTAAACTACACTGCAGAGCAATGGGAACAAAAACAGCATGGTATTGGCACCAAAACAGACATGAAGACCAATGGAACAGAATAGAAGAGGCAGAGACCAACCCGCATAAATGCTTATCTCATACTAGACAAAGGGGCCAGAAACACACATTGGAGAGAGGACAGCCTCTTCAACAAATTGTGCCGGGAAAACTAAAAATCCATATGTAGCAAAATGAAATTAAAACTCTCTCTCTCATCATATACAAAACTCAATTCAAAGTGGATCAAGGGGGCTGGGGATGTGGCTCATACGGTAGCGCGCTCGCCTGGCATGCATGCGGCCCGGGTTCCATCCTCAGCACCACATACCAACAAAGATGTTGTGTCCGCCGAGAAGTAAAAAATAAATAATTCTCTCTCTCTCTCTCTCTCTCTCTCTCTCTAAAAAAAAAAAAAAAAAAAAAAAAAAAAAGTGGATCAAGGACCTAGGAATTAGACCAGGGACCCCTCCCCCCAATCTAATAGAAGAAAAAGTAGGTCCAAATCTTCATCAGTTGGATTAGGCCCCAACTACCTTAACAAGACTCCTAAAGCGCAAGAAATAAAATCAGGAATCAGTAAATGGGATGGATTCAAACTAAAACGCTTCTTCTCGGCAAAAGAAACAATCAGTGAGGTGAAGAGAGAGCCTACAGTATGGGAGCAAACTTTTACCACACGCAGATCAGATAGAGAACTAATCTTTAGGATATATAAAGAACTCAAAAGTCTTAACACCAAAAAACAAACAACTGAATCTGGGGTTGTGACTCAGTGGTAGAGCGCTTGCTGGGCATGTGTGAGGCCCTGAGTTCCATCCTCAGCACCACATATAAATAAACAAATAAAGTGAAAAATCCATTGGCAACTAAAAAATATTTTAAAACACAAACAATTAATAAATGGGCTAAGGAACTGAACAGAAACTTCTCAGAAGATATGCAAGCCATCAACAAATATATGAAAAAAGTGCTCAACATCTTTAGTAATTAGAAAAAAGCAAATCAAAACTACTCTAAGATTTCATCTCAACCCAGTCAGAATGGCATTTATCAAGAATATAAGCAATAAGTTTTGGAGGGAGTGTCGGGGGAAAGGCACACTCATCCATTGCTGGTGGGAATGCAAATTGGTGAAAATACTTTGGAAAGCAGTGTGGAGATTCCTCAGAAAACTTGGAATGGAACCACCATTTGACCCAGCTATTCCACTCCTCAGTCTATGGCCAAAGGACTCTTAAAATCAGCATAGTATAGTGACGTAGCCACACCAATGTTTATAGCAGCTGAATTCACAATAGGTAAACTTTGGAACCAACTTAGATGCCTTCAATAGATGAATGGATAAAGAAACTGTGGTACATGTACACAATGGAATATTACTCAACATTAAAAGAGAATAAATCATGGAATTTGCAGGTAAAGGGATGGAGCTGGAGAATATTATGCTAAGCAAAGTAAACCAATCCCAAAAAAACAAGGCCAAATGTTTTCTCTGATAAGTGGATGGTGATCTTTGATGGGGGATGGGGATGGGAAAAATGGAGGCAGTTTGGATTGGGCAGAGGGGAGGGTGGAGAAGGGTTATGGGATAGAAAAGACGTTTGAATGAGACGGACATCATTACCCTAGGCACATGCTTGGTGTACAAATGGTGTGACTCTACACCGTGTACAACCAGAGAATGGAAATGTTGCGCTCAATTTGTGTAGAATGAATTGAAATGCATTCTGCTGTCATGTACAATTAAGTAGAACAAATAAAAACAATAATAATAACAAAAAAAAAGAATTTCTGTGCACAGACTCTTCTCAACCCCCACCAAAAATTTAGATCTGACCCTGATTTGGCATTCAAGACACAAAACCGGAGGACAGAGTCCATAGGGTCCAATCTGCCCATTTCCGAGATAGAAAGGCCAAAGAGCCTACATCTAAGTGGCTTCAGGTAGGAATCTGGCCAACCAGCACCTTCCAGGAGCTTGCATAAGGCCATCCCAGCCCTGGGGCAGGGGCAGGAGCAGCCAAGCCCAGTGGGGGGGCCCAGGGGGGAGGGAGACAAGAATCTGGGGGCAACAGTGCAGCAGAGACGCAGGAGGAACCTGTGACAGTCAGCAGCTGCGAGCCCCAGGTGGAGCTGGACGGCAGATCCCAGCTGTACTGCTGCCCAGCTGTGCACCCCAGACGGTCCCTCACCTGCCAAGTCTCAGTTTCCTCATCTTCAAGGAGCAGATAATAGGACCAGCCCCAGGTTGGTGGAAGAACTCGGGGAGATACTGCAAGAAGGGGGAAGCACAACCTGGCACAGGAGGTGAATAATAAACTATAACTAAAAAGAATGAGGCAGACAGAGAGTTTGGGAACACACCTCGAGCACAGCAGAAGGTCCCCACCAAAAAAAAAAAAATAAAACCTGCGCCTCAGCTGTTGCTGGGTCCCAGGATATTTGGAAAATTATTTAGAAAAATCTATGCTTTGAAAGCCAGCCCCGGCTCCTGCCCAAATTAAACAATAACCACCCAAGGTCAAGGAAAGGGACTTAACGGAACAGGCTTCTCTCCAAGGGGTGGCTCGGCCTTGACCAGGCAGGCCCACCCCCACCTGCCTATAAAGACCTCTGCCTGCTCCAGGGCCACACAGCCCCAACACCTCACCATGCTGGGTGTCACTGTTCTCGCTACACTCCTGGCCTGCGGTAAGCTGGGGACAGGGACGGGGTAGGCTGCACTCAGCCACTGGGGAGCTCAGACTGGCCTCCTGGGGACATGGACAGGAACAGGAGCCTTTCATCCACCAGGAAAGTCACTTTGGGGTCCAGGGTGGGCCCGGCTACTGAGCAAAGGTCAGATGAGCCACCTCCTGCTCGGCCACCCTTTCTCCACCTCAGCAGGACAGGGCTGAGAAGCTGCCTCCCCGGGTGAGGACTGGAGAGGAGAGGTGGAGGCCCAGAGAACAAGGAGGCTCTCTGTCCTGCCCAGCCTCCACGGCCTCTCCCCTGCCCACCCTGCCCTTCTCAGAGGGCAGCCAGCCCCACTCACCCGCCCTCCTCCCTCCTGTTCCTCCAGCCTCCAGCTGCGGTGTCCCCAGCTTTCCCCCCAACCTCTCAGCCAGGGTGGTGGGAGGGGACAATGCCGTTCCCCACAGCTGGCCCTGGCAGGTGAGTGTGCTGCAGAGTGGGACGCTGGATGGAAAGGGAGGCGAGGGTCCCCAGGACCTGAGGGCTGACAGGTGGCTCTTCTGCACCCTCCTGCAGATCTCTCTCCAGTACCTCAAGGATGACACTTGGAGACACACCTGCGGTGGCACCTTGATCTCCAGCAACTTTGTCCTCACGGCTGCCCACTGCATCAGGTGAGCGACATGACACCCATCATCACCCCAGGGGGAGCCTCATGAAACTGCTTTCATTGAGCACCTACTGCACACTCCAGGCTCTGGACTCAATAAACTACTGACATCCACTGAGTTCATTTATTCAGTCAATGAACATTTCTGTGCACCTGCTGTGTGCTGAGAAACTGCAGTGAACACAGCGTCTGCTCTCAGGGAGCTGATATTCTAGTGGGAGGCAGAGCAACAGGCAAACGAGGAAATATGAGAAGAGGCCAGAAGATGTTAAAATCTCTGGGTTTCTAGGCAATATTGGAGCAGAGAAATGAAAAAAGGGGGGACACACGCCCCTCCCCCAGTGAGTCCCACAGGGGCCTCAAAACTCAGCCTCCAGAGCCCCAAGTCCCCTCGTCTGACCCCTGGCGGGCAGGGACCACTGGCCACCTTGACCTGGTTCCCCTCCCTGCCCAGCAACACCCTGACCTACCGCGTGGCCCTGGGGAAGAACGACCTGACAGTGGACGAGGAGGGCTCCCTGTTCGTGGGCGTGGACACCATCTATGTCCACGAGAAGTGGAACTCCTTTCTGGTGCGGTGAGTCCCCCTGCCCAGGGTTAGAAGCGGTGGACAGGGAGCTGCAGAGCCTGCCCCACCCCCAGCCACACCCTGTCCCCCACTCAGCAGGCAGGTGATGAGGCTCTGCTAGGAGGAGAGGGGACCTTCCTGTCCCATCCTTACAGAAGCATTCCCAGGAAGGTGCCCCTGGGAGGAAGACCCCATCCCTCCACACTGCCTCCCCTGACTCTCCTGAGCTGAGTCTGGGCCACCCACGTGGCAGCAGGCCTGACAGAGGCCCTCTCTCAGTTAATCTCCCAACAGCCCTGGACAAGCCACCAAGACTCAGAGAGGTTAAGGAATATGCCCCAGGGTGCACAGCCCAGCACAAGGCCAACTAGGAATCATGCCGGATCTGTCTGGGGTCGCCAGGCTCCATTCGGGTCATGGAAAATATTGAAAGTGGCATCTTTTATCATCATAAGCACCCCTCTTCTATAGCTATGATTGCTTCATTTGTGATGGTGCACACTCGCCACAGTTGAGAAGGCTTCTGCTTCCCGTCTCTTCTGATCTGCCTTTCACTGTTGGAATGCTTAAGGACACTCTCTGGTCCACCTTTTCCTGACCACAGCTCACAATCCCAGGTCTCCTAGCACAGTCTGGAGAGGTCAGGATGCCTCTGCCCACTCATGCCCTCTGCTTTGGATTCCAGCAATGACATTGCCCTCATCAAGCTCGCAGAGCCTGTGGAGCTGAGTGACACCATCCAGGTGGCCTGCCTGCCACAGAAGGACTCCGTGCTGCCTCAGGACTACCCCTGCTTTGTCACTGGCTGGGGTCGCCTCTGGAGTGAGTACAGAACCAGGGGGAATCCCCAGAGGCTTCCTGGAGGAAGCAGCTCTCAATCAGCAGCCACACACACCTCTCTTCCTTTCTGTCTGAACATATTCACCTCTTTTTGAACTGTACAATAACAACTGCTAATATTTATTAAGCACATACTATGTGACAGATGTTAACAAATGCATGTATTGGGTGCAGTAAGGATTAAATAGATTTGTTTACAGCAGGGCTTGGCATGTTGTAAGTGACATATAAGCCCACTAAATAAGCCATGTGGGGGTGGGGAATTAGATCTTATGGTATACCCCATGCCCAAATAGATTGCAGCTGAATTAAAAGATTCAATGCAGGGGCTGGGTGTGGCTCAGTGGCAGAGCACTGGCCTAGCATATGTGAGGTACTGGGTTCCAACCTGAGTACCCCATAACAAATAAAATAAAGGTATTCTGTCCATCGATGACTACAAAAAAAGATCTTTATAAAAAATTTAAAAAAGAAAAAAAATTAAATGCAAATAAATGAAACTATGGGAAACAGATTCAGAACATTACTTAGGACACCTTGGGGTAAGAATGATCCTTAAATATTTAACCCCAACGTCAGACCTACAGGGAAAGGAGTGAGGATTCAACCCCCAGAATCCCAATGAAACACAATTCAATCTGGGCACAGTAGCAGGAAGGTCACAAGTTCAAGGTTAGTCTAGCAACCTACCCATTCCCAAATTAAAAACAGAAAGGGCAGCCAGGCACAGTGGCACACTCCCATAATCCCAGCGGCTCCAGAGGCTGAGGCAGGAGGATCATGAGTTCAAAGCCAGCCTCAGCAATGCCCAGGTGCTAATCAACTCACTGAGACCCTGTCTCTAAATAAATTACAAAACAGGGCTGGGATGTGGCTCAGTGGTCGAGGGCCCCTGATTTCCATCCGCGGTACCAAAAAACTTTACAAAGGGTTGGAGATACAGCTCAGTTGTAGAGCACACCGGGGTCTAAACTTCAGCACAGACACACACCCATACACACACACACACACACACACACACACACACACTCTTTTTATTTTGAATTAAAAAAAAAAAAAACAGACAACTCAGCACACAGCTGTCTCTTGAGGCTCTGAGTGTAGCCCCTGTACCCCTTCTCCACCTTCTAGTAGATCCTTGGCTGATTGAGGGCTGCACCCTGTCCCAGGCCTCTGGTCCCCGCCAACCTGGGCTCGGATGGACACAGGGCTGCCTGGCTGCTCCCTGCTCACTGCCCACTCCCTCCCTCCCCAGCCAATGGCCCCATCGCTGATGAGCTACAGCAGGGCCTGCAGCCCGTGGTGGACTATGCCACGTGCTCCAGAGGGGACTGGTGGAGCTACATGGTGACGAAATCCATGGTGTGCGCCGGGGGCGACGGCGTCATCTCCTCCTGCAACGTGAGTGTCCAGACCCCACACAGGCCCTGCTCCAGGCAGCCACACCACTGGGGACACTGGAGGGTGGGGCAGAGCACATCTCTCCTGGAAGGAGACTGACCCTGCCTGGGCCTGGTAGGCTCAGGGGAAACCTGTCACCACTCCCCCAGCACAGGGTGACAGGAGGAGAGCTGAGCATGAGCAGCTGCATTCAATTCCCTGTGCCCCACTTACTGGCTCTGTGACCTGGGGCAGACTGATGAACCTCTCTGGACCTCAGCCTTCCCTCTGATGGAAAGCGCTGTAGCAAACACCCCCAGCCTTGCTGTGGGGACCACATGAGTCCAAGGGCCTCAGAACAGGCTTCACTGAAGTCTCTGTGCACATCCCTGCCACCAGCTGCAGGCAGGCAGCTGGGGCGTCAGAGAGTCTGAGAACCACAAAATTTCTAAGATAACCAGGGACTGTCCTGCTTCCTGACCCACGCCCTCTCCCCACTCCCAGCCTCCTGTCCTGCCCAGGCTCCAACAGGGCTCCAGGCCCCAGCGGTTCTCTGGGCAGCTCACAGAGGCTTAGCCATGCAGACCTGAACACCCAGGAAACCAGGGCACAGAGAGGGCTGACATCATCCCAAGATCACACAGCAACCAAGGGCTATTCTGATGCCCCAGGACTCCCAGAACCAGGCCAGGGCAGCCCCCAGGCCACACTTCTGTGCCTCCCTCACCAGGAGCAGGCTGAGGCCAACAGTGGGTACTGAGGCTGACAGCTCATCACATGCCCGCCCCAGCCACTGCTGAGTCCCCAGCCTGTCCCTGGGGGAGGCCTGGGGACTGATGCCTTCAGGGGTCTCTTGCAGGGGGACTCGGGCGGCCCGCTGAACTGCCAGGCGGAGAACGGTGCCTGGGAGGTGCATGGCATCGTCAGCTTCGGCTCCGGACAGGGCTGCAACACCCTTAAGAAGCCCACGGTCTACACCCGCGTGTCTGCCTACATCGACTGGATCAACCAGGTGGGCCCCGCCCCGCCCACGCCCTCGCTCATTGGCCCCGGGGCTTGGCCACGCCCACTCCCGCGCCCCTCCCTCTCTTTGGAGAAGCGCTGACTGAGCGCTCACTGCTGACCTGAGTTGGCCGCAGTGAAGGTCACAGTCAGGAGCTCCATCCAGCCCTCCCTGGGCTTCAGCACACACCTAGGTCCCCGCCCAGGACACACCTTTCCCCAAGAGGGAGCTGTGCGCCTAGAGTTCAGGGTCCCCAGCCGAAGGCAGGTGCCACCGCGGCCATTCACCGTGGGGGGCGGGGGGTGAAGTGCCAAGTGGGGCTGGGTCCTGGGGCAGAGACCAGGGCGGCTTGTCTGGGCCGGAGGCTGCCTGCTGTGCCATGCAGTCCCCTCCCCAGGCCACCCGAACCTGGTGGCAGGTCCCAGAGGCCTAATACTGTCCCCTCTCCTCCAGAAATTGCAGCTGTGATTCGTCTCTGGGAACCGCGGAAGCCAATCCCACAAGAGCATTAATAAACTTCCTTCCCTGAAAGTGGCCTGGACCTTGATTTATGCCTCCTGCTCCTCTCTGTCCCCCGCGGCTGATTGGCCAACTTCCAGGGACTTCCCCTCTACACCAGGGATCCACTGAGAGACACCCTCAGCCAGGCTGGCAACGCTTAGGAGGGAGCCACTGGGGTGTTCATGGAGGCGAGGGAGTCTTGGGGCAGCGTGGGTACCTGAGGGGCCAGGATTAGGATACTTGGAACATTTTCCCCTCCTCTGACCAAGCTATGAATGAGGTGGCTCTGATAAGCTGACATCTTCTCTGGTCCTGCCACCATAGTGAGTCTGGAGGGGCCTCAAGGGCCCCAGCTGCAGGTGGAGCATGGGCTCTCCCCAAGAGCAGCCTCCCCAGCCCAGAGAAGCCAGGCCCCAGGAGGATGCACAAGCTCAGGACCCCACTGGCCCCTTGGGGAGGAGCTCCCACCAGGTTCCCCAGCCCCCGCCCCACGGCCATGTTGGCCTGGGCTCTGGGCTTGGAGCAGCATGTGGTGAGCCCTGACGGGGTGAGACCTGCAGGGACTCCAGGGGGAGCTCCCACTATGTGAGACAGGGAGGGAAATGAGGCCCCCAGAGGAAGAGCTGGGCCAGGGCCCCGAACACACAGCCTGAGGAGCTGGGGAAAGGAGCTCTCCTGTGGCCGACGGAGGGCCACAAACGCCAGCAATCCAGTGTCCAGTGAGGGACAGCCGAGGTGGGCAGCCTCCTCTGGACATAGGGGCTTCTATATGGAGGCCATAGAGGCCTGGGCTCAGCCTGCACTCGTCCCACTGACAGCCCTGACTGGGGGCCAGCTCTGAATTACCATTAAGCCCCTGCCCCTGAGTCCCAGCCCCGTCCCCAGATAGAACCCCCATGGACCTCAGACTCACTGAAACTGTAACTCCCACACTGAACTCTGTCCTTATGAGCCCCAGACCTTCTCGGAACCCCCAGATTTCACCTGGCTGTGGGGGAGCCTGCCAGCCCCGCAGCCTTCTGCCTTCAGGGGCCTCACTGAGAGGCAACACCTGTGCCCAGCTCCTGTCCCAGGACCTGTCAGTGGCACCTGCCCATCTCTCAGGCTGTCTCCCCCCACCCTCCCCCAACCTGGCACTGCTTCTCCTGAGGTTCCAGGACATCATCTGGGCCTGTCCACCACCCCTCAGCCTGTCCCCTCCACGTCACCCATGGTTATTTTTCCAGCACAGACTGACTCTGGCAGCTGGGGACTCCAGGCCCTGGAAATCCATGGGTCCAACAGGGTGGGGGAGGGATCCCAGCATCCTCACTCCTCCAGTCCTCAAATTCCTTTTGGACTTGACTCTGTACAGGAGGAGCCTTCTCCTAACCTGTACCCCACTCAGCTCCCACCCAGAACCAGTCTCTTCCCAAATGGACCTCCCGCCATGGCCTATCTCTCCAAGGAACACTTCACCTTGGCTGCCAGGGAGCTCCCCCAGCTCTGAAGGGTCTTCTTTGTCCCAGCCCAGGGCCTGTACTTAGGAAATAAGGGACGAATGGGTGGATTAATTAATGGTTTCTGCATGTATAGCATGTCAGCGCCTCACAGCTGGACAAAGAAAATAGTCACCTCTTAACATATGCAAGCTGATCCCCTCCAAGCCCCACCCCTCCAATCCCAGGACACCCACCCACAGGGCTTCCTCTGAAGGTACCTCCAGCCCCCTGGAACTGCTTGTTCAGTTTTTCTTTCCAAGACTGGAAAAATCAGCCCAGCCAACCTGGTGTCACAGTGTGAGTCACTGAGATCATCCTGTCCTGTAGGTAGGACTAGCTTCAGCCCCGCACCTGCCCAGCAAGAGCCCCCACCTCCGCCCAATTGCTCCAGGCAAGAATGGCTTTCTCCAGGGTGCCTCAGGTCATGCTGAGCAGGTGGCAGAAGTTTCCAAAGATCAAGTCCCCAAATCTCAGCTGCTCAGACACAGACACCTTCTATGAGTAGGTGCCAGGCATGAGCACGTGTGTACCCCGCAAGTACAGGGAGCACTGGGCCTGGAGCCCTGGTACCTTTGTGATGGCAAAACCAGAGCTGGTTGTGAAATCAAATTACAAAAACCTTATGGTGAGAGACCAGCACCTGTCAGCCCTCCCCCCCCTCAGCCTTCCTTCAGGAGGCCTAAAGAACCCTGGGCCCTGCCTTTTGGATTGTAAAGAGCTGCCCTGGGAGTCTGGCTGCTCCCTCTGGAAATGTTACAGGTGCCTGTGAGGACAGCCTCTCTTCTCTGCTTCTGTGAGCAGGCTTCATGTTAGGGACCCTGCACAGGCCTGCAGCCACAGAGAGTGAGAATTTTTTCAAAAAAGAGGAAAAAGCCCCAGTGATAGGCTGGATCTAGGATGACACCAAATAATCTCTAAATTTCGTGAGAATCTGTGGATCTGGGCTCAGAATTTAAAGTTTGTTTTCCTCTGGGTCCACGGGTTTAAAATAAAATATGGAGTTCTCCTCTCTGAGTGCTGCCTGCTGCTTCTCCACTTTAGGGGTCACAAATGTGTTCCCATTTCTTTTCTTTTTTTTTTTTTTAAAGAGAGAGAGGTCGAGAGAGAGAATTTTAATATTTATTTTTTAGTTTTCTGCGGGCACAATATCTTTGTTTGTATGTGGTGCTGAGGATCGAACCCGGGCCGAAAGCATGTCAGGCGAGCGCGTGACAGCTTGAGCCACATCCCCAGCCAGTGTTCCCATTTCTTTAAAATCATTAGGAGCCAGGCTTGAGGGCCCAGGACTATGATCCCAGCAGCTCTGGAGGCTGAGGCAGGAGGCCTGGAGTTCAAAGCCAGCTTCAGCAACGACGAGGCAACTCAGAGAGACTCTGTTTCTAAATAAAATGCAAAGTAGGGCTGGGGATCAGCCGAGTGCCCCTGAGTTCAATCCCCAGTGCCAAAAAAATAAATTAGAACAAAATAAAATAAGTAGGAAAAAAATGAATGTAGTCCAAGTTGAATTTCACTCACTTTGATACTCATGGCTCATAAAGCAATTTGCAATGTAATGGATGGAAAAAGGGGCTCGTTGACAGGCCAGGCTTAGCTTTCTGAGATGGGGCACACCAGATGATCAGATAAGGACTAGATGACAACTATCACAATAACAGCACACACTCAGATAGTCCCTACCCTCTGCCACCCCTAGAAACCGCCCTAGGAGGCAGATACCACTTTATCCCCATGGTATAGATGAAGGTGTGAAAACACAGAGAGGTTGAGTCACAGGCACAAGGTCAAGCAGCCAGGAAGTGAGGGTGCTGGGTTTCCCTTCCTGTGTGGGCACAGTTCACCCCTAAACACAGCACTGGGCCCACAGAGGAGACCAGGTGAAGTCCATCCGGTACTATCTGCCCATTTCAGAGATGGGCAGGCAGAGGGGCCTACATCTAAGTGGCTCCTTTTAGTTCCGAGGTTTCGTGATTTGAACGTGAGGGTAAGTGGCAGACGTGAATCTGTGGCACTTGGTGTGAACTGGGAAGACTCTGGGCTCAAAAATTTTTTTTTTTTTTTTTTTTTAGTGACTTTTTAAAAAAATTGTAGGTGGACACAATAGCTTTATTAATTAATTTATTTATTTTTAAAGAGAGAGAGAGAGAGAATTTTAATATTTATTTTTTAGTTTTCAGAAGACACAACATCTTTGTTTGTATGTGGTGCTGAGGATGGAACCCGGGCCGCACGCATGCCAGGCGACCACGCTACAGCTTGAGCCACATCCCCAGCCCAATAGCTTTATTTTGTTTAGTTATTTTTATGTGGTTCTGAGGATCAAACCCAGTGCCTCATCTGTGCTAGGCAAGCGCTCCACCACTGAGCCACAACCCCAGCCCCAGCACTCTGAAATCCCATCCATAGTCCCCAGAAGTTAGGGGGCACCCCCTCCACCCCATGAGGTTGTTTTTATCCCCTTGCTCCCAGACCTGACTGCAGCCTGGTTGGGGAGATTCTGCAACCCACCTTTCTACTCACCCCGAGAGAGCGGGAGCCCCAGGGGAAGCCCGAGTCTCCCTGGAAGCTGTCTTCTGAGTTACACCCTCTGGTCTCCTTGGGACTTGTTTCCTGATAAAGAGGTTCAGAAGCCCACGTGCCTGCGGTTGGAGGTGGCCATCTGAGGGGCGAAAGAGGAGGCTGACTTGCACGTCTTTACTCAGTTTAGGTTCTTTTTTGAAACAATCACGTGTTACTTTGGTAAAATGAAAATCAGTTTGATTAAAAAAAAAGACAGAGACAGGAGGTGTGAGTGGGAGGACCTCAGGCCCTGCAAAGATGAAAGAGGGCGCTGTGATAGTCTGCACCTTGGAGCCCCAGGTGGGGCCAGACGGCAGAGCCCAGCTGTACTGCTGCCCAGCTGTGCGCCCCAGACAGTCCCTCACCCTCCAAGTCGCAGTGAGATACTGCAGGAAGGGGGAAGCCCACCTGGCACTAGGAGGTGAATAGTAACCTATAACTAAAAAGAATGAGGCAGAGACTTCAAAACACACTTCTAGCACAGCAGGAGGCACACACCCCCAAACACACTTAAAAAAAAAACAAAAACAAAAAAAACCTGCGCCTC
Organism: Callospermophilus lateralis; assembly: GCF_048772815.1. Lineage (NCBI taxonomy): Eukaryota > Metazoa > Chordata > Mammalia > Rodentia > Sciuridae > Callospermophilus > Callospermophilus lateralis. The sequence continues at coordinate 133,629,659 of NC_135311.1, read as the reverse complement.
AGCTGTTGCTGGGTCCCAGGATATTTGGAAAATTATTAGGAAAAATCTATGCTTCGAAAGCCAGCCCCATCTCCAGCCCAAATTAAACAGTAACCACCAAGGTCAAGGAAAGGGACTTAATGGAACAGGCTTCTCTCCAAGGGGTGGCTTGGCCTTGACCAGGCAGGCCCACCCCCACCTGCCTATAAAGACCTCTGCCTGCTGCAGGGCCACACAGCCCCAACACCTCACCATGCTGGGTGTCACGGTTCTCGCTACACTCCTGGCCTGCGGTAAGCTGGGGAGAGGGACGGGGTGAGCTGCACTCAGCCTCTGGGGAGCTCAGACTGGCCTCCTGGGGACATGGACAGGAACAGGAGCCCTCCGTCCACCAGGAAAGTCACTTTGGGGTCCAGGGTGGGCCCGGCTACTGAGCAAAGGTCAGATGAGCCACCTCCTGCTCGGCCACCCTGTCTCCACCTCAGCAGGACAGGGCTGAGAAGCTGCCTCCCCGGGTGAGGACTGGAGAGGAGGGGTGGAGGCCCAGAGAACAAGGAGGCTCTCTGTCCTGCCCAGCCTCCACGGCCTCTCCCCTGCCCACCCTGCCCTTCTCAGAGGGCAGCCAGCCCCACTCACCCGCCCTCCTCCCTCCTGTTCCTCCAGCCTCCAGCTGCGGTGTCCCCAGCTTTCCCCCCAACCTCTCAGCCAGGGTGGTGGGAGGGGACAATGCCGTTCCCCACAGCTGGCCCTGGCAGGTGAGTGTGCTGCAGAGTGGGACGCTGGATGGAAAGGGAGGCGAGGGTCCCCAGGACCTGAGGGCTGACAGGTGGCTCTTCTGCACCCTCCTGCAGATCTCTCTCCAGTACCTCAAGGATGACACTTGGAGACACACCTGCGGTGGCACCTTGATCTCCAGCAACTTTGTCCTCACGGCTGCCCACTGCATCAGGTGAGTGACATGACACCCATCATCACCCCGGGGGGAGCCTCATGAAACTACTTTCATTGAGCACCTACTGCACACTCCAGGCTCTGGGCTCAATAAACTACTGACATCCACTGAGTTCATTTATTCAGTCAATGAACATTTCTGTGCACCTGCTGTGTGCTGAGAAACTGCAGTGAACACAGCGTCTGCTCTCAGGGAGCTGATATTCTAGTGGGAGGCAGAGCAACAGATGGATGAGGAAATATCTAACGGAGAAGAGGCCAGAAGATGTTAAAATCTCTGAGTTTCTAGGCAATATTGGAGCAGAGAAATGAAGGAAATGGGGTGGATATCATCCATCTGGGGAAGGGTACTCCACATGGAGGGAACAGCCAACATGGTGGCCAGGGGAAGGGAGCCTGCTGGGTAGCTTTGAGAATGAACAAGCACGTGAATCAGTCAGGGCACAATGTGCAGGGAGCGGAGGGAGGGGAGTTGGAGAGGAAACCAGAGGCACATCATTCAAGCTTCTGTATGAACTTGGCCTTGGACCCTGAGCGAGTTAGAGCTACTGGAAGGGCTTTGACGGTGGCATCCAGAGACTCACAGCTGAGTCAAGAACAGGTGGAAAGAGAGCCAGGACACAGGTAGGGGCCAGCGAATGGCCGTCCTAGGAGGTGAGCTCCGGGCTCCCCCACCTTACAGAGGAGGCACAGGTGGTCCAGCCCCCTGGATGGAATGGCAGGGCCACACCGGGAACCCCAGTCCCTGGAGGCCAAGTCTAGGGCCCTTAGCCTTGTCCTGCAGAGGGGCAGCGAGACAGATGCCCCTCCCCAGTGAGTCCCACAGGGGCCTCAAAACTCAGCCTCCAGAGCCCCAAGTCCCCTCGTCTGACCCCTGGCGGGCAGGGACCACTGGCCACCTTGACCTGGTTCCCCTCCCTGCCCAGCAACACCCTGACCTACCGCGTGGCCCTGGGGAAGCACAACCTGACAGTGGACGAGGAGGGCTCCGTGATCGTGGGCGTGGACACCATCTATGTCCACGAGAAGTGGAACTCCTTCCTGGTGCGGTGAGTCCCTCTGCCCAGGGTTAGGGGCGGTGGACAGGGAGCTACAGAGCCTGCCCCACCCCCAGCCACACCCTGTCCCCCACACAGCAGGCAGGTGATGAGGCTCTGCTAGGAGGAGAGGGGACCTTCCTGTCCCATCCTTACAGAAGCATTCTCAGGAAGGTGCCCCTGGGAGGAAGACCCCATCCCTCCACACTGCCTCCCCTGACTCTCCTGAGCTGAGTCTGGGCCACCCACGTGGCAGCAGGCCTGACAGAGGCCCTCTCTCAGTTAATCTCCCAACAGCCCTGGACAAGCCACCAAGAATCAGAGAGGTTAAGGAATATGCCCCAGGGTGCACAGCCCAGCACAAGGCCAACTAGGAATTAAACCGGGTCTGTTTAGGGTTCCCAGCCTCCATTCTGGTAATGAAAAATATTGAAATATCATCTTTTATTATTATAAGCACACTGTTTTATCATTATACATACCCCACTTTTATTCTTATGATTTTCAACTTCATTTCTGATGGTGCTCTCACGGTTGAGAAGGCTTGTGCTTCCGGCCTCATCTGATCTGCCTTTCACTGTTGGAATGTTTAAGGACACTCTCTGGTCACCTTTTCGTGACCACAGCTCACAACCCCAGGTCTCCTAGCACAGTCTGGAGAGGTCAGGGCCACTCTGCCCATTCATGCCCTCTGCTTTGGATTCCAGCAATGACATTGCCCTCATCAAGCTCGCAGAGCCTGTGGAGCTGAGTGACACCATCCAGGTGGCCTGCCTGCCACAGAAGGACTCCGTGCTGCCTCAGGACTACCCCTGCCTTGTCACTGGCTGGGGTCGCCTCTGGAGTGAGTACAGACCCGGGGGAATCCCCAGAGGCTTCCTGGAGGAAGCAGCTCTCAATCAGCAGGGACACACACCTCTCTTCCTTTCTGCCTGAACATTCTCACCTCTTTTTGAACTGTACAATAACAACTGCTAATATTTATTAAGCACATACTATGTGACAGATGTTAACAAATGCATGTATTGGGTGCAGTAAGGATTAAATAGATTTGTTTACAGCAGGGCTTGGCATGTTGTAAGTGACATATAAGCCCACTAAATAAGCCAAGTGGGGGTGGGGAATTAGAGCTTATGATATGCCCCATGCCCAAATAGATTGCAGCTGAATTAAAAGATTCAATGCAGGGGCTGGGCATGGCTCAGTGGCAGAGCACTGGCCTAGCATGTGTGAGGTACTGAGTTCCAACCTGAGTACCCCATAACAAATAAAATAAAGGTACTCTGTCCATCTACGACTACAAAAAAAGATCTTTATAAAAAATTTAAAAAAGAAAAAAAATTAAATGCAAATAAATGAAACTATGGGAAACAGATTCAGAACATTACTTAGGACACCTTGGGGTAAGAATGATCCTTAAATATTTAACCCCAACGTCAGACCTACAGGGAAAGGAGTGAGGATTCAACCCCCAGAATCCCAATGAAACACAATTCAATCTGGGCACAGTAGCAGGAAGGTCACAAGTTCAAGGTTAGTCTAGCAACCTACCCATTCCCAAATTAAAAACAGAAAGGGCAGCCAGGCACAGTGGCACACTCCCATAATCCCAGCGGCTCCAGAGTCTGAGGCAGGAGGATCATGAGTTCAAAGCCAGCCTCAGCAAAGCCCAGGTGCTAATCAGCTAATCAACTCACTGAGACCCTGTCTCTAAATAGATGTGGCTCAGTGGTTGACTGCCCCTGAGTTCCATCCCCTGTACCGGAAAAAAAAAAAAAAAAAAAAATACAAAGGGTTGGAGATACAGCTCAGAGGTACAGCATACTGGGGTTTATTCTTCAGCAACACACACACACACACACAAATGTTTTTAATTAAATTAAAAAAAAAAAAAACAGACAACCCAGCACACATCTGTGTCTTGAGGCTCTGAAGGTAGCCCCTGTACCCCTTCCCCACCTTTAGCAGATCTTGGCTGGCCAAGGGTCCCAAACAGCACTTGTGTGGTCCCTATTGAGTTGTAGCAGGACTCAGCTGCACCCGTCTCAGGCTCTGGCCCCCGCAGGCCTGGGCTAGGAGGAGCAGGGCTGCCTGGCTGCTCCCTGCTCACTGCCCACTCCCTCCCTCCCCAGCCAATGGCCCCATCGCTGAGGAGCTACAGCAGGGCCTGCAGCCCGTGGTGAACTATGCCACGTGCTCCAGATGGGACTGGTGGAGCTACATGGTGACGAAATCCATGGTGTGCGCCGGGGGCGACGGCGTTATCTCCTCCTGCAACGTGAGTGTCCAGACCCCACACAGGCCCTGCTCCAGGCAGCCACACCACTGGGGACACTGGAGGGTGGGGCAGAGCACATCTCTCCTGGAAGGAGACTGACCCTGCCTGGGCCTGGTAGGCTCAGGGGAAACCTGTCACCACTCCCCCAGCACAGGGTGACAGGAGGAGAGCTGAGCATGAGCAGCTGCATTCAATTCCCTGTGCCCCAATGACCAGCTCTGTGACCTGGGGCAGACTGATGAACCTCTCTGGACCTCAGCCTTCCCTCTGATGGAAAGCGCTGTAGCAAACACTCCCCAGCCTTGCTGTGGGGACCACATGAGTCCAAGGGCCACAGAACAGGCTTCACTGAAGTCTCTGTGCACATCCCTGCCACCAGCTGCGTCAGTCCAGGCAGGCTGGGGCGTCAGGGAGTCTGAGAACCACAAAACTTCTAAGATAACCAGGGACTGTCCTGCTTCCTGACCCACGCCCTCTCCCCACTCCCACCCTCCTGTCCTGCCCAGGCTCCAACAGGGCTCCAGGCCCCAGCGGTTCTCTGGGCAGCTCACAGAGGCTTAGCCATGCAGACCTGAACACCCAGGAAACCAGGGCACAGAGAGGGCTGACATCATCCCAAGATCACACAGCAACCAAGGGGTATTCTGATGCCCCAGGACTCCCAGAACCAGGCCAGGGCAGCCCCCAGGCCACACTTCTGTGCCTCCCTCACCAGGAGCAGGCTGAGGCCAACAGTGGGTACTGAGGCTGACAGCTCAGCACATGCCCGCCCCAGCCACTGCTGAGTCCCCAGCCTGTCCCTGGGGGAGGCCTGGGGACTGATGCCTTCAGGGGTCTCTTGCAGGGGGACTCGGGCGGCCCGCTGAACTGCCAGGCGGAGAACGGTGCCTGGGAGGTGCATGGCATCGTCAGCTTCGGCTCCAGTAAGGGCTGCAATGTCCGTAAGAAGCCCGCGGTCTACACCCGCGTGTCTGCCTACATCGACTGGATCAACCAGGTGGGCCCCGCCCCGCCCCGCCCTCGCCCTCGCCCTCGCTCATTGACAGAGTCGACCACGCCCACTCCCGCGCCCCTCCCTCTCTTTGGAGAAGCGCTGACTGAGCGCTCACTGCTGACCTGAGTTGGCCGCAGTGAAGGTCACAGTCAGGAGCTCCATCCAGCCCTCCCTGGGCTTCAGCACACACCTAGGTCCCCGCCCAGGACACACCTTCCCCCAAGAGGGAGCTGTGCGCCTAGAGTGCAGGGTCCCCAGCCGAGAGCAGGTGCCACCGCGGCCATTCACCGTGGTGGGCGGGGGTGAAGTGCCAAGTGGGGCTGGGTCCTGGGGCAGAGACCAGGGAGGCTGCTCTGGGCCGGAGGCTGCCTGCTGTGCCATGCAGTCCCCTCCCCAGGCCACCCGTACCTGGTGGCAGGTCCCAGAGGCCTAATACTGTCCCCTCTCCTCCAGAAATTGCAGCTGTGATTCGTCTCTGGGAACCGCGGAAGCCAATCCCACAAGAGCATTAATAAACTTCCTTCCCTGAAAGTGGCCTGGACCTTGATCTCTGTCCCCGCCTTCTTCCCAGCTGCCTGGCCAGCTCCCCAGGAGCTGCCCCTCTCTACACAGGGGCCCACTGAGAGACACCCTCAGCCAGGCTGGCAAGGCCTCGGGAGGAGGCACGAGAGTCTTGGGGCAGCGTGGGTACCTGAGGGGCCGGGATTAGGACACTTGGAACATTTTTCCCCTCCTCTGACCAAGCTATGAATGAGGTGGCTCTGATAAGCTGACATCTTCTCTGGTCCTGCCACCATAGTGAGTCTGGAGGGGCCTCAAGGGCTCCAGCTGCAGGTGGAGCATGGGCTTTCCCCAAGAGCAGCCTCCCCAGCCCAGAGAAGCCAGGCCCCAGGAGGATGCACAAGCTCAGGACCCCACTGGCCCTTTGGGGAAGGAGCTCCCACTAGGTTCCTCAGCCCCCGCCCCACGGCCATGTTGGCCTGGGCTCTGGGCTTGGAGCAGCATGTGGTGAGCCCTGACGGGGTGAGACCTGCAGGGACTCCAGGGGGAGCTCCCACTATGTGAGACAGGGAGGGAAACTGAGGCCCCCAGAGGAAGAGCTGAGCCAGGGCCCCGAACACACAGCCTGAGGAGCTCGGGAAAGGAGCTCTCCTGTGGCCGACGGAGGGCCACAAACGCCAGCAATCCAGTGTCCAGTGAGGGACTGCCGAGGTGGGCACGCACCCTCCTTTGGCCACTGGGGCTTCTAATCTGTAGTGCTCCTAGGAAAGTGCTGATCTACTGGGTGGTCCCCAGCCCTAGACTCTGGCCTCATAGGAGAGCCTTAGCTACAGCTTTTCTGATTGGTCCAAAATTATTCCATTTCCCTATCAGACTTCAACTCCTGGAGGTTAGGACTTGGGACCTGCCTCCCACCCTCCCATGATGCCTAACAGATTGTCAGGAAAGACTTTATTTACTCAGCAAGAAATGGATTCCACAAGGAGCCAGGCACCTGCTTGGTTCTGGGAATCCAAGGATTGTTTGGACAACATCCCTGTTCTGCTAAGGGAGCAGATTGCTGCATGCCTCAGTACACATGCAAAAATAGAACAAGAGACCCGGAGACACTGAAGCCAGTGTCAGCTGGCAGGAGGAGTCTGGGATGGCTTCCTGGAGGTGGTGACACCCCAGCTGAGTCTTAAAACTTAATTAGAGGATATCTGTGTACAGAAGATACTGCTGATTGCCCCACCAAAACTGCGTTCCCAGCCACCTTCTCTCATGTCTGTTTCTGTTGGAGATCATAAATGCTAAATATTGACTGTCCCCAGCTCTGACCTAGGGTAGCACAATTAATCTCTTACGTTGATTGAGCACTTAGTATGTGTTAGGCTCTCTTCTGTAGGTCTTACATTTATCTCTATACCCCCAAAACAACCTTATGAGTTAGACTGTTATTAACAACATTCGCCATTTTACAGATCAGAAAACTGAGGTCAGAGAAAGCCAGTGACTTCCCAGCGTGGCTTAACTAGAAAGTGGTGGAGCTGAGATCCAAACTTTGGTAATTTGGCTCCAAAACCCTTGTATCTGACTACCACGCTGCACCGTCCTGCTGTGTAAGGAGAAGTTTGCTAGAAAAGTAAATGGTTCCTGCTAACAGGGGCCTGATACAATTGCTGCTATGCCTTCCCCTTCTTGTCCTGAATATAGTCATGATGGCCAGAGCCAGGGAAGCTGCCTTGTAGCCAAGAGAACTGCAAGGACGTCAGCTCAGACCCCCACCATGTTACAGATCCAAGACCAGCAATCTGTCTCTCCTAAATGTCTTGCTACATAAATAAATAAATAAATAAATAAACCTGATTCATTTTTGCCACTGCAGTAGGCTTTCAGTTACTTGCAGCTCAACACATTCCTGATTCATATCAGAGGGAAAAAAACAGAAGAGGTCACTTTCCTGGCTGAGGGCACAACTTGAGCAAAGCCACGGCTACCACACAGAAAGAACTCTAGCAGCTGGTCTTGCCAGAGCAGAGGAGGTGTTGGGGTTTTATTCAGAGGACAGCCATGGAGAGGTTTTACACAAAGAAGTGAGGACTGAGCCAAGCACAAAGGTGCAAGCCTGTAACCTCAGCAACCCAGGAGGCTGAAGCAGGAGGATTGCAAGTTCAAGGCCAGCCTCAACAACCTACTGAGACCCTGTCTCAAAAAAATAAAAATAAAAAAAGGCTGGGATGTGGGTCATGGTGAATTGCCCCTGAGTGTTCAATATGCAGAACCAAAAAATTAAAATAAAAAGGACTGGGGATGATGTAGCTCAGTGGTAAAGTACCCCCAGGTTCAATCCCCAGCCCCACAGAAAGAGAGAGGTAAAGGCTGAGGGCATGTGTACAACAAAGTGTTCTGATGACCCTGTGGAGGGTGGCTTAGAGCAGGCAAGAGGGGAAAGAGTGGAGGCAGGGAGGCCAAGTTAAGAGGCTTCTGCAATTGGTGTAAACCAAAAACATGTAGCTTGGGCAGAAGCAGTAATAGAAAGGAGAAAGGGAGATTCAGTCATTATCTAAGAGGTGCAACCTGAGGTGTTGAGAAAACTCCCAGCCCCAAATCTATATAAATTTGGGGAATGTGATCAAATGATTAAAACTACTATTTATCAGCTAATACATAGTGAATTATGAGCCACAGTCCTGTTCATTTAACAAGAGTATGAAACTCAGGCTTAGAAACAAAATCTGCTTTGTCCCCAAGAGTCAATGCCCTTGGCCTCAAAACCTTTGCACATGATGCTACATGGCAAAAAGGGATTTTTCAGATATGACCAGGTATCCTGAGAAGGGGTGATTATCCTGTATTAAATGGCTGGGCCCAGGGTCCTTGTACAAAGGAGACCTGAACTGATCATAGGGATGCACACCTGTAATTTGAGTAACTGGGGAGGCTGAGACAGGAGGATCACAAGTTGGAGGCTAGCTTCAGCCATTTAGCGAGACCCCCCCCCCATCTCAAAATTAAAAAGTAAAAAGGGCTGAGAGTGTAGCTCAGCAGTAGAGCCGGTTCAATCCCTAGTACCAAAAGGAGAAGGAAGAGGAAGAGGAAGAGACCTAAGGACCAAAGCAGGAGTGGTCAGGGAGAGATATGCAGATACTTCCCTAAAGGCTTTGAAGAGGGAGGGGGAGGGCCAGCCAAGGAGCACAGTGACCTCTAGATGCTGGAGGAGGTGGGGCCCTCCCTCCCGGGTCCAGAAGGAGCACTGCCCTGCCAACACCTTGACTTTGGTTCAGTGAGATAGTGGCTTTCTGATCTCCAGGGCTGGAAGATGATAAATTGGCGTGGTCACAACACTGCACCTGGGGTGACTCATTATAGCAGCAGCAGGTTCCTGAGGCATCAGCCACCTTCCTGGGTTGGAAGGAACTTTCAGAGAAACTGGGTGAGGGGGAGGGCAGGCTCAGGAAGGACTTCCTGGGACCTTTGGGATTCATGGACTTTATCCAAGAGGTCCTAACCTGGCTGTTGGAAGGCAGGGAGCAGAGAGACCAACCCTCCACCTCTGCCTCCATTGCCTGCCTGAGAGGAGGGTCTGGCCAGGGTGCCAAGAGCCCTGTGCCAAAGGCCCACTGCGATGCCACTAGGTGTCCAGCTGTGGTTGCTATAACTGGTGTGTACCAAGCACTTGGACACCTTGCTGGGCACCACCCAGGGCCCTCGCCTACACTATCTCATCTAATCCTCACGAACACCCCTATGATTATCCCCCTTTCTAGAGGAGGAAACTGAGGCTCAGAGTGATTTAAAACCTCACCCCAGATCACACAGCTAGTGACGGGACACCAGGACTTAAACCCAGGGAGTGTAACTGCAGGGCCTGTGCAGCAACGAGTGACCTGCCCACGCTCAACGCTCAAGTCCTCTAGTGACAGGGGGTTGGGGGGGGGGGTGGCTGGAGGGAACTAACAACTTCAGTGACGCAGACAGGGAGCCCAGGGACACGGAGATGGGAGGAGAATGCTCCACATGGCTTCCAGCCACCTCATCAGCTGCTGTGGGGTGCAACCACCCGACCACAAGGCCCCTGTGGCGGGCCACGGTGAGTATCTGTTGGGGCCAACCAGGGGTCAGTGAGGCTGCCCGGCTCCCTCGGCTGGCCTCGCTTCTCTGCCTGGTGGCCTGCTGGGGCTGGCTGCCTGCTGTGGGACCCTGGGCAGCTGGGCTCTGCGTCTCTCGAGCTTACCCCTGGAGGCCACGTGCTGAGGTGTGGCAAAGGGCATGGATAGAGGGGTGGAGCAGGGCCTCCTGCCACTCCCATGTCACCTCTGACCCAAACTCACAGCATAATTTACAGCAGGACAGAGGAGAGGGCACCCCCAGGGCTGCAGCTCTGAACCCCAACGGTGACAGGCAGTGTCAGCCACCAAGACACTTACCTTTCTGAGCCTTGGATCCCCTCATTTTCAAGTGGACACCTGGCCTGTGTCCCCCTAGGGAGATAATGAAATAACAGTGCTGTGCGTTGATGGACTCACTGCCGCCACAGCCTCACACCTGAAGCCCTGCTCTCAAGTCTTCCCTCTGCCCTTTGTCCCCTGGGAGAGGGAGCCTCATTCCCAGCAGGCCTCAGCCTCCAGCATGTCCATGGGGACTGTCCCCAGAAGCTCATTCTTGTCATCTTGTCAGCTTGAGACACGTGTCTACCAAGAGTCTCGTGGCAATGGGCTAAGGAGCCACAAGACTCTTGGAATAAACCCAGCTCTTTGACAAGGTCGCCAAGTTCAGCTGAGCGAGGCTGCGCACACCAGTAATCCCAGTGGCTAGGGAGGCTGAGGCAGGAGGAGCACGAGTTCAAAGCCAGCCTCAGCAACCTCAAGGCACTAAGCAACTCAGCGAGACCCTGTCTCTAAATAAAATACAAAATAGGGCTCAGTGGTTGAGTACCCGGGAGTTCAATCCTTGGGACCCACCCACCCCCTCAAAAAAAGTCACCAAATTCAAATTAAGCTTTTGAGATGAAGAATGAGACTTTTTCCAAAACAGTTCACCGCTGTGCTTTCTGGGTGTTTGACTCCAGGTCACTGTTGCTGCTGTAAATGAGAGCCTACAACCAACCCAGTTTTGTAAATAAAGTTTTATTGGAACACGGCTATGCCCATATGGCCACTTGGCCCTACCACAGCGAAGTTGACTGGTTGCAACAGAGACTGCGTGGCCTGCAAACCTAAAATATTTGCTGTCTGGCCCTTTCTACTAAACGTTTGCCCACTCCAATCCACAGGATTCTTGGGAAAGTCTGAAGAACTGTGTGCTATTCTGATCTTGAGGTTTGCCTGACAAAGGAACTAAGAATGGACATTTATTGTGCATTTACTATTCTGAGTGCCTTAGATGAATAACAGGCGTTCAGTTCTAGCCAGCACAGGAAGGGCTCCATGCCATTGTTATTGCTTCTATTTGACAGGTGGGGGTGGGGGGATGGGGACAGGAATAGAGGGACCCAGTCGCGACCTGGTACAGAGCTTCTCAAACCTTAAGTGAGGGGAGCAGGGCCGCCTGGAGAATTGATACACTGCAGACGCGGAGGCAGAGGTCGCGTGGGGGGCTCTGCATCTCCACCCAGCTCCTGCGCACCAGGCCACATGCAAGGGTCCAATCCAGTCACTGTGCAGGAGCTCTGGGTGTAAGGCCAAGCCCTGAGCCCTGAGCTAGGTGGCTTGGAAGCCTCATTCTGAATCAGTCATAAACCCATGAGAATTTCACATCTGCCCCCATGGAAACCCCAAGGTCAAGTTTAGAACTTGACAGAGTGCCACACCGTCAAACAACCTGGGGAACTGCATCCCAGACTGGGACAGGGGTGCAGTGACTCCTTGCTGTCCCCCTCTGCAGCCTCCGCTTCCTCTCTTTCCAAGGCAGAAGCCTGGCGCTTTGCTGGGGAACAGGGGCGGGCAGTCCCAGCCCCCGTCCGGCTTCACCCAGGGTCTGGGCGGGGCCTGGATGCCCAGGACCCAGGGGGGAGCATGTGTTCCAGGTCCAGCCAATGGATGCGCTGCATTCTCTCCCACACCACAACAATTGGTTGGGGGATGGTCATGTGACCAAAGGCTGGTCCAATCAGAGAGCTGGCAGGACCATGGGCGGGGAACAACCAGAAGACTGTGACCCTTTGCCCTGAGGAGATGTGGGTGGGCAGCAGAGAAATGGGGAGAACTCTGGAAGAGGGTTGATTTTGCCCCCCAGGGTTCATTTGGTAATGTGTGGAAACTGTTTGGGTTGTCACAGACTGCAGTGGGTGATAGTACTGGTATCGGCTGGGTGGGGGACAGAGACCTTGCCACACATCCTCCAGTGCACAGGACACTCCCCCTATCAATCATCCAGCCCCAAATTCAGAGCTGCAGTTCAGAAAGGCTGGGCCAGAGATTTCTGCAGTGATCTGGTCGCAAAGGAAGGCAGAAGCTGGTGCTGCCACAGGCCACTTGATGGAACCTGAGAAAGTAGAGACAAAAAGCAGAGAGAAACCTGGGAGCATATCAGAGTCCTGAATTCAGCTGTGCCTGAAACCAGCTCTGCTCCTGGATTTCCATTTTGGGGTCAATGAGTGACTTTTTGGCCTACGCCCATATGGGTGATGTTTTGTGTCCCTTTCAAATCCTCACAGCAATGTGGCAAGACAGGGCAAACGTTTTTTTCCCTGTTGTTTTAGTCAAGCGTTTTCAATGCTGTGACCAAAAAAGACCTGATGAGAACAATTTTAGGAGGAAAAGCTTATTTGGAGGCTCAGTTTCAGAGGTCTTAGTCCATAGACAGCCAGCTGCATTCCACAGGGCTCCACAAGGGAGGCAGAACATCATGGTGGAAGGGAGTGGCAGAGGAAAGCCAGTCAGGTCACGGCCACCAAGAAGCATGCCCTCAGGAACCCACCTCCTCCAGCCACACCCCCTGCCTACAGTTCCCAACCAGTTAGTCCCTGTCAGTGGATTAACACACTGATTGGGGTTAAGGCTCTCATAACCAGTCATTTCACCTCTAAGCCTTCTTGCATTGTCTCATGCGGCAGCCTGGCTGGGCACAAATCACGAGCAAACAAACAAGAGGAACAAACTTTATTTCTGAACTCCACCAGCACACTCCACACACGCTCCCCAGGAACTCTCCGGAACACCACGCGGCTCCTCCAGGAACCACCAACCGGAAATCCCGCCTCTGGCACTTCCCCAACCAATGGGAACTCTCCGAGAATCCCCGCGAGAACTCCAAAGTAGCAGGCCTAGGCGGACAGCTGGGGTCTAATATACACAGCTTAACATAACCATTATCATCTCAATGGTTTGCTGGCGTCACCTCTCAACCACTCCGTTCTGGCAAAAATGCCATGCGTCATTCGGACTCACTATGGCTCTCAGAAGTCTCACACATGAATTTTTGGGGGACGCCTCACATCTAAACCATATAATTCTGCCCCTGGCCCCCAAAAGCTCATGCCTGTCTCACAGTGCAAAATACAGTCAGTCCATCTTCAAGATTTCCCAAAAGTCAAAAGGGCAAACTTTCCCATTCCATGAGGGACAAATAGGGACACAGAAAGAAGGGATGGGATCAAAACAAGACCAAAGGCATCTGGGGCACATAGCATGACGACATTCTCTCCAAAGGGCTTGTGTAGCTCCCCCCCTGTGGCTTTGCTGGTTGCACCCCACCAGGCTGAGAAACTGATGTGACTTCATTTTTTGAAAAAAAAAACAGCCTCTACTTCAGAGCAGGGCCTGTCCAAAGGTGGGGGTGCAGGGATGACCCAGGTTCCTAGGCATGTAGCTAACCTGCTGAGTCATTTGTTGTAAGTTCTTGACTCAGCAAATGCAAGTTCCTGAAAAGACCAAAAGAATGCTTGAGACCTAATTTCGGACCATAGCAACAACCAGAGTGAGACAGGGAACATATCTGAAATGCCAGGTGACCCTCCCAGTAGTTTTGGTGATTGATAACATGATTAGGCCACCCAGCAGTTTAGCATGTACACTCTTGCAACCCCTCGAGGCCTAAACCAATCAGTTCAAAGGAATCCCCCTCTTGTTCTCACCAATCACCCCTACCCAACTTGTTCCCGCCAGTGAATGTGCTAATCAATGTTAAGAGTTGTTGTTTGATTTTCCCACGGTGTGAAATGATTTGCTGTGTGATGTTGTGGACACATAGAGTATCCCCCCAAAACCTATAAAATCTCACTGAACAAAGGACCAGGACTCACTCCCTGGGACCGCTGCGTTGGGGACGGCTGTGAGTCCAGGCTTGAGCTTGCAATAAAGAGTGCGATTGCGGAATGGGAAAATAAACAAGGGGTAGAGAGAGAAGATGGGAGGGGAGGGGAGGGGGGATAGTAGAGGATAGGAAAGGTAGCAGAATACAACAGTTACTATTATGGTATTATGTAAAAATGTGGATGTGTAACCCATGTGATTCTGCAATCTGTACTTGGGGTAAAAAAGGGAGTTCATAACTCACTTGAAGCTAATGTATGCTAATGTATGAAATATGATATGTCAAGAGCTTTGTAGGGTTTTGAACAACCAATAAAAAAAAGAAAAAAAAGAGTGCGATTGCATTGGATTCGGCTCCTGGAGGTCTATTGGGGTCCCACGAATCTGGCATCACATGGCCTCTCTCTTGGCTTGTCTTCGCTTGATTCCTGAAACTTTCCTCCACTGGCGCTCCTTAATCTGGGGGGAGGGGTCTCCACCACGGCTTTGGCTTCCTCCTCACATCTCCACCTGTCACCCTCTCAGGAGCAGCCTGCAGGGAATCCACCCCTGCTGCACTTCGCCTGGCCTCCCAGGCCTTCCTCTGAAAGTCCAGTGGAAGCCTCCAATGACCCCCTGACCCCAGCATCCCGCATTCCTACAGAACCAGCACCCCAAGGTTGCTGCCAAGGTTTCCCTCCATCTTGAGCAACAGCCAAGCCTCCAGGGACCAGGGCTGCCGCAGCCTCTGAGTGCCTGGGGGCTGGGCCTGGTGAAGCAACTTCCTAGGCCCCCCTGTGCCAGCAGGGTCCCCACTGGTCTCTCCTCTGAGGAATTTTTACTTTTATTCCCTTGAGCCTGAGAGGGGTGTGGTCTTGCCAGTTCCTGAGATGTCCTCAAGCCATTTAACCTGTTGTCTCAGGTTAAGGAATTTAGCATTTCTTTAGTAGCTAATGTCTTTAACAAATCCAACTTCCTTAGCCACAGTTTTACCTGCAGTTTTCTGGCCAAATTGCAAACTTTTCAGACCTTATGCTTTGCTTTCTGTTCCTGATTATCACAGGACACTTGGCCAAAAGCTGCGGGCCATATCCATGCCACGGCCTGAATGCTCTGCTGCCTGGAGATCTCCTCTGCCGGATTAGTTAGTCCATCACCTTTAAGCACAGTCTCACAGAAAGTCTCAGGTCATGGGCAAAAGTTGACGACTTCCTAACCTATACCTGACATGAATGGCCTCTCCTCCAATTTCCAATACAGTCCTCCCCCTCTGAAGCCTCATGACCCCGGTCTCGACTGTCCAAAGTCCTTTCGGCAATCTGGCCCTCGAGCTCCCACCAGAATCGCCTCTTACACTCTGCTTACAACAATCCAAAACCTTTCCAGCTTGCATCTCTAAAGTTTTCAAAACTCCTCCCACAAACTCCCAAAACCTCCTAAAGCTTCCAAACCGCATGGCCAGGCTAGTCACAACAGCAACCCCGCTTCAGGCTACCAATTTCTGTTTCAGTCAGCTTTTCGGCTGCTGTGACCAAAAGACCTGACAAGAGCAATTTTAAGGAGGAAAAGTTGATCTGGGGGCTCTCGGTTTCAGAGGTCCTCGTCCAAAGACGGCCAGCCCATTGCTGTGGGCCCAAGATGAGACAGAACATCACGGAGGGAAAGTATGTAGAAGAAAGTAGGTCAGGACGCGGCCACCAGGCACCACAGAGAGAGTTCTCACCACAACAAAATATTAACCCCAAAGGCTCAACCCCAGGGACCCGTCTCCTCCAGCCACACCCTCCTGCCGACAGCTCCCAGTTAATCCCCATCAGGAATCAGGTCAAGACTCTCCCAACCCAGTCACTTCAGCTCTGAGCTTTCTTGCATTGTCTCACTCATGAGCTTTGGGGGGCTGTTAGCTGCAGGGTAAACCCAAAGCCCTTTGGGTTATTTGGCACCTTTTCCCTTTACCTTCTCTTGTTTTTCGATGTGCAACCCACCCCTAGCCTATGCTCAGTCCACTGGAAGGCAGAAGATGACACCCTTAGCAACCACAATGAAGATCTCTTGGTTGCTTCCCCTGAAAGGAAAGTCATGGTCACTCTCCTTTCAGGGGCCACCTCACATCTGAACCATAATGCTTGTTTTGTAAAAATGGGCCAGAGCGCCTCTGTGATTTGCCCAAGGTCACACAGCACGTGTCACCTGGTGTTTGTCCAAGGACTCCCACAGGAAAACTCTGTTTTTATATTAAAACAAACATAGACAGAATGCCACATTCACAGTTACCCTTAAGATGAAATACGAGGCCCCAGGAATAGTTGGCTGCCATAGTCTAAGGGGCCAAGGTGTTACAGGAAGTCAGGAGTAGGACTGGGACCAGAAGCCAGGTCCTCTGACATCCAACCCAAGGGGGATTCTGCAGCCCAGGTCCCCTCGCCCTGTGTGATCCTTGGGAGGTTACCAAGTTCTTGCACCCCCAGAT
The DNA here is from genome assembly GCF_048772815.1 of Callospermophilus lateralis. Taxonomy (NCBI): domain Eukaryota; kingdom Metazoa; phylum Chordata; class Mammalia; order Rodentia; family Sciuridae; genus Callospermophilus; species Callospermophilus lateralis. Next base: position 133,613,236 of record NC_135311.1, on the reverse strand, counting down.
TCTGACACAGAACACAATCCCACAAAATACTGGCAGGCAAAGACTTGATCCAGGTCGACAGCTGATGTCTGAAGTTGTTCTCCCTCTGCTTTTCTGGTTGGAGAAAGAAGTAGAGTCTGTGATCAGAGCAGGGCCACCTCACCCGCACTGGCACTGCCTGGCACTGTGCTCTGCCCGCAGCAGGAGTTAAGGCCCCAGGAAGAGCAGGAAAGCCCATCAGGAAAACTTGCTCTTTTTCTCCACCCTTGCCTTGCCAACAGGGGGCTTTTACAGCACTCAGATGTCACGCAGAATGTCATCTTCAGTGGCTCAAGTAATCAGGCCTTGGCTCTGGAATCAGACCATCCTGGGTTTGAATCTTCATTCTGCTGCTTAGAAGCTGTGTGGTCTTGAGCTAGTCACTTCACCTCTCTGAGCTTCAGCCTCCTCATCTGAAATAAAGGACTTTCTTGCAGGGTTGTCTAAGGTTTAAATAAGAAATGTGCCAGCGTCTAACCTATCTCAGGTGTTTGGTGAGTGTCAGCGTGTCTGCCTTTATTGGCTCCCCTAAGAAGCTCTTGCTTTGATCCCATTTGGAAGACAGAGTTTGGAAAAATGCAAACCACTGCTGTCTTAGGAGCAGACAATAAAAGACATCTGATCCACCCCAGTGACGCTGTCCTCTGCCAACACTCTCCTCTGTCCCATCACTGGGACTGCTAAACCCCAACTGTGTGGGTCCACCTTGCCCTTCTCCTAAGCATGTTCTCCTATGCTTTGCAAATCCTCCAATGCTCTGAGACAAGCTAGGTACATGTTTCCCTCCCTGTTTCACAAACAGGTGACCCTGGGCCTAGAGACTTACATGACTCAACCTGGGTCACACACAAGCCATGGCATTGCCTGGAACAGGGTTTCTTCATCTCAACACCACTGACGTACGTTGGGAGGGGGACAGTTTCTTATGCCCTGTGCATTGTAGGGTGTTTATCAGCCTCTCTGTTCTCCACATTTCAGATTCCAAGAGTACCCCAACCCCAGCCCCGATGACCCAAAACAGCTCCAGACATCATCCAGTGTCTCCCAGTAGCTAAACCCAAGAACCACGGGCCCGGGTGCTCTTTGCCAGTTTCATCTTTTCTTTGAAAAATGCAACCCCAAGAACCAATAACCCATAATTTTCTTCTCTTGACACACACATAACCTCTTGAAAGTAGATAGAACTCACATTTCAATAGCTACCTTTGGCATCTTTATCAGTGTGTTTTCAGGATGACGGTAGAAGACGACGGAAAAAAAACATTTGGACGCCAACCTTTTATTCCATTGAGCTTTGGGAAAATCTCCATCTTGCAGCTCCTGCTATATCGCCTGCTGATAATCAGCTCATAAAACAAGGGCTCAGCCACGGCCGGGCTTCCAGAACTCCCACGGACTCACCATGATCAGGACCCTACTGCTGTCTGCGTTGGTGGCTGGAGGTAACCCCATCACCCGGAGGCGCCGCTCTGCCTACCCCTGGTGGGACTGGGAAGGGGACCTCCCTGCCCTCCGTCCCCGCCTGGCGCTCTCCCACTGCACTCCACCTGTGTAGTTATAGGAAGGCTGGAGTGGGGTTTCAGAGAAGCAAAGCAAGGCTGGACTGTGGCCTCTGGGGTCCTTCTAGAGCAAGGCTTTTCTGTCTGGGTGCTGGGTGTGCAGAAAGCATTGATTGGGTCGCTGCTTCCTGTACTCGCCCCCGTTTCTCCTTCCACAGCTCTCAGCTGTGGGCTCCCCACTCACCTGCCCCAACTGAGTAGGGTGGTTGGAGGTGAAGAGGCGACACCCAATAGCTGGCCCTGGCAGGTGAGTCAACCACTCTGTACCCCGCTTCCATCCCATCATTTCTCATCCCCCCCTTTGCCCTCCCACCCTGGGGTCTGTTATGCTGGTAGAGATGAGGATCGGTGGGACCTTAGAAGGCAGCTTGGACAACTTCACCAAAAAAAAAAAAAAAAAAAAAACCCACACATTTTTGTGGCCTTGGCCAACCTTGGGGCTGGGGAAGAGGTCCTTTTCCAGCTTCCATAAGGAGCTGCGCCACCCCACTTACCCCTGCACCCAAGTTGCTAAGTAGTCTCACTCTGTTAACCAATCAGACATTTGCTTACACATATACTGTTATTTTTATGAGCCATTCATCACCATCTATGCAACTGTCCATGCTTTATGAAACCAATCAGTGCTGCTTATGTAAATTAATCTTCAATTCCGTGTTATCAATGAATACAAATGCTTCCTTACTTTGACATAAATCATGCGGAAATCAAGACTGAAACACTGTATGGGACACAGGACCACATTACAGACTGTTAGTGACAGGGCACACAAAGATGAGTGAATTTACAATTGCTTAAACAAATGTAGGAAACTCTCCTGTCTGACATAATTGGGACTGGGTCATTGAAAAGTTGGTATAGAAAAATCATTTTCAATCCTACATATATGCTTTAAACATTTTACTTTGATTTAGAAATGCTTAATACACATTTTACTTATCTGTTCACCAATCTTTCGAATTCTTAACTTTCTTATAAAAACCAACCCCTGTAATATGTCCATTTCTTTCAAGTAGAGCAGAACTTTAAGCTGCTCCTGAAGCAATCTGAGTAATGAGCTGGTCCTGACTTTGTCATTTCTGCCCCATCCCCACCCACTACCCCCTTCTTTCCACTTTTTCACAGACACCTAATTCAATAGCCTTTTTTTTTTTTGGCGGGGGGGGGGGATTGCCATTTTTTAAGAGTCACCATTAGCCAGTGTCTTCCAAGCATTTAATTTAGTTTCTCTATAAATCACAGCTTTATTTTTTTTTTGAATTTAATACCTTTATTTAATTTATTTTTAGTGGTGCTGAGGATGGAACCCAGTGTCTCATGCACACTTGGCAAGCGCTCTACCCCTGAGCTTCAACCCCAGCCCCATATTTTTTGAACTCATGTTTCATCAGCTCTGTGTCTTATCAAAACACATTAATTGCAAGTGTAACTGATGGAAACAGGCTGGGAACAGACCCAGCTGGATCCGGGCACATTTCTAACCCAGGTGGTCAGAGTACCTGTCAGAGATGAGTGCCCAGGGGGTCCCATGCAGCAGGTGCGTATTTCATGGAGGGAATGGCATCTAGATTAAGAAGTGACAACTGGGGTGTGGGGCGTAGCTCAGTGGCAGAGCGCTTGCCTGTCATGAAGAAGGCCCTGGGTTCCACCCCCAGCACAGCAGAAAGGAAAAAGTGTCAATGACAGAATGGTGCCTGATATTCCCCAATTTGCACTCATGGCTCTGTGTACTTTTGCTAGTTTTTCACCTTTTTCAGTCTCACACTGTTTTCTGTGGGAAGTGGAAGGGGGGCAACATCCCCTCCCCTATGGGATCCCCAAACCCAGAGAGTATTTGTGCTGAGAAACTAATTGATGTTGCATAAAATACTTCCTGGTTCAATCCTTGCCTTGGGAACCAATTAATGTTAGTCTCGGGGAGCTCCCGCCCCTCCTGCTTCTGTTTCCCTGAGGAGGTGTTTTGTTTGTTTGTTTGTTTTGTTTTTTAATTGGGTCGGGTGGGCAATCTAGCCCAGGCAGAGTCTCAGGTGAGGCAAGTGAAGCCCTCAATTTGGGAGAATAATTTAAGGCTCAGCACCCAAAATGAGTAATGTTTTCATGCAACATTTTTTAAAATCAAACTATGCAAAAATATCCAGGATGAACAAAATGTCAGAACTTTAAACAAAGCCAGGATTAATTAATGTGCCTGGGCACTCTACTGCCTGAGAGGACTCTCCCACCCACCCCAAGACTGTGGCCCTACGTCAATACCCCTAAATCCAAACCACAGCGTGCTCGGAAATACCATAAGCACTTTAGAACTAAAGTAGAATTTTTTACTTTGTTATTGGTGTTCTGCATAGCAATAGGATTCACTCTGACATAATTATAAAAGCATGGGCTATAATTTGCTCTAATTCAGTCCCCAGTACTTCCCCTTCCCCTCCCCCTCCCCCCTTCCCCTCCCTCTATTCTACTGATCTTTCTGCTATTTACTTTTAGTTGATGGTGGAAGTCACTGTGGTATGTTCATATATGTACATAGAAAAATTAGGTCAGGTTCATTCCACTGTCTTTCCCTATCCCATCCCTCCTCTCTTCCCTTCATTCCCCTTTGTCTACTCCTTTGATCTTTCTTCTATTCTTTTTTTTTAATCCCCCCTTCCTTATTTTGGATTAGCTTCTGCATATCAGAGGAAACATTCAACCTTTGATTTTGGGGGACTGGCTTATTTCACTTAGCATGACAGTCTCCGGATCCATCCAATACAAAAAAAAATGTTCAGGAGCAGGGACCAGGCTCAGCTCTCTGCTCCGCCAGGTACTGTTGGTATGACTTGGAACAAGTAAACTGACCTTTTTGCACACATCGTATTAGAAATAGTTAACAGTCTTTACGGCACAGACCACATTGTACACGTGTTCACAGCTGCCTTAATTAAGACATGAGCCAATGCACACTCTGAGCTTAGGGCCGTGCTGGGCACAAGGTGAGCGGTCAAATTACTGGAAGTTCATGGTGTTGGATACTGTGATTATTAATCATCCTGAGGGCCCTGCATGGTGAACATTATGGTCCCTATCTTCTGTATAAAGCAATCAGGACCCAAAATGTGCCCAAAGTCATACAGGCTTCAGAAGAGAAGGTAACCTGGAACAGAGACCCAGAGGAAGTGGAGGAGATAGGTTGATACCTGGGAGAAAAATATTCCAGCAGCAGGAATATTTTATAAATATTTTATAAACAGAAGCCAGGGCAAAGGCCCTGGGGCAGAAGTAGGCTTGGTATATTTGCAGAACTGATGGAGGTTAGCATGGCCAAAGGGAGGGGAGTGGGAGGCTGAGGTCAGAGAGGTGATGTAGGACCTAGAAGACCACCCGAATTTTGAGTTTTCACTGGGCAAGAGGGGGAGCCATTGGAGGTTCTGAACAGAGATATAATCAGATTTATGTGTAGAAAGGATCATTTTGGCTGCTGTGTGTTTGGGGTGAGGGGTGGGCCAAAGTGGGAGATGGAAGAAAGATAGGCGACTAGGAGCAGGGGTTCAGCTCAGTGGTAGAGTGGGTGTTTCGCATGTGTGAGGCCCCAGGTTCCATCCCCAGCACCACCACACCCCCCCCCAAAAAAAAAAAAAACAGAAGACCAGGATATCATCCAGGCAAGGGATGAGGCATCTGGGACAGAGTCAGGATCCAAGGGAAGCTTTCTCTCATGCATAAAGTTACCACTGATGAGGTTTGGTTTTGTTGGGGTTGGTGCTTGGTATGGGGTATTGAACCCAGGGGCACCTGACTACTGAACTACACCCCCAGCCCTTTTTATTTTCTGAGGCAGGGTGTCTCTCAGTTTCCCTGGCTGGCCTCAAATTTGTGATCCTCCCACCTCAGCCTCCTGAGTCTCCGGGATTGCAGGTGTGGGCCACCCAGCTGGCTCGCTCTTGGGTTTGAGTGAGGGGTAAGAGAGAAAGGGGCCCAGGGCGGCCCCAAGGATTTTAGCCTGAGCAGCCAGGAAAGTGGAGGTGGCATTGACCGTGCAGGGAAACCTGAGGATGGAACAGGTTTGGGGGAAATTAAGAGTTTGGGTTTGGACATATTAAATTGGAGGGCCGTGTCCTAAGGAAATAGTTCCGAAGAAAGGGCATATCCCAGAAAGATGTTCAGAAGTTAATTTTTAATAGTCTATTTAACTTTTCAATATTGTTTAATCATGCCATTTTGTGTAGATCCGGACTGTTTATATTCTACAAAGCACTAAAGGGCTTTTTACCCTGATGACTGAGGTTCAGGCGCCCCTTAAGTTTTGCACCTGGGGCGAGAAGTGCCACCTCACCTGCTCTCAGCGGAAGAACTCAGCCCACAGGTGCCTCTCCACAGGTCTCCCTGCAGTACAGTGCCTATGGCCAGTGGAGCCACACCTGCGGAGGATCCCTGGTGGCCAAGAACTGGGTCTTGACAGCTGCCCACTGCATCAGGTAACTAACTGCCTTTCCCAGGTCACCCAGGCTGCTCGCCCCACCAGCCAGTGCTCACCTCCAAGAGAGGGGACCCAAAGGCCTGAACCACACTATAAAGGGGCCTTGCAAATAACCACTTGCCTGGCCAGACACAAGTTTTAGATGACCTGTAATTCAGTCTGTGGTCGACAGACAATCTTGGCTGGACTGAGGAATGGTGTGGAGGACGGGGAGGCCCAGTTTCTGCCCTCCTGGGAGTATCAGATGTGGCCTCTTCATCTGGAACTGGGTCCACTTCACAGTGTAAATAACTTCTCTAAGTTTTAACATATCCCCTGGGGAAAAAAATGAGATAACAGAATGTTTTGTTTTTTTTTGTTTTGTTGTTGTTGTTGTTTTTCAGTACTACTACTAAGACACATTCCCCAGCCATTTTTAAATTTTTGAGACAAGGTCTTCCTAAATTGTCCCAGCCAGTCTCAAACATGCCATCCTCCTGCCTCAGCCTCCTGGGTGGCTGGGATCACAGGCGCCTGGCAGTCATAACAGAATGTAGTGTGAATTAAATGAGAGGACAGCCTCTTCCTCCCCATGTCCGAGGCTTATCTCACATGGGCTGGAACTCTTCAGCATTCCACGTGGGTTGGCGTGGGTTGGCCCTGAAATTGAACCTACCCCCACGGATGTATAGGCTTTAAGAGGGGGTGGAAAAAACAAAGAGGCCGGGTAACCAGGCGTCCTGCACTCCAGTTCTAGATTCTCTCTGGACTCTTTACCCCTCCCTGGTCCTCAGTTTCCCCAAGAGAAAATAAGGGTGGAGAATCAAAACTAAAAAGGGACTCTTATTTTTCTCATTCCCTCCAGAGTAATGTAGGATTTCTATTATCTCAACTTTTATTAAGTCAGTTTATAATTAGTATAGGGTTGCTATAATTATCACAGTGATGGGTTTTATGTTATGGCATTTATGCTACCTAGTAACCAACAGATGGCTCCCAGGAAAGACAAGGTCCCAAGCCCCACTACTGGCTCATGCAGCCATCACTTACTTGGGCCCATCCCAAGTGGCTCATGTCCTGGGTGTCCCTGCCTAGGGGGGCCTAAGGGCAAGGGACTGACCCTCTGTGCCCTCCCAGCTCCTCCAGGACCTACCGCGTGGTGCTGGGCCGGCACAGCCTCTCCACCCAGGAGGCGGGCTCGCTGGCCGTCAAGGTCTCCAAGGCTGTCGTACACGAGAAGTGGAACAGCAATCTGGCCCAAGGGTACGCTCCGTCTCAGGGCTCTGGGGGTGGGGGTGGAGGTGGCAGGAGCACAGACGGGGTGTCACTAAGGCCGTGGGCTGACCCCCACCCCCACCGCTTCCATCCTTCTGTAAGGAGGGGAAGGGCTCTGACCTCATAGAGGTGCGGCCAGTGCACAAGTTGCCTGGGTCGGGGGTGACGGGGGGGGGGGGGGGGGGGGGGGGGGCAGGGAGCAGACTCGGGGAACAACCTGAGTCTCCTGCCTCCTGAGCATGGAGGCCCCTGTGTGCCCCAAGCCATCACTGACCATGTGTGTCTAGTCCGTGACAAGGGACACAGGGATGGTGATCTCAGTGGAGCAGGACACAATCCCTCTGTACTTCCTGTGCCTGAAGCCTCCTAACAAGGTCTTTTACATTTTCAAAGATGCCCAGCTACACTCTTCAAAGCCCTGCTTGGCTAATGCTCTTGAGCTCTGCCTCTTTCCTGACCAGGAATGACATTGCCCTGCTCAAACTGGCCACATCTGTCACCCTGACTGACAAGATCCAACTGGCCTGCCTCCCACCTGCTGGCACCATTTTACCCAACAAGTACCCCTGCTACGTCACAGGCTGGGGCAGGCTGCAGAGTAAGTGCTGGCCGGGAGGACCCGGGCCAGGCAGGGAAGGAAGGTGCTATCACCTGTCAGGTTGGGTCTCTCACCCCACAAGTCATCCAGGGGTGTTTATCTTGCAGAGGTAGAATAATCTCTCCAAGCCGGCCTGGGTTCCAATCCCATCTCTCCCATTGTTTGCTCTGTGACCCTGGGCACATTACTTAACCTCTCTGTGCTAGTTTCTTCATCTGTAAAACAAAGATAATAACAGCACCTACATCACAGAGAGGATTGAAGGAGATAGTCCAAGGGAGGCACTCAGACCAAAAAGCAAGGGCACATAGTAGCTGCTGTGTGCTAGTTGTTACTGTCACTGGGATTGAATGAGCAGTACAGAGACCATATGACACTTCTGCATAGCACAGATGGGCCCAGAACAGCACAGATTCTAGGACCTCAAGGTTCTGGAGCTCCACAGAGGTCCCTGGAGCCCGAATGGACCCCCCGCCCTTATCCAAACCTGTCTCCTGGGCCACTTGGTCTTGCTACTGAGAACATGGCTGAGCATGAGTCTTCTTTTGACATAAACCCAAGGGTCAGAAATCCCATGACAGTATGCCACCAAAAGGGACAGAGCACCTACCTGTCCCTTATAAAATCACCAGAGGTTTGGAAGATTCTAGGGAGGTCTTTGCAGAAGAGGGATTTCTTTTTCATAATGACATAAATCTATGAGTGACAGATGAGCACATCAACACTGATGCACTCAGAGAAATGACGGCCCTCCTGACTAGCTTGTCTTCAAAACCAAGGACACAGGAAAACTGTGCAGAAGCAGGAAGGGTGGAGGGGGCGCCTCATGCAAATCAGATACAAGTGTGCCCACCTGTTTGTTATCCAGAAAACCCCAGGGCAGGGAGATGGTGAGGTGGTGGAGTGGCCAGGGCCAGGCAGTGTCCTAATGCCTGCCTGAAGATCACTATGTAACCTCAGCAACCTCCTCTGGACTTGGTTTCCTCATCTTTAAAGTGGAAACTCTGTTGGTGAAGATTGGAAGACATGTGTGATAACGTGCCAGGTGTTATCCGAGTGTTAATTATATATCAGTGAGAGTGATCTTAGGCAAGGGACTTAATTTCTCTTGATTTCAGTGTCCCATGTATCAAACAATATTTATTGATATTTCTGTGAGGACTGCCTCTTTGGAAAGCCTAGTAAAGGGCAAGAATGAAAATACTCCTTATCCTCTCCATTAGTAGGGGCGGTAATGATGGGGTAGTATGTGACGGTGGCAGTGTCACAGGGGGCTACTAGGAAAGTGCTACCCTGACCACACCAACTATTTTTTCCAACTAGTGTGCTTTAAGATTTTAAGGATTTAAGAGTCTCAACCCCGGGGCAGAGAGACACAGCCGGCCATTAGGAACAGGCCAGAACCAGGAACTGGAGCGTGGAAGAAATTCATGAACCCGCCCTCGGAATTTCTTTCCTGGGTGGGTCCCCCTCAAGCTTCTCTCCATGGAGAAAAAAAAAATGGCAGCTACTGCTGAGACCTCCCTGGGCGGGAATTCTTAGTCTCCAGCCCAAATTCCCAGGGGAAGAAGCTCATTGGCTTAGCGTAAGTCAGGTGCTCACCCCCGAACCAATCAGCAGCGGCCAGAACACTGACCAATCAACTGTGAGGGCACAGGCTAGAAAACATGGCTGCTCCCATTAGAGCCAAGGGAGAAAGTGACCAGGGCCACAGCAAAAGGGGCTAGAGGGACAGCCCAACAGGTGTCACCACTTCCTTCTTACTCAGGAGTCCCTCTGTCCCTCTGATCCGTTCTTTCTGGTCTCGCTCAGCCAATGGGGCTTCTCCCGACATCCTGCAGCAGGGCCTGCTGCTGGTTGTGGACTACGCCACCTGCTCCAGCGCTAGCTGGTGGGGCAGCTCCGTGAAGACCACCATGGTCTGCGCTGGGGGTGACGGTGTGACTTCCAGCTGCAATGTGAGTATCCAACGTCAGGGCTCCCTCGACAGCAAAATGGGACTGGGGACGAGGAGAGGCCCCAGAGGTCTCAGCATCCGTTCTCATCCCTCCTGACAGAGCACTGGAAACCCCTCTGGACATTCCAGAATCTGGTCCTTATAATCTCCAGAAAAGGTGGCTTGAGATCAAGCCCAGCGCCTCACGCATGCTAGAGAGGCGCTCTACCACTGAGCCACAATCCCATCCCGAGATGGTGTCTTAACTGGGCTCTGCAGTACAGTGGGGACTGAGATGGAAGGGGTTCTCATGTCCTTCAGACCAAGTGTGCCCTCAATCTGCCCATAGAGACCCCAGGAAACTCCTTGTCATGGGAGGAGGTGGCTGGTGGTGGATAAGAGCTCAGCGGCCTAACTGGTGTGCAGCTCCACAGGGTCATTTGTGCCAGGACAATCTCAAGCAAGGTGCAGCCTCTGAACACCCCAGGTTTTCCTCTCAGGTGAACTGGGTACTCACAACACTTGCCTCATAGCTTTTGTAAGGAGATGAGGCCAATAAAGTGCTTAGCTCAGCTCAGGACACCCAGGGACAAATGCAGCTCTTGTAAGTTCTACCGTAGCACCCAGAGCTGTGGCAACCCACGACAGAGCAGCATGAGTGCCTTGAGAACAGGGGTCCCCCTGGGCAGCCCCTTCCCTTCCCTTCCCTTCATCTGACTCTTGTTCAGGGCGATTCTGGAGGGCCCCTGAACTGCCAGGCGGCTGATGGCAAGTGGCAAGTGCACGGCGTGGTCAGCTTCGGGTCCTCTCTCGGCTGCAACTATTACCGCAAGCCTTCCGTCTTCACCAGGGTCTCCAATTACATAGACTGGATCAATACGGTAAGAACCAGACCAATCCTGAGCCCCATGGGTCCTGCCCTGCTCACCTGGCCCCATAAATGCCACCTAGGGTCTAGAATTCCCTCCCTGAAGAGTGTGGGGGGGGGCCCTCAGAGGAAGCTGCATAATCACATCCAAAATTTCTGCATGTCAAATTGGGTGAAAAGCAACTATAGAGGGTGAGTTTGCCCAAAGAGGTTGGACACAGGACACCCCTCAGGCATTTTGAGTGGGTTCCTTAGGATTAGTGGGATATTTCATTTTTGCTTATCAGTGTGGGGGCCCAGACCCCACCATCCAGTGCTATAAATGACCATATTTATTTGCAAAGCCCAAACCTAATGGTCTGAGACACCCCCCAACCTTAATCATTAGAAATTAGTCCCCCTGGAGAGTATTTTGTAGGGTGACCAACCATCCTGGTTTGCCAGGACTGAGAGGGTTCCTGGGATGAGCGTTTTCAGGGCTGGGTTGGGATGCTTGTGGGCAAATGGGGCCAAGTTGGTCCTTCAGTGACTGTGAACATGTCCCCAGAGAGCTGTGTTCCTATGAGCTTCCACAACAATTTCTATTTTTTATTACAGCCAAACAAATTTGTTTACAACAATAACCATAAAAATCATTAAAAATAATTTAAAAAATAATCACTGTCCAGTAGCTCAGGAGGCTGAGGCAGGAGGATCACAAATTCAAAGCCAGCCTCAGCAATAGCAGGGGTCTTCACTCAGTGAGAACCTATCTCTGAATAAAATACAAAATAGGCCTGGGGTTGTGCCTCAGTGGTAGAGCACCCCTGAGTTCAATCCCCCCTACCCAAAAAATAATCATCCTCATCACTGGCACCAGTGATTAGAAGCAGCTGGATGACAGGAAGACTCATCCCTAAGAAAGGGACTCTGGGGGCAAGTAGAGGAGGCGCACTGTCTGGGGACCAAAGCCAGGAGGGAGAGAAACTGCCATGGAGGCAGGTTTTAAGCCACCCCAGCATTGCCACCAAGTTGGTTTGCTCTTCTGTAAAGTGGGACTTTACAGAAGAGCAAGTGGGGATTGCGGTGCTTCTGGAGGAGCCTGCAAAGGAGGGGAGCTGGCATCTGATCTCGTTATTTTAAGTTTAATCTGCAGGAAACGGTTCAATTGAATTAAATTGTCACTCTGTTACAAAACAAAATAGGAAACTGCAGCGTGAGCCTGGCCACACGAAGAAAACCATGCTGTCCACACGAGCAGGTGGCCGCTTCCGAGTTGGCCCAGACTGCTTGGTGGCTCCATGTTCATTTGTCCACCTCTGGGCTCTGCTTGGCCAAGTGGCCACAGGCCCCAGAGATTCCAAAACCGTTAGCTGATTTTCAAGGTTGTGTTGATGCTGGGGTATTGGCTGTCGACTGGAGAGCCAGGACTGGATTTGGCAGGACACTTGCATGCCACTTTCAAGGAGCCACCAGCACTGCTGAGGGCCTCACTGACTGAATGGAAGGGCGCTCGGGGCTTTGGCCCAGCCAAGGCCCAGGATGCTGTTCCAGCCCCAGCTGCCCCGTGAGTCTGTGCAGCTGGGCCTGGCAGCACCTTTAGACCCAAAGCAGGGCCCAGGGCAACTGCCCTGATGTGTTGCCCAGCCTCAGCTGTTCCCAGCCCCAGAAGCAGCACAGCAGAGTGTGGGCCAGATGGCAGGGGGATCAATGGGAAGCCAACCTTGGGTGGCAGCTGGATGGACGCTGCATCCACCACAAAGCAGCCAGGGCGCCACTGATGCCCAGCTACAGTTTCCGGAGTAGACAGTCAGGCAGCCAGCTGTCCCCTGGCAAAGGCTGTCCCAGCAGCTGCAAGAGGCTGGTAGCACCTTGCAGGGGTCCCAGGCCAGGGACACACCATGAGCAGCAGGAGGCACCAACAGCTAAGGCGCAGGGGTGCTTGGGAGCACTTGCTGGGTGAACCTAGACAGGTGGTGGGTCAAGGTCAGGAGCTGCCCATCTGTCTCCTCCCTGCAGCTGCCCAGAGGCAGGTTCAGGGAGGAGACAGATGGCCCGGGACTCCCACCCTCTCAACAGATGTCCCCTGGATGACAGCAACACATGAACCTTCAGCAGTCACTAGCTTTGTTTTCTTTTTCAGAAGGTAAAACATTTCTTTATAAAAATACTAAAATAATACAGGAGGGCATCAGGTAAAAAAGATGACATTCCCACACTTTCCGTCTCTCCTCTGCAGATATCATCACTGCTAACAGTGCAGGCTTGTGACCTGGGCTATGTGTGCATATAAAAAATACCTACAGATGTACAACGATGCTCCCAGACTTCTAACCAAAAACAGGGTCCAACTCCTGATCTGCCACTTAGCTCTCCACTTGATCCCCTGTCACATTTTGACCCATGTCACTCCTTTGAGTGGTAACTGGTTTCCCGACTCCCACCATGAGGACAGGGGCTTCTGTTTCCTGTTTCTCACCCTTATGTCGCTACGGTGAACATCCCTGCACACACATCCCGCACACCTGAGGATCTGTGCTGCAGAGATCCAGAAGCTTGTTCAGGGGCTGGAGGTGTACCTCAGTAGTTGAGCAGGTGTTTAGTAGGTAAGAGGCCCTGGGCTCAATCCCCAGCATCAAAAAAAAAAAAAAAAAAAAAGCCTGAATAGAATCTAGGAAACAGTCTCTGAAGGCAGGTTGCAGGTGCCTCACAAACAGCACTTTGGATTTGAGAAACAAACAAAATAAAATCTAAGCCCACGCCCATCTGCATATGATTTTGAGGGGTTGACAGGCCCCTGATCTAAAGCCCAAACAGGACTCCAGGCTGAGACCCCTATTTACTGTGAGACCCCAGGAGTCAATGAAAAGCTGTGGTCTCCCGTGTCTCTCCCAAATATCAGAATTCCTCAGGTGGAGACACTGCCACACGGACCACTGGCTTATTTTCTTGTGTGTGTCCTGCAGGTCATTGCGAATAACTAACCAAAGAAGCCTCTGGACTTCAGAACTGGAAAGATGGCAGAAGCAAAATACTAATAAAGTAGCAATTACTACGACTCACATCTTGGTGTGACTTATTAGCAGACCATCCAGAGCTCATGGTCCTGCAAACAAGGACAGCAGGGCTCAGGGCCAGGGCGGACTTGGGCAAGCCCAGCATTGTCCAGGGCACAGCACGGTCATCTTACCTGGATGGGGTCCCTCAGCAAGGAAGGCACATGGGAAGCAGGGGTCAGGACTTGGAAGACCTGGATCTGGCCAGATCTGGTAACCGTGTTCCCCTGGACAAGAGACTTGTCCTCTGCGCTTGTGGTCTCACCCCTCCCCTGGGATGCAGGGGGATCAAGTGGAATAAGACCACTTTCTCAAACAGGCAGAGTCTCCATTATGAGGAAGTACAAAGCACCAGAGCAAAACGGGGAGACAGGCCAGAGGGCCCATGTTCACCTGAGGGCTGTTTGTGAAGACTAGATAATGCAATAAATTTCTGAAATTCACTCAGAACTCCCAGGCCCCTGCTGCCAGAGTCCAGAGCCCGAGCTTGTTGATTTAAGAGAGATGCTGGCTGGTTTGTAGCCCCAAATCCCTGCAGATGGATGATTCTCAAGCGTGGGCGGTTCTGTCCCCCAGGGCACATTTGGCAATGTCTGAAGATATTTTTGGTTGGCATGACTCAGGACTGGGGAGGGATGCTCCTGTATCTGGAGGGAGGGAGCCAGGAACAGGGCAGGGAAGGCCCACAGCAAAGGGCCATTTGGCCCTGCAAATAACCAGTGTGGGGCCAGAGGCACTGCTCCAGGGAGAACGTGGGGTCACAAATCCAGGACTGGCCACTGATGAAGAGGTCCCATGACTTTCTGCTCCTTTTCACACAGTTGGCATCTGCCTCCAGACCAGAAGCTGCCCTCTGGGGTCGGGAAGGAGCAGGCCCTGCACAGGCCACAGAACCCTCAACTTGTAGGAGGCCAGGCCTCTCCACCTCCAGGACGGCAGCAGAAGGTCTTGGGATGACGATGAGGCAGGGTGAGCATCCTGGTCCCTTTAAGTTTTAAAGAAAAGTTTTTTCCGGAGGAAATTAAAACAACCAGGAATCTGTTTGTAAATTCCTCTCTCTGAAACAGCATTAGCCACCTGCAAGAAGGAGAACACAGGGAGTCAGAGTTCAGTTCTCAGCTGAAGCAAGCCAGGCTGGGAGGCCAGCACCAAACGGGCCCGGGGTGTGTGGTGTGCAGTGCTGGGACTGGACCGTCTCTCTACACTCCCAGCTCGTTATTACTTTTTTTTTTTTTTTTTTTTTTGGCAACAGGGTCTAAGTTGCTGAAGCTGGCCTCCAGCTAGCCATTCTGCCACCTCAGCCTCCCTAGTCGCTGGGATTACAGGTGTGGCCACCACACCCAGCACTACAAGTTTAAAGAGCACAAAACGCAAAATTTTAAAACCCAAAACTTCACAAAGTTCAAATCAGAACAAAAGCTTCACATGAAGAAAGGTCGAGAGAAGAGACTAGACCAGGAGTCCTAGTGGCCTCTGGGGGTCACCTACCCAGGGCTGTGGCACCTACAACCCGGCACTGTGGGAGGTAGCTGCCTGTGGCCTTGGCTCTACTCGGCCATGCTCAGGCCAGAACCTCCCTCAGAAGCAAGCAGAACCCTTAAAGCCCCTTCTCATGGCGCAGAACACCAGGGCGGAGCAGGAGGGCCCAGAGGCAGCCACATACTCTGGGACCCTTGGAAGAAGCAGCTGCTCCAGATGGGGTTTCCAAGGAGCGGGCCGAGCCTGTCAGGCCGCCCTGCCCTTCCCTGTCTGTCACTCCCTGGAGCCCTGGATGCACAGCAGGGGCATCGTGATTCCTCAGGGTCAAGAGTAAAAACTATGCCATGGCGGGAGGGGACAGGGGGCCCACAACCACCTTTCACTGAGCCATCCACTGTGGCAACAAGGACAGCTATGTCAACGGGGACTCTCGGCCTGGGGCTCTGAGGGAGCGAGGGGGCGTTGCCCTTGCAGGCAGAGAGAATCAAAGCCCAAGGCTCAGAGGCACACAAGGCCGCCTGTCCCTTGCCTTTGGTGTGGGCTTGGTGTGCTGCGCCTGCCCATGCCCTGAGGAGGACATGCTGCCCTCCAAAGTGAGGTGGCACCCACCCTGAGCAGCAGGGTCAGCAGGTCTTCAGAGTGAGCCCAGCGCTCGAAGACGCTGTCCAGGGTCTCGATGTACCAGGAGCCGCTCGAGGTGTCCCTCCAGGAGACGAAACCTGCGGGAAGAGGAGACTAGCTCCACTGGAGAGCTGCGGGGGCCACCTCCGGACTGGGGCCCATCTGCATGTGGCGGAAGGAGCCACGTCCCCGTGGCCCTGTATACCGGTGACCTTACTTCAACCTCGTGATCACCTCCTGAGCTTGGCTGCGACTGTTTTCCCAGCAAGGAAACCGAGGCTCTGAGAGCCCAGTGACTCACGGGTGAGAGAAGGACACGTCTCAGCCCTTCCTTCCTCCTGTGTGACAGGCACTGTGCCCCATGACGCACCAGCCCCTTGGATGATCCCCAAGAACGCCAAGGTAGGATTACTATTCCCATTTTAAAGGGGAGGAGGCTGAGGCAGAGCTGGCGGAGGGTGAGGCAGAAGCACCCCAACCCAGTGGCTGTGCACCTCAGGCATCTCACCCACTTCGCCCTGAGCTGAGGCTCAGAGAAGTGAAGTAACTTGCTTGGGGTCACAGAAGCAGCAAGGTTCAGAACCAGGACCTCACAGCATGGCTGCCTGAGGGGCAGATGGGAAGACCCCCAGGGATGCGCTCACCTGGGAAGGTTGAATAGGACACAAGGATGTCACTGGGTGTGGGCAAACTCGACACTGCATCCAGCTCGTCAGGGGTCCTCGGGCCTTCCTGGAAGGGGACAGCGTCTGGCTCAGGGTTGCTGCCAGAGGCCCTGTCTCCAGGAGAAGCATGGGCCACCATAAACCCATGGTCTTTCTGCTCTGCAGGAAGCAGAAACAAGCACTCATCACCACGACACACAGAAGAAAAGCCCTGGCCCTGAAGGTTTCGCTGGTGAATTATACTAAACATTTAAAGGGAAATTAACACCAATCCTCAAACTTTTCCAAAAAATTAAAAGGAAATACTCTCTAACTCATTCTCCAAGGTCAGCATTCCCCTGATATTAAAGCCAGGTGCTAAGATATGATGATAAAACTGCAGACTAATAGTCCTTATGCACATTGCTGCAAAGGTCCTCAATAAAATAACTAGCAAGTCAAATTCAGCAGCACAGTAAACAGGTCACACACCATGGCTAAGGGGGAGTTACTCCTGGAATGCAAGGATGGCTCAGCACTGAAAACCGATCCATGTAACCCAGCACACCAACAGAATGGAGAGAAACTACATGACCCTCTCCCACGACACAGGAAAAAACATTTGATAAAACAAACAACCTTTCATGATAAAAACACAACAAACTAAGGACAGACGGAAACTACCTGAATATGATAAAAGCCATGTGAGATCAGAAGAATAAAGGAAAGGGACCCAGAGGGTGAGAAGATGGAAGGGGGGAGTGACATTAGCCAAATTACATTGTATTTTGTGCACACGAATATATAATAACAAACCCCACCATTAGGCACAAGTAATATACCAATTAAAAAGGTCTGAAAACAAAAAAGCCACATGTGAAAAACCCACAGTGAACATTGTACTCAATGGTGAAGACTGAAAGCTTTTCCTCCAAGGTCAGGAACGAGGCAGGAATGACTGTTTTGCCATTGCTATGCAACATGGTACTAGAAACTCTAACCAGAGCAATTAGGCAAGAAAAGGAAAAGGCGTCCTGTGTAGAAAATTCCTTTGTTCACAGAAGGCTTGATCTAATTAAGTAGAAAACCCTGAAGATTATACCAAGAAAACTGTTAGGACTGATAAAGATGAAATCAGCAAAGGAGCAGGGTACAAGTCAACACACGTACACGTGCAGAGAACTATATAGCGAACAACGAACAATCAGGAAAGAAAATCATGAAACCAATTCTAGCATCAAAACAAAAAATTAGGAATTAACCAATGAAAACTACAAAACACTACTGAAATAAATTAAAAACAGGGCTGGGGCTATAGCTCAGTGGTAGAGCGCTTGCCTCGAATGCATGAGGCACTGGGTTCAATTCTCACCATTACATATAAATAAATAAATTAAAGGACCATTAACAACTGAAAAAAATTGAAAGAAATTTGAAACAACATAAATAAATAGAAATACTACCCATGGCTATGAGTTAGGGAACAATATTGTTAGGACATCAATATGACTCAACACAGCTATAGATTAAATACAGTTCCCGTCAAAATCCCAATGATTTTTTTTTTTTTTTTTTTTTTTTGGTGGAGCTGGGGATTGAACCCAGGGCTGTGTGTATGCGAGGCAAGCACTCTACCAACTGAGCTCTATCCCCAGCCCCCAATGATGTTTTTGCAGAAATAAAAAAAAAATTCTAAAATTCAAAAGAAATCTCAATGGATTCCAAAAAAGCCAAAACAATGTTGGGGAAAAAAAGAATAAAGCTGGAGTGTTAAGGTACATAAACAAGTCAGATTGGCACCTGTTATTTTGCCAGAGAAATGTTAGAGTCTGTAAACAAGTCTGCATGGTGCCTGGCAAAATGCCAGAGGGAGTGGTTTGTGAAGTAACAAAAGCGAGCCATTAAGTGTGGAGATTCCTTATTGGTTGACTGCTGTATCTATTTTATGCTAATTAGATAAACTGTGTAAAATGTATAAATACCACTCCTGTCCTACAATAAACGGCTCCCATTCCTGTTGTATCAACGTACACAAGTTATTCGTCCCCCCCCCCCCCCCCCCCCCCCCCCCCGTTATTTTGCTGCAGCCGGACTGCGGTACTGGAGAACTTCCTGACTTCAAAACTTACTACAAAACTAAAATAATCAAAACAGAGTGGTGCTGGCATAAAGACGGACACAGAGACCAGCAGACTAGAATGGAGCCTCAATGCAGTCCAATGATACTTCACAAGGGTACCACGACCTTTCAAGGGGGGAAGGACAATATTTAACAAACACCGCTAGGACAACTGGATAGCCACATGCAAAGGAATGAAGTTGGACCCTTCCTTAATACCATATACAAAAAATTAACTCAAATTGGATCAAGACCTAATTTTAAGACCTAAAAGTATAAAACTCTTAGAAGAAAACATAGAGCAAAATCTAGAACCATGAGCCAAGTAAACCACTTTTCTTTATAAAATATCCAACCTCAGGTATTCTATTATAGTACCAGAAAACTAACTAATATGTGGGAGAGACCATAAGGAGGACCAAAGGAGATAGGGATGAGCAGAGACTGTGTGAAAATAAAAGGACAAAGTGGGCTCAAAGACAGGGGTGTGCAGGAAAGGGGAGAGGCTGAGTCATACAGAATTGCAGGCTGCATCTACACACATGTGTTGTCTTTACACTACAAATCTGATGTGAAGGCCTGGCCTTCAGGGTTATGCACTGTAGGCACAGCTTGGTTCTTAGCCTCATTAACTCAAAACTTCCTATAGAGCAAGACTAATCCCCACAGAATAAACACACAGCAGGAGGAGGGCTCCCTCTACACACAACCCACAACCACAACCAGGTGGCACACGTGCCTGCTGTCTGCCTTCTCGGCTTGGTGTCTGAACTCAAGAGGGGTCACCCCAAAACTGACAGCTGGGCCTCATCAAGGCAGCCACCTGGCTTCCGTCGCGTGAACCACACGTGTCATGTTGTGTCACACTGACTCTACACCAAGTTACTGACTTCAAGGCCCGCTGTTCAGCCCTGGAGCTGTGCCACCTCTCAATGAAGGGGTGGATAACATTGTGGCATTTTAAAATTATCTTAAATTATAACTGAGTTTTAAAATAGCATTACGAAAGTCACCAAAATGCAGGGCAGGGTTTCTGACGCACATAAACAGGCCACCCTGCAAGGAATGGGGACAGTTCTGCATTTCTGTTCTCGGCTGATGTGGCGCCACTATGTGGCAACAGCTCTGAACACCAGGCAGCAGAGCGGATGGGGAAAAGCAGCAGAAAAGAAAGTCTCCAGGGGCCTGTCCCTGCTGCTCCGGTGAATTCTGCTTTGTTTTCTTGGCGGGTTCCATGCTGTAGAGTCCCCTTGGGTGGACTGGGCAGCTGTGTGGGATGATGGTGCCCACTTCTCTGTCAGGTCCGTCAAAGGGACAAGGAAATGACAGGCCTTTCAACTGTCTCAACCCCTGGAGAGTCCAGGCAGAAGGGACACCTGGGACAGAATTTCTGGCGTCCCCCACTATCACCACCATAACCAAGCCAGGAAAGCAGCACTCCTCTTTTGTCTTTTTAATTTTTTTTTTTTTTTTTTTGGTCTGTTTGTTTTGATTTTTGAGATGGGCCTCACTATATTGCCCAGGCTGGTTTCAAACTTCTGGACCTCAAATGATCCTTAGCCTTCCTCCTAAGTAGCAGGGACTACAGGTGCTGCCATCACACCCAGCTTCTTTTCTATATGAAAACCAGGAAATAAGCTAGGTGCAGTGGCACATCCCTATAATTCTAGGTACCTGGGAGGCTGAGGCAGGAGGATCACAAGTTGGAGGCCAGTATGGAAAATTGGTGAGAATCTGTCCCAAAATAAATTTTGGGGATGTAGCTTAGTAGTAGAGCACCCCTGGATTTAATCCCGGATATAAAAGATAGAAGAAAAAAAGGGAGGGATGGAGTGAGGAGTCGGAGCAGCAGCGTACACCTATACTGGGGAGGCACAGGCAGAAGGATCACTTGAACACGTAAGTTCAAGGCCAATCTAGCGAGATCCAGTCTTTAAAAATCAGGAAGTGGAGCGGGACCCAAGCTTGTTCTGTCTCTCTATGATGCTCTTGCCAGGCTGACATGCACCAAGACCCTCCCATGCACCACAGCCTGCTCTTCCTCACCTCCTGAACCTCGAGCTACACAAACCTCTGTCCTCTATAAATCACCCAGTATGTGGTATTTGATTACGTAACAGAAAATGGAGTGACACAGCATAAAGCAAAACTACAAATAATCCTTTAGGTTTCTTAAATCACCAAGACCCGGATTCTGGGGAATCCCAATGGCTAGATTCTTCGGTTTCTCCCTGTCGTTCAGCTGTGGCCTCTCTCCCCGCCACAGTGGAAACAAAGGTCAGAGGAAAGACGACCAGGAAAACAGAAAGACAGTTTTCCACTCTCTCCACTGCTTTGTTTTTACCAAAATTCTGAAGTTGCCAAAGTCACAGGAGCCTGTGATGCTACTGCAGTGTAAAATGAAGACCACCCTGTTCAGAGCGGACAAGCCTGGGCCTCCTCTGGACAGCTGAAGCACTGCCACCCTGCAGCAGGGACCGCGCCTGGTACCCTCTGACTGCCTGGGGCGGCCCTGTGGACACGGGAGGTGCTGCTGGGGACGGGAGGGGCAGAGGCTCCTTCCCCATCAGGGCTGCTTACCCCCACCACAGGCCTGGATGAAAAAGAGCTTGGGCTTCCCTCCCAGGCTGGGGCAGCTGGTCCCGTTGAAGATGTTCACAATCCTCTCGACGGACACAGAACATCCATCTGTGCCGTAGACAGCACCCGGAAACTGGAGGTGGCTGGCCTAGAAGACCAAGGACCCTGGTTAAAACCAAGACACCGCGGCAGAAATCCAAAGGCCTTTCCAGAGGCTTTGTGGGGGCCACACACTCAGAAGGTCCCCCTGGGGCTCTGGACTGACTGTGACAGAGCAGGTTGATCCTGGAAGGACCCTGAGTAGCATCTGTCCCTGGACAGGCCAGCTATCAAGAGTGCTGGCCAGCTGCCGCTAGACCAGAAGCCCCCCCAAGTGTGATCTCTGGACGAGCAGCATCCACATCACTCAGAACATTCAGAAGTACAGATCCCCGGCCCCGCCCAGTCATCCTCCCAAGGCGCTGAGAGTCAGAGCCGCTGCTCCAGGGCTCTTCCTGTGCACAGGACCACATGGCCACCTGTCAAAGCTCTGGACACAGGTCCACATGGGGCCTGAGGCTTCTCATGAGGGCTCAGGGGACACCCCTGCTGCCACATTGTGAGTGAAAGGCCCAAAAGGTAGCGCCTGCTGGTGTCAGGCCAGAGTTCCGCTCTGGGAGGATGGCAGGCTGGCAGGCCAGTCCATGATGGTTTCCAAGAAGGGGAAATCCTGATTTTTATGTGTTCTGAAAACACAGTGAAGGCCAAGGGGTGACTGTTGGTCTGTCCAACCCCCAGGATAAAACATAAGGACTCCAAGGCCTGGCAGGGGCAGGAGCCTGAACACCCTGCGGGGCCTGAGGATTTGAGTGCCGCACACAGCTCTGCACAGAACCGAGTGGAAGCTACAGGAGTACAGCTCGCCCCTCCCTCGTGTCCTGCGGGCTTCTCTTGGGAGGCTGCCCACCCAGGGACCCCTGGGAGAACAGCAAGAGGTGGACAGGGCTGCACGGTTCTTCACAAAGCCGAGGGTGCGGTGGACATGAGGGACAGGAGTCCTGCAGGGCCTCTCGCCCAGCTTCGCCTGTGCCTGACGGGGAGCAGGGTCCAGGAGAGGCCTCCTACCTGACAGCCGTGGGAGAGGATGACCACCGCACAGCAGTCCAGGGCGCGGTGGTCCCGCTGCGCCAGCTCTACCAAAGCCTGGACCATCTTCTACAAGGGAAAGCTGCAGATGAGCCAGAGCACTGGCCATCAGGCCACCCGCCTGCCGCAGAGGGCAGGGCCCAGCATTCGCCCTGCCTCCAAGGGCCAATTCTGAGGTAATGGTCACCACGATTGTCACGACAGCCCCATGCTCAGGGGCAAAGGTCTGAGCTCAGGCACCTTCTTGTAATCCCACAGCAGCCCCCCAGGGAACTCTTCTGGCCTTCTAGACAGGGACACTGAGGCACGTGTCACATGCAGGCACCAGGCCTCATGCCCTCCTGAGTGTCACCCTGGGCCACACCCCATGGTCCTACAGGGAAGTCCCCAGCTTGCTCCCAGGGTCCCCTACAGGGCACTGCCCACTCGCCTTGGCTCCCCCACATGCAGTGACCTGTGACTGTACCTTGGCAGTCAGGTTGCACGTCACCTCCACAGTGAAATGCAGCGAGCGGAAGCGGCGTTGCATCTTCTCACAGTCTACGTTGGAGCCCAGGCGCGTGCTGAGCCCCGATGCACGGGAGAAGCTCACGTTGTTGATGATGAGGCAGTGGCCGCAGGGGTCCGCGCGCAGGACGTACGCCTGCCCCAGGGACAGGGGACAGGACCAATGTGAGTGGGGCTGTCCCACTTCCTGGAGGAGGTGACCCTGCTTCTCACTCAGGGGCTGACAGCTGAGAGGTGGGAGAGGCCTGGGGGTCCCTTCCACTGCAGGCCCCACCGGGGACTCCAGGACACAGAGGGACCTAGGGAGCCGCAGGGCGGGCACTGGCTGCCCCTCTACCGAGAGAGGCAGGCTCCCGACTCTGTGCTCAGGGACGGAGCAGCTGGCTCTCACCCAGGTGCACCTGGCGTCGTGAGGCAGCTGTGTCCACAGACTTCACCCAGGCCTGGCCCCGGAGGCCGAGGCCACCTCCCCCGGCTCAGCCCCCGCGACCCTCCTCAGCTGCCTCTTCCTGCTCTGGGACTTGGTGCCCTTTATTTGCGCCTTCCCTTGCTGAGCTTCCCTCCCGGGTCAGACTGAGGGCTCCCTGTGGCCTCCATCCCAGGGCAGCACCCAGGAGCCACCCAACAATACACAGGTGGGGACAAGAGCGCAAGTGTCCTGGCATGGAACAGCGCCATGGCCGGTGCTGACGACGTCCATTAGGTGGGACCTGATTCTACCGCTGGGGTGAAGCAGGCCCGCTCGATGGCTTCAGTGAGCACCAAGCCCAGGTCAGAGCCATGGACGGTGGGGCCGGAACCTCGTTCCCCAACTGGGCTGGGTCCCCAGGACTCCTGATGGCTGCAGGGAAGGGGCGAGGCTGATGAGAGGGACAGGCCCCTAGTCTCATGGAGACTCACCAAATCTGCGTTTCCCCTCGACGGCTCCTGAGCATCTGGAGAGACAGACAGAGAAACGTGAGTGTTGGGTCCCCAGGGAAAGGCCAAGGGACCACGTGGGGAGAGCTCCCACAAAACAGAGCAAGCCGGGACTCGGGACCCTGCGCTCTGCTGGTGATGGGATCAAGTGGCACAGCCACCATGGAGAACTGAGTGGAAGTTTCTAACAAAGTCGAACACACACAGACCCTGGGCCTCTGGCCACCTCTCCAAGAGGCCTCCTCATAAAGCCCCAGAGCGAAGCTACCAACCCAACAACAGGCCGACGGACACACAAACTGACAAGCAGCCACACAGCCCACCACAGAACGGGCTACCACACACGCGGTGCCACAGGCGGCCTTAAAACAGGTACTGCATCAGAACGCCAGATGCTGAGGACTGTAGACGGGGGTCCACTTACATGAAATCCCAAAACAGAAAGGGTCAGAGACGTTCCAGGCAGCAGATGCCCACGGTCTGTGGGATCCATGGCCTGGCACACAGTAGGTCCTCCAGAAATATTTGCAGAAGGAGAATCAATGAGTGAAGATGACTCTATAATTTCAATTAGCAAGAATTCAAGTGGCCGCCAGCCTGTAAAGCTCTGAGACATTCTTTCCTTTTGAAGCCAGGAGGCCACAGTGCTGCCTGGGGTGACAGTGGTGCCCTGCCACTTATGGCTCAGGGCTCCCACCAGGTCCCTGCTGGGAACTACACCCTTGCCCTTTAAACAGCAGTACCCATGACTTTAAATTAGAAATGGCCTGATCTAGCCCAAGGACTCCTGTTAGTCTGCGGGCTTCATCCTGAGAATGTTTGCTCATTCCCAAATTTCCACTCACCCCCCAAAATATAACCATTATCCACTACCAAAGAGTTCACTGGTTCCGAATGGGGCTCACAGGCAGAAGGCGCCTGGAAGGAGCAATTCAACTCACACACCAGGGGAAAGTGGGCGGGGCCAGCAGCAACAGGGACAGAGACCTGTGCACAAGAGCAGCTTCTCTAAACTTGTTCCGTGGACATGGGGACAACGCACTCCCATGGCAAAGTGTAAAGTGTATGTACAAAAGAACCAGCCTGATGGCCCGAGTCACTGGCACACGCCCATGTCTCCAGTAAAAAGGGGAGTGTCCAGGCCGGTCAGCGGCTTCCCTTCCCTCTCTTCTTTTTTTTCCTTCTCTTCTTCCTTTCTCTCCCTCCCTCCCTCCCTTCCTTTCTCTTTTCAGTACTGAGGACTGAACTCAGGGGATTCTCTACCACTGAGCCACACTCCAGATTTTTCCTTTTTTTACTTGGAGACAGGGTCTCGCTAAGTTGCCCAGTGGCCTCAAGCTCAGGATCCTCCTGCTTCCGACTCTCGAGTAGCTGGGATTACATGTGTGCACCATGGCACCCAGCTACCATTTCCAACTTAAAACATGAGCTGTGACTGCTCCTCTCTGCCACCCAGGGAAGGAAGGGGAGGTGCAGAACCAGCCCCTCAGCAGCCCTGGCAATTCAGAAATCAGAGGCAGAGAGCTGACCGACTGGATCCAGGCTCAGGCAGTGTGAGTCCCTGTGTGAAGTCCTTTCCCAGGGCTGCCTCACTCACCCTTGGAGCTGTGCTTTCAACAAGGAAGTGCTGTCATTTGTCCCCTTGAGCCAGAGGGAATCAGAGGCTCAGAGAACCTGAGTGGCCATGAGAGGAGAGGATAGCCACCAGCCAGGTGAGAGGCCAGATAGCGTGAACAGCCAACTTCTACTTTCAAGAAAATTCCAACCCAGGTAGGGCACGGGCAGAGAAAGTCATGGTGGTGATTAATTTTTGTGTCAACTTGACTGGGCAACAAGGTGCCCAGGTATCTGGTTAGCCATTACCTGTGGGTGTGTCTGTGATGAGCTTCTGGAGGAGATGGTTGGCTCAGTGGACTGGGCAGAGCAGGGGCCCCGCCCAGCATGGCAGGCTTCCCCCACTCGCCAGGGGCCTGAGAAGAACAAAAAAGCGGAGGAAGGAAAATTCGCTCTCTCTGCCTGACTGCTGGAGCCGGGACGTCACGCTTCTGTCTTAAGACTGGGACTGACACTTGAGTGCACCTGGTTCTCAGGCCTTTGGACTCGAACCAGAGTTACATGAATCAGGATTGCAGAGCTGGGTCTGCAGCCTGGGGACAGCAAGTCGTGGACTTCTCGGCCTCCATAATCACACAAGTCAATTCCTTATGAGAAGTTTCTTTCTAGATGTGTATGTACACAGAGACTGTTGGTCCTGTTTCTCAGAAGAACCCTGCCTGATACAGCCACCAACAGCTCTCCCAGCTCCCTGATGCAGGAGGCCCTGGCCAGGACAAGCAGCTACAAGCGAGCCATCACATTTTTTTTTTAATATTTATTTTTTAGTTGTAGTTGGACATAATACTTTTATTTAACTTATTTATTTTTATGTGGTGCTGAGGATGGAACCCAGGGTCTTGTGCATGCAAGGCAAGTACTCTACCGCTGAGCCACAACCCCAGCACCCGCCACCCGAGCCATCCCATTTTAAAAGCTCATTCCATTCTGAAGCAAACACATTTCCCCCCAGTGTACAGAAACAAAGCCACGTGCTCTGGTGGCACACAAACGGAGACAAGAAAGAAGATGAGCCATTTGTTCTTTGAGGCAGTAGATGGAGTGAGTGAGATCTTGGAGCCAAGGTTCAAATCCTAGCCCTCCCACTTATCTGCTGCATGACCCTGGGCAAGTTGCTCAGAGTCTCTGAGCCTCTGTTCCCCCATCTGTATCCCAGGATGAGAGAAGCAGCTGCCAGCATCAGGGTTGTGGTGAGTTCCCAGTTGATGGGCACATCAGTCCTGCCGTAATCGACAGCTCAGTAACACTGAGTGTGCCCATTTTTGTTTTTATTCACACTCCTGCTCCAGAGCAGCAGGGGTACTAACCAGCACCCTGACATTTTGGGCTGGGTTACTCTATTTTGGATGGCTGTCCCATGTGTCATGGGATGTACAGCCACATCCCCAGCCTGTACCCACCAGATGCCAGCAGCACCCACTCACCTTCAGCTGTAATGACCAGATGTACCTCTAGGCACTGCCAAACACCCCTGGGGAGGGGGACAAAATAAAAATTGCTCTTTGCTCAGACACACTGACCTTCCTATAGCACTCTTCCCGGGCCGACTCAGCAAAGGCCCTGTGAAGTCCTGCTGGTGGCCCTGCTGCCGTAGCCCAGATGTTCCTACCCTCGACTGCAGAATGAAATCCACCTAAGAAAACCCTCTGGACAGTGCCCATGACCTCACGCCCAGCACCTAAAAAGGACAACTCTGACCAGCACCAGAAGTCAGAGCCCAGTGCTGCACCGGAACCCTTATGGACCTGCTCTCAGAGGCCTGCTTCTTCCCCTACAAACTGGAGATGATAACAAAGGGCTTTCCCTGCCCGCCACTACCCGGCATCATTTGTTTACTTCTTGAGGTTTTTTAGTGTTTTGGGGCTTTGTTTTTTGGTACTGGGGATGGAAACCTAGTGTTCAACCACTGAGTTACATCCCACCCTTTTTATTTTATCTTTTTTTTTTTCATTACAATTCTTATTACACATATAGAGCACAATTTTTCATATCTCTGTATATAACGTATGTTCCTTTTTATTTTATCTTGAAACAAGATCTCACTAAGTTGCCCAGACTGGCCTCCAACTTATGATCCTCCTGCCTCAGCCTCTGAGTTGTGGGATTACAGGTGTGTACACCACCGCATATGGCCATGGCACAGTTTAGACTACCTAGAAAAAAACAGCATGCACAGTAAAGTGATATTCATATTTAAGGTGATCCTATTATCACTAGTATCATCTATCTACCCTTAGGACAGCACACTTCAAGTCCAGACCATTGGTCCTAAATGACTCAAACGGACACTTCTCAGAACCAGACGGCAACATGGGAACTTTGTATGTTGCCTGCCTCTTCCCTAGCCGGGCAATAATGCATAGAACAACTCCAGCACCTCACTTCCTCATGTTGTTGGCTGTTCTGCTTTCGCAGGCTGTCTGAAGTCACAGTCATCAGGACAGAGCACTTCTCACACGGCTCACAGGAAAACGTGTAAGGCATCAAAAAGGGCGGTCACTGTTGGCAAGGACGTGGAGGAGGGATCACCTCTACCCTCACTTCACGAGATTATAAAACACATTTTTGAAAGCCAAGCTGGTAGCATCTATCACAGGGATAACCACAATTTCTTTTGAAGATACACGTAGTTATGGGCCAGGCTATATGGGCAATGCCCACACAGACTCCATTTTACCCTGGACTCCTTATCATGTACGAAAGGCTTCTCCTGTGGGAAAGCCCGCCTCTGTTCCCACTAATAGTCACCCAGCAGAGCATACTTGGCAACACAACACAAAATAGCAATTCTTATACAATGTAAAATTGTTCTCTTTGGTTTCCATTTTTTTTTTTGAGAGTGAGAGAGAGAGAGAGAGAGAGAGAGAAAGAATTTTTTAATATTTATTTTTTAGTTTTCGGCGGACACAACATCTTTCTTTGTATGTGGTGCTGAGGATCGACCCCGAATCGCACGCATGCCAGGCGAGCGCGCTACCGCTTGAGCCACATCCCCAGCCCCTGGTTTCCATTTTTCTTGGGCAATGTACCTTGTCAAGATTGACTGTCTAGACATTAGAAACCATTCTCTAACATGTACTGAACTAGGGTCATTTTGACCCCCTTCCCTTCTGCTGGCTTGCTGCCATGCCAACCTGGAAAGTCCTGTGGGAAATACCAATGGAGTCTCGCTAACTGCCCAGCTCAGCTTCTGTACCTGCTTGCTTGCAGCTACGGTAACCCGGATAGGTTTTTGCCTTTAACTATCCTAAAATGCTCAGGCTCGGGACTGTTCCTTGCAGAGACGCTTATGGGTCTTGTGGGGCAGCAGTCACGGCCAGACAGCTAAATAAAGACTCTTCAATTTGGACAAAACTGGGACTTCATGTGTTTTCTGAGCAACCTGCCCCACAACAACGTCCCCTGTCAGAGAGAGACGTGTGCCAGGAGGGGTGGGACAAATGACACACAGCAGCCCACATGAAGCTGCAGGATTGAGTACTTAGCACAGAACAAACTGGTCAATCCACAGCCCTGCTTTGGTGGCACCTAAGGTCTGAAAAGGTAGCTATCTCAGGACGGCTGGTTTGACCTCAGCCCTATAATCTATTCCTCTAACAGCAAGAGAAAGAGATATATAGTCAAGGGAGGACAAAGGTATGTTTGCTCAGAAGAGCACACCGCCTAGACCTCTCAACACCACCCTGCGCAGCACAGAGCAGTGATTTCCAGACCTGGGAAAGCCTGGTGCTAGAGATGGAGCCCACCCACCATAAACTCTGCAAAACCATTCCAATTAGGACCTGTCAGCCAGGCCAAGACCACCAAGAGATGCCCTCGGTTGTAGTCAACCCCAAGCCCAGAGGTGACACCTGGGCAGGATCTATCAAACTCCCTCCTTCCCCAATAAAAGTTGGGACACCAGGAAGTGAGCTGTCACTCTCCTCTGAGTGCACCTACCCTCTCCCTGGGTGATTTTCCCCATCCTCTTCCTCTTTTAATAAACTGCGCTATACTTTGATCAAGTCTTGTGTCTTGCTTGAAATCCTCTCACACAGACACTGAGCTGAGAACACAGCATGACCTGTGACCTCCAGGAAGCTCAGGTGTTATCTTATCTCCGCTGCCAGGGCTAGAGAGCGGTGCAGGCAGAGCAGGGTGGCCTGGGCAGTTATCCATTTCATTTCCATTTCCACCTCACACCAGCTGTGTGATTTGGGGACAATCATTTCCAAGCCTGTAACTTACTTTGTTCAACAGTAAAACAGGAAAACCATAGCACCTGCTTCACCTGAGTTGGAAAGATTAAATTAAATCATGCAAGCGGCGAAGAGGGCCTGGCAGACAGCAAGCAGTGGATGACGCTAACCCTACTGTTGTTACTAGCTCAATGGCACGCAAGGGTCCCTTAGGCAGTCACAGAAGAGGAAGCACATGCCAAGTGAGGTTGTGCACACTGTAATCACACAAGGCTGAGGCAGAGGATCCTAAGTTCAAGGCCAATCTGGGACACTAAGTGAGACCCTGTCTCAAAGTATAAAACGGGCTGGGGAAATAGCTCTGTGGTAGAGTGCCTGGAGGTAGGGGTAGGGGACATGAAGTCTCCCTGGAGGCAAAGCCCTAACTGACAATAAACCACCAACAGGAGGTTAGATAAACCCTAAGCTGCTCAGAATAGGAGTTGCCACCTCCCGCATGGAATGAAGTATTGACCGCACAGCACAGTGACTGGATCCCACAGAGACATGACAGGAAGAAGCCAGAGACTCCAGACTCACACTCACAGATGTCACTCACGTTGCACTTCAAGCAAAAGGGATCAGTGATGACAGAGACTGGAACAATGACTACCTCAGGCTGAGAAGGGGGATAGGCGGAAGAGAAGAGTCTCCTAAGACACTGGAATATTCTGTACCATGACGAACTGCGCAGTGGTTACCTGTGTGGAGAGAATCATCCAGCTGCACTCCGGGGATTTATGCATGTTACTGGATGTAACCTTGTGACTTCAGGCAAATATTTCACCTCCCTGGATCTGGCTTCATTCCTGTCACTCAGGACAGATAGCACTAAATACTGCCTTTTAGGGCTGCTGTGAGGGAAGGAGGTCAGGGTGTACAACACGCTGGGCTGACCCCCTTCTGCCACAAGCCATGGGCTAGTCCAAGGTACTCACCAAGACCCAAAGGCAAATCCAGAACAGCTGGGCTTCAACACTCTGATCAAAAACAGGGACACCCAAAATAGACTTCAGCACCTGCCAAAATTATGTCTCTGAAGACCTACTAGAATGTTCTACCTATCAGCATTCAGTAAGGCAACACCATGATTGAATTCTGAACCTTAGCCTACCTAGCCGTACCCAGTCACCAGTGACCACGCATCATGCCCACCCACCAACCACCCTCTCAGTACTCACGGGCATCCCTGAATTCTCCAGAACCAACGTCCACTGGCCTGAGAACCTCTGGCCTGAGCTTAGCTGGCGGGAGCTCCCTGGGCCCCAGCACCACTGGGGTGAGGTTTCCTGAGGCTGGCTTCACTGGATCCAGCATCATCACACGCAGCTCCTCTGGCACAAGGTCCAGGGATCTGACGGCCTCAGGATCCCACTTTACCGCTTGCCGACTTGTCCGCAGCAATGAAGCCAGTGTATCCTGGCCCGTGTCCTCTAAGCAGGAGATGAACAAAGGAAGGGCCTGCCTCCCTCGGGTCTCAAGATCTATGACCAGCTGCCGGGCCTGATCCCGGCGAGACCCAGAGCCTGCCAGCTGTTGGAGAGAAAGATCAGACATACATTACCCCAGGCACCTTCATGTGGCCCTCATCTGTGCCCCATTTCCCACCTAGCAGAAGTCTAGACAACCAGGCCACCAGGCAGAAACTGAGCTGCACGTGAGCCCACGCTCCTCTGCAGCCTTTGCTCATCTGGTCACGCAGCATCTCAGAGGCACATGCTTTTGCCCAGCATGATGCTACGTGCTAAAAGCACAGCAGGGACAGGGCACTCCTCAGGTGCAAACATCTAGTGGGGGTACAGGGAGGAAAAGCCCCGGTGACACAGCAAGGGAAAGCCCATGAGGCTGTCAGGGTACAACTGCCAGCCAACTCAGCCCTGAGGGCTGGAAAGGCCCCAGGATGGGAAGGCTTAGCTGAGACCCCAGGGAAGATGAAGAATGAACAGTGAACTACAGAAACCAAAGGGAGGAGGTGGGTAGTGGTGAGGGATGAGACCTTTGTGTGACCAGGCCTAGAACTCATCCTGAGAGCTGTGAGGAGCAACCAAAGCGACAGAGTGAGATCTGACTTTTGAAAAGTCACCTGCGGACAGGGAGGACAACGGAAAGGAGTGAGCCACAGCCACACCGGGAGGTGCCCAAAAATGGCTGGAATGGAGAGAAATGAGAGGACAGATCAGGAGGGAGAATCCACAGGACATAGGCACTGACTGGGTGGGACGTGAGGACAGAATGATCAAGACCGTCACAGAACAGGTGGAAGACAAGATGCTGGTTATCTGCTGCCCTTTCTTGGAGACCTGACACTGGACAAGTTCTTCAGGATCCACAGGACAAAAATAGAGGTGGGACCTCAAGATCCACAGGGATATGACACCATCTTGTCCTCAAAATTTCTACTGCAGCACTGTCCAAGATAACTTTCCATGGTGCTGCAAATCTGCATCTGAGCTGTTTGACATGCCAGCTATCAGTCACTTGTGGCTGTTGAGTGCCTGGGACAAACAGATGAGGAACCCAACTTTTTAGTTACTTAATATCCATTTAAATAGCCACAAGTGGCCAATGGCTACTAAACTAAACAATAGCCCTCCATGTTACTGGGAGGATAATGTCTCTGGCAAAATGGCTTCCTGCAAACAGACAGTGGTGTTGTGATTTCTCTGGGCACTAATGGTGATATTAGATGCATCATTTCATTTTCCCCCGTCAACCACCTCGAAGGGCTAAGTTACAACTTTTTCACCTTACTCGTGAGGGAAACTGAGTCCCCAAAAGTTTTTTGTTTTAGTTTCTTTTGCTATTCACTAATACAGACTGAGCAACCCTAATCAGAAAATCAAAACCGTTCCAAAAATCCTAAATATTTGGAGCACAAAAATGATACTACAAGTGGAAAAATTCACATTATGAAACTTTATTTCATGCACAAGATTACATAAAACATTATGTTAAAAATTACCTTTGGGGGAGAAGGACATGAATGTGTATTTTAAAGATAGTGGTTATTTTATTTCTTAAAGTGGGTAGTAGATAGGTATTTATTTTATGATTTTTTAATGAGTATGTTATTGGTGTATATTAAAAGTTTCATATACATAAGAAAATATATTTAATGTAATAAAATGACAGTCAACAACAATAAAATTATTTAATTGTGCATCACTTTGGGAAAATAAATACCTTCAGGCAATGTGTATAAGGTATATATATGACACATAAATGAACTTCTTATTTAGAATTGGGTTCCATCCCCAAGGTACTTCATTATGTACATACAAGTATTTCAAAAATCTCCCAAAATCAAAAATCCAAAACTTTTTGGTCCCAAGCATTTTGGATACAAGATATTGATTCAACCTGCATGTAACAAAGCCAGAATGGGGTTCAGATTCATCTAGGTCCTAAGCCTGTGTGTTTACCAGCCATACCAGTGGTGTCAAAATGGCCACCTGTGGTTACCTGAAAAAAATTTGAATTTGTTGCTAACATTTTAAGTCAAGGAAAAATGACAGAAATTGAGATTCCCAGCCTCTCTCAAAATTTGAAAAAGGTAGCAACACTCAGCTAGAGTGAGGCTGAGGGCAGAGGCTGCTCTAGTGTCCACCTGTGGGCCTTCCCTTTAGCTTGTGGTCCCTGTGCATGTGTCTGAAAGCAAGGACTATGGCCTCAAACCACTTTCACTGCCCAGTATGGGCCACAGAACAGGTTCTCCTGATACTTCTTTTATTATTAACTGGTAATTACCCATATGACACTGGACCACTTTATCCTATTAAAGTTGCCTTCTCAGGACCAGGCCAAGCTCCTGGATGATGCAGAGGATGGAGCCTTGGCCTGTAAAGCAGCCCCTGGGGCGCCAGCCAGGGACCTCCAGCTGGCCATTCACACCCACCTCACCTCATGGCGGGAAATACTCCTTCCTGTATCTTTACAGGCCTGTGGTGAGGCTCAAACTGGGCAAAGATGTGAAAGTGCTTGTTTAGAAAGCCTCCAGTTTGCCTTTATTAGTCCATCCATCCCCCATTTTCAAAACCTCTCACTTCATGCAGGAGGTGGGTGAAGAGGGCACGGGCACACTGTCTGCACCTGGCGCCGCCCCATTTCACATACTGTTTCGCTTCGTCCTCGGGCCATCACCGCTGCCCCATTTCTCAGGGGATCGGACTCTCAGGGGACAGGAGTGGGCGTCCAGAACCTCTGTGCTACCGAATGAAAACACACAGCCTCCTCCTCACAAGACACGCGCGTGGTGGCAGCGCCGACCGTGCGGGGCGTCGAATCGCCTCAGCAGACCCGCAACCAGGGGGGCCTGGGATTCTCTGCTTCCGTTGCAGGATTTCGGGGGCTCCCCAAGAGGGATGGGCACCGTAAGTGCAACGCGGAGAGAGGAGGGCGCGAGCGGGGCCTTTAAGCCAAGGGGTGGCTTCTACAGCCTTCCTGGCACATCCTCGCGGTTCCCACCAGAGACGTGAACGTCCACGCGCCGCGCAAGGAGCAGAGAACGCAGACGAGCAGGGACACACGCGTACCTGGATGTCCTCGATCATGTCGGGCGTGAAGAGCTCGCGACTCAGCAGGGCGTCCCAGAGCGGGGCCACCTGCAGCTCGCTCACCAAGCGCACCCGGCAGCGCCGCAGGAGCTGCCGGTCCGCTTCATCCATGGCCTGCAGAACGCTGGACCCGGGACCCTGCCAGCTTCCGGGCACCAGGGCCGCGCCCCGCGCCCCGCGCCCCGCAGGCCCCGCCCCTTCATCGCCCCGCGCCCTCCGCAGGCCCCGCCCCCGCACCGCACCGCTTCCCGGGAGCCCGTCAATAGGCCGAGCCACAGCTACTTCCGGGCCCACTTGGCTCCGCCCCCAGCATATCGCCCCGCCCCATAACCCCGCCCCACGATGCTGCTCCGCCCTCGCCCCGCCCAGGGCCTGCCCCCATGTCATTCTCCGCCCTTGAGCCTTAACCCCGCCCCCTGCGTGCGGTTACGTCACTGTCCCGCCCCTGGAACCGCCCCCACACCAATGCCGCCTACTTACCCCGCCCTCGGGTCAACCCCGACGCCACTGCTCCGCCCCTGAGTCGGGGCTTCCCTTCGGGGGCCCTCCTGCGGCCCGCGCCGCCGCGTGCAGGTAACTGTAAGCGATTTTACACCTTCCCCTCTCCCTGCCTTCGGCACGATGACCCTCTTTTATGGAGACTCGGGGCACTCACACGACTAGCAAAAGGGAAAGCCCGGCCTAGTGCCCTGTCTGTCCTGACGCGTTCGGCCCCCTCCAGCGTGAGGCTCCCCTCTAGCCGCCTGCCTCCGCTCCCATTCCTCCCGGAGACTCGGATCTGGCGCTTACCTTCCAAAGGCGTGTGTCTCATCCGACCAAGCCTACCTTATACAGTCTCCAAGCCCCCCTTCCCTCCCTCCCACCGCAGCACATCCCACCAAGAAAAAACACTGCAGAAATCTAGTCTTCTGAACGCTAATAGTTTTCTTGTGCTCATTTCTTCCTACTTTTCAAAACTAGTTGTTCTGTTGAGCGTCTACTAAACGCCATCTTTGTACTACTCTACAAACTTTATATCACTTATCCCTGACTAAGTCCTGCCAGAGAAAAAAATCTTTGCCTGATATACAGATGTAGACACTGGGGTTCAGGGAAGGGAAGTCAAAGACAGGCAGAGACATGCAGAGACATGCAGAACTCAAACCCTAACCTGACTCTCCATACACTTTCACCCCTACGGTATGGGGATTGAACGCAGGTCTACCACTGAGCTACATCCCCAGCCCTTTCTATTTTAAGATGGGGTTGTTGAATTGCTCAGGCTGGCCTCAAACTTGAGCTCCCCCACAGCCTCCTGAGTCTCTGGAACTGCAGGCGTGCACCACTACACGCTCATCTGGTCACGCAGCATCTCAGAGGCACTGATGGCACTCTACACATTTTTGGAGAGGGGTACTGGGGCTTGAACTCAGGGGCACTCGACCACTGAGCCACATCCCCAGCCCCATTTTGTATTTCATTTAGAGACAGGGTCTCACTGAGTTACTTAGCACCTCACCTTGCTGAGGCTGACTTTGAACTCAAGATTCTCCTGCCTTAGCCTGCAGAGCTGAGCTGCTGGGATTACAGGCATGTGCCTCTGTGGCCAGCTGACTCTACACTCTTAACCAAGAATCCACTTTGGAATATGTCAAAACACAAAAATACTGTAAGATCTCAATTTGCTTCATGATTCTAAAATCAGGAAACACTTCATCCCATAAAATGGAATGAACATTCTGATAAATTGAGCAGGGGAGATTGATTTTCTAGACAAATCAAAGTTAAGGAAAGCAGAAAGAGGAAACTGAAAACAGATTAGTTGTTTCAAAGTTACTCTGTTGAATCAGGACGCAAAGACAAGACCACTGACTCCAATTTTAAATCAAATTAAAGCAAGCTTGTATTGTGTACACAAAAGCTGGCCAGCGGCTGTGTCTTCCAAAGCCAGGCTAGAGATCAGGCTAGAGATCAGCCCAGCTCTCAGGAAAGAAAAGGTTTTTATATAGCGTAAAAAGTGACCAAAGGCGGTTGTCTTGGGAACTTACAGCCAAAAGGGTTCTGGCAAACATATTATAAGGGCAGATAACAGCTTAATGATCTACATGGCATGATATTTCAAGGTAGGGAGTAAATTCAGACCCCAACATCAGAATTTATGAGGTGCCGCTGAGATTTCAGAGAGAGTTGTTATCTGATCAAGGGGAGCCAGGATTTATGAGGCACCACTAAGGTTTTAGAGATGGTTGTTATCTGATTAAAGGGAGCCAGGAATGGGTGTGTTCAGAGCATGGCCAGGAATTACAAACATGTTTAGAAATCTCAGTAATTTATAATAAAATAGAAATTATCTTTTCATGACTTTGTGACAAGATGGCTCCCAATCTTAAGATGGAATTAGGCTGAGTTCATCAACTCTC
This sequence comes from Callospermophilus lateralis, assembly GCF_048772815.1. NCBI lineage: Eukaryota > Metazoa > Chordata > Mammalia > Rodentia > Sciuridae > Callospermophilus > Callospermophilus lateralis. The sequence continues at coordinate 133,576,736 of NC_135311.1, read as the reverse complement.
CTTACACAGGTTAAAACAGGGGAGACTTGGGGTTGAAGATATAGCTCAGTTGGTAGAGTACTTTCCTTGCATGCACAAGACCCGGGGTTCTATCCCCAGCAACACACACACACACACACACACAAAAGGGAGACTTATCATGTTGGCTAAAACTGGCCTGTTTGGGGATTGGATATTATCTCTCTCCTGAATTCTCAGGTCAGATAAACAGCTTAGCTTTGGCTTGGGGTCAGAATTTTGGCTGGAGAGACTGAAGGATATTCACAATAATAAGTCCAAGGACATTTCCACTATTTGCAACTGTTCCCCCACCTGTCCGGCTTCTCTGGGGTAAAATTGAAACTTTTGTCATTTAAAAGTCCAGGCCTCAGCCAGAGGGAAGTAACACAAAAAGAACCTGATTGGCACCAGACCCCAATACCATAAGCCCCAGGAAATTCCCTATTCACACTCCTGTCCCACCCTAAGGTATCAGCCAACCCCAATACAATGAACCCCAGAAACTACCCTCCTGTCACCACCAAATGAAGCCTTAACCTAACAATGGCCTTAGCCTAAGTAACTCCAGTTTAAAATAAACCTGCAGGTCCACCAGGCACAGCCTCCAGAGCCCTCCAATATGAATCAGGCATAGCCTGATAAAGACAAGTCACTCTCTACACCCCTGACAAAACCAAGAGTGAAGACCCTGGTGAGAATGGTGACTTCTCTTTAGGACTCTCTCCTCATCAACTCCACCCCAGGAGAAGCCTCCATGAGTTCCTGACCTGATCACTGCAGCCTGAGTGAGTGTGCATCTGCTGGACTTAAACCCTAAGGCTTGAGACTCTAGACTTGGCACTTAAGCTGAGCGTGCAGAGGGAATGTCTGGCACGAGTCTGTCATGATTAAGTGTGTTTGCAGTGCTTAGAGTTAACTTAGAATTGTTTGTTTTGAATTGATTATGTCTATTGCAGTGCCCAGCACTAAAGGTTGTCATTTTCTTGATTAATAATCTAGTTCTTAATCTAGATTAAGTTCTTAACTAGGTTCTTAATCAATGATTAAAAAAAAAGAACCTATAGAGTCAAATTGTATTGAGTGATTTAAGCATTGAAAACAGCATTAGCACATGGACATTCTTCATGTCTCCCCTTGACATCCCTTAGGGTCGCACGTTTGCCATCCTGAGGATAACCCACACCCTTGTTTCAGCCTTCACCATTTTCCACGGTGAAAATGAGCCACACAAGTTGTTCCACTTATTGACTCTGTCGTTGAATAAGAAAGAGCTTGCAGATCTGAGGCCTGCTTCCCACTTCCAGCCCTCCTCCTTTGAGCAAAACTTTTGCTTACAGAGACTGTTTTGATCTGTTGGGACTTAGTACCCGCGCTCAGTCCAAAACAACTAATTTTGGCTTAACAAATGAAACCACTTGAGCTGCAGAACGGTAGCTCAGAAGCTGTGGTGTAGTTCAATGATTAGAGCACTTACCTAGCATGGGACTGAGAGCCTCAATTCAGTCCCCAATACTGGAGAAAATCAAAAGCAGCTCCATTCTTTCACATATTTCACAAGTATTGGAGACTGCATGTGCCAAGGTCTGTGCAGGCACAAAGAATATAGATGTAGACAATACAGATAAGATCCTTTAAGGACTGAGGAGGTAGCTCAGGACAGAGCTTTGCATATCTAAGGCCCTGAGTTGGATCCCCCTCCAGGACCACACAGACAAAATAAAACCTTTGCCTCAGGAGCTTACATTGCAGTAGGGAGATAGATCATAAAAAATTATAAACAAATAAAAGATACAGCATGATAAATAGTGATAAATGCAAATGATAGAAAACTAAGAATGTTGTGGGGAGACTGCTCAGAAAATACACCAAATCCGAATTTGAAATCATTTGAAGAATTTTTATTTTACCTATATTGCCAATTATACCTGTCCAGGGGCTGAGTCTAACAGAGTCCAAGTGACCCTCTGAAAGAACAGGAGCCCCCTCTGAGGGAAATTTGCTATGTAAGGAGGAAAACCACATCCTATGGAATTTTTCAGTTAGTAAGCAAGCAAGTTACAGAAGCTAAAAAAAATAAGATAAAAAAATTTAAAAATTTTAAAAAGAAAGCTGTTAGCAGAACAACTCAGTCAACCTCATCTTGGGTCCAGCAGGTGCTAGACAACAGTCAAACAGGTGGTCAGCTGGGGTGAGAATCTACTTCAAAGTCATATAGGTCACCAAGACCACCATATCCTGCGTTGAGTACATTTTGTGGGGAACAAAGTACAGAAGACAATGTTTTTTTGAATTTAGCAGAAAACAGCTTTCATTTTGTTTTCTCAGAAATGGGTCCTGCAACTGTCTCTTCACGGAAGCTATAACAGAAAAACTAAGGTGGAGCTAGAATAGCTGAGATGGAGTCCCTACAGCCACACCTGTTTGCTCCTATAGCCATAGTGACTCCATTCCTGCTGCTCCAGCAAGGAGGGAACTGTTACAAGTGATCAGGTAGTTTTAGCACAGCAATTGCTTTACACACCCAGGATCAGTCTATAACCTATACCTACAACTTTTACTCTTATTGACTTTATTGATTAGTCCACACCACAACAAGAACAGGGCAGGGAAATAGGAAAGCTTTCTTCCTGCCCCCAAAGGACCTCTGATGGCTCAAAAAAAGTTCACCTCATTCACCTGTGCCTCCACATTCTAGAGTGGAGCTCCCGATCGGTACACAGGACTAGGAGTCCTGGATTCTAGGACTTGGTTAAGTCCCTGACCTTCTTGGGCCTCAGCATACGGAGGAGTCAGACTAGAAAATGATCCCTAAGGCCTCTTGCAACCCTGACGCTCCAGGATTCTATGAATAGGGTTAAAGAGAACAGGGACCAGCTATTGCTTCCCCATCTTAGTAACTGTTGCTAGACTAGGGCCATCTCCTGGTAGGAGTGGAAACCCCTCTGTGAATCTGGGAGGTCCTCCAGGCATCCCATAATGCATAGCGACTTCTCCTCGCTAGGAGGCACGTCTCGGTCTCTTTGGTCACGATCAACCCTTCGGATCCAGCCAAAGAGTGCGCCTCGTTTCTATAGCAACCGCACCAGGTCCATGCGACCACGGCGGGTAGAAAGGGTCAAAATATATTCGCAAACTAGCATAACTAGCATATCTAATTCAGGTCAGTCTCTGACTTTGGTGCATGGGCCCTTTAAGTATCACGTGCCTTCCCTCTGCCGGGTCCCCGCCTCTTTCCCCTCCCCAGGCCGGGGTGAGCGCTGGTGTGGACGGGAAGCTCCCGGCCCGGCGGACTAGCTGGAGTGCGGACGCTGCAGCCGGTTGGGCCGGTGCCCTTTCCCGGTAACTCCTTCCCGGCGTGACGCGCGGAGCCGCGGACGCGGCGGGGCCGGGCAGGCTCAGGGATTTCCCGTCAGTTCCTTCTCGTTCCGGTCCCCACTGGGCCCGGAGGGAACCGAGAGCCGACAGGGCCCAGCCCAGGGCTCTCGGGGGCGGCGGGGGAGGGGGCCGCCTCCTGGAAGGTTGCGACCTGTGGCTCGAGGCCCGGCGGAGACCTAGAGCGTGTCCCCGGGAGCCGCCGCCTGGTCCGGGGGATGCTGCCCAGAGGGCGGGCATCCTACCTGTTGGGCAGGTGGTTTCCTGCCCTGAGGCCCGCACCGTGGAGCTCGAGACTGTCCGCAGAGAACTTCACAGCCCCCGCCCCGCACCTCTAACTGAAGGGACTGGACTGACAGAGTTGAATCAGGCAGCGCAGCCCTGCGTGGCAGAACTAGTGCTAATGCCACCTCTCACTGTCGGCTCTACTTCGTCTTTTACATACGTTTAACCCCCCGTGACGATCCTTCCAGGTGGTGATATTCATTCCCGTTTTATGAATAAGGACACAGGCTTAGTAAGTTTAAGTAACTCGTCCTAGGTCACAGAGTGGCTGAGGACGGTAGAGTCTGGTTCCCAAGCCCATGTGCTTAACCAGTAACCAACTCGCCTTCGCTTTTTTTGTTTGTTTGTTTGTTTGTTTTTGCTTTAGGACAGAAGAGGTTGTCTTTAGGAAAAAATTGCTTTAGGATTTGATTCGGCTTGCATGCAATTCTGAACATTGGTCATCAGATTAATCAATTTTGTGGGGACTCCCAGGCAGCATTAGTCTTCCACTTATCAAAAATCCACTGCTGTTAAGCTTTGCCCCCTTTGAGTAAAGCATCACATTACACACTTGAACCTTAACACATAGTAGCTTATGAGATGTCAAGACACATGTGACCCATGGAAAAAGCATTGTATGGTAAACACAGATCATAATCTTGGGATGTGAATGTCTGTGATACTAGCCCTAACATGCTCGTGAAACCGCCAGGAATATTTCCAAAACCTACAATGAATTCAATCACTACACTCACCAGAGATAGAGCTTAAGACATTTTAAGACCAAGCCTATTCTTCACTCTTTGCCATTATTTCTCCTTTATGTAGAAAACTAAATAGCAACTACTTTTTCTCATCTGAAGTTTTCATTTGTAATGACCATATTGGTGATGATTAAATTAAAAAGCAGTTTGATTTTTTTTTTCCTAGTTTGAAGGGACATGATGAGAAAAACATAAAATTGAGGCATACTGAAACTTGCCTAGAGTATTTCACTTTTATATTTGTACTTACTGAAAGCCCAAGAACAGCATAGTGATTCACTCTATAGTTCAGCACATGGTAAATCTTGTGACTTCATGAGTTTATTTAACATATTCAGTGAAGTCATCTTAAACCACATATTTTAAGTTTTCTGTCAGGGTAGATGAAATAATGTATTTGAGATATAGTTGCCCTGATTATCTTACTAATGTTTTCACACTCACTTATTTCTTCATCTCATTTTCAGTCATTGTTAAAGCTTTTCTAATCCAAGGATTCTAAAGAGTTGCTATTATCTTTTCATCTATAATTGTTCTTAATTATGATATTCAAGAGTGGTAGTGAGATTGTTGATTTTAAAAGATATGGTCAAACGGCTTGATATATTTCCCGAAAAACAGGTTTTGTTTATTTTGTTTTTCATCTATATATCTTATACCTTTACCTGAAAAGCAAGACTGTCCAGGTTTCTACCACTAAAACTTACTGCCTCTTCAATCATTTCAGCTCTGGAAAGGAAGAGAAATGGAAGTGAAAAAATTGAGCATTTCCTGGCAGTTCTTGATAGTTCTGGTTCTGATCCTGCAAATTCTGTCTGCGTTGGATTTTGACCCATACAGAGTCCTAGGGGTCAGCCGAACAGCCAGTCAGGCTGATATTAAAAAGGCTTATAAGAAGCTCGCCCGGGAATGGTAGGTGAAACAAAGAAATGGAAGTTTAATATAAGCTAAGAAGTCTCAGCAAAGGAATGAAGCCTCATTCATAATTGGCTTATATCTGTCTCTGTTTCTATGTTCAAAATATATATATATATATACGTATATATATATATATATATATATATACGTATATATATACATATTTGTCTAGAATATTTATGTAGAACTAATGTTTATGTACTAAAATTTTTAGTGGTAAGATTCAAGATTATATTTACTATGAATTCCCTTTTAGGAATACTTTAGCTTAAATTCTTCCCTTAATACTGTTAGCATATTTAGTGTTAAACTAAAGTAAGAAGAAACTTTGATTAAAAAAAAAATGCAATCAACAATGGGTAAGCTAACCTTCCCATGATATGTTATTCATAAATCAATTCTTTATTAGTATAATTGCTAAGGGGAACACAAATATCATGTTCACTTAAAAAAATTAAAGTGCTAGGGATTCAACCCAGGACCCCTCACACATGCTACGAAAGTGCTGGACCACTGACCTACCTCCCCAGCCCTAAATTATTAATTTTTCAGCTTTAATAAACAGTTTAGAGGCAGGCACAGTGGGGCACACCTGTAATCCCAGTGATTTAGGAGGCTGAAGCAGGAGCTCCTGATGACAAGTTCAAGGCCAGCCTCCGCAACTTGGCAAGGCCCTGATCAACTTAGCCAGACCCTGTCTCAAAATTAAAAAAAAGTAAAAAGGGCTGGGGTTGTAGCTGATAAATGACCCATGGGTTCAATTCCCAGTAGAAAAATAGAGAAAGTTTCAAGAGCTTTTTGCCTTCATTTCAAAAAATAATATTCAGGAACTGAGTACATAACTATTAAGAAAAAAATTTTTAGTAAAATAATTGTTTTTGTTTGTTGGCAGAATAACAATCTAAAAATTATTTTGGATAGACATCATTGGTTTCTCCCACCAAAGGTCTGGCTATGACACAGAAGAATTGTTGGTTATGTAGCTTATGTAGCTATCAGGGAGAGGAGAAAAAAGGTTAGAAAGGACACAGGTTGAACCAACCCATCAGCAGTGAAGAAAAGTTTGTAATAGGTGCTGTCATTGAGCACCTACTGTATACTAGCCTTCAGTTTTATGCATCTTATTTCATTGAAATCTTTTAATTGGGGATGGGGTTGTAGCTTAGTGATAGAGTGCTTACCTAGCACGTATGAGGCACTGGATTCGATCCTTAGCACCACATAAAAATAAATAAATAAAAGAAAATATTTCTTTAAAAAGAAATCTTATTATTAACCCATGAAAGAAGATATCATTTGCCCTGCTGTACAGATGAGAAAATCAAGGCTTGGGTTGGTAAAGGTACACTACCTCTCAGTTCCATGGTTTGATCTCTGCGCCATTAGTATTTTGGGGGGGGCGGTCTTTTTGCAGTTTTTTTTTTTTTTTTTTTTTTGCTTTTAATCATTTAAAGTATGGGTGAGTGGGTTAGTGTTTGTAGGGGAAGGATCTGAAGGGGAGGAGGGACTTGGGCAGGAGCAGAGCTGCCACGTGTGGGTGATGGCGTGTGACTCTGCCTGGCACCATTCTTCTTCAGTAAGCAGATGTATCTTAGAATTGGCCTGGTTGCAATAAAGGTAAAAGAGTTTAAAATATAAGATTTTGAGCCAGATGCAGTGGCACACTTCTATAACCCCAGCAGCTTGGGAGTCTGAGAGTATCACAGGTTCAGGGCCAGCCTAGGCAATTTAGCAAGGCCCTAAGCAATTTAGTGAGACCCTGTCTCAAAAAATTAAAAGGCTGGAGATATGGCTCGGTGGTAAAGTATCTCTGAGCTCCATCCCCAGTACCAATACGTGTGTGTGTGTGTCCATGTGTGTGTGCACACACACATATATATACACACATATACACGTACATTGCTCTCAATAACATTTTTAAACTCTTGCTTTGTGTTTAAGGCAAAGTGTACAAATCTGCAGTTAATCCATATGTACACACTTGGACAGGGCAAAGCCTCGCATAGTAGTTTCAGAGCAGAAAAGATAGCTTGGGGACATAGGACCTATTAAATTGTACTGCTTTGACTTTTCTGTCTTCCAGAGCTGAAAGGGGTGTTATGATATTAATTAAATGAGTCATATGCTTCTCTTCTTTAATTAGATTCTCTCTAGGAGTAATTCATCACCATACAAATATATAGTGTCATCTAGTGAAAATCTAAAATTTTATTTTTTTTTGTGTCTCTATACTGTTATTTTCTGCAGCTTTGGCCATGGCAGCATTTTATCACTTGGAACAGTTTCCATTTCACTTCATAATGGTTTCATATACACTGAAAAAAGCTGTGTTTCCCTTGTAGAAGGGAGAAGTGGTTGTTAGATCATATTTTACTAAGTGATTTACTAACCATTTCTTAGACTTCACAAGAATCTTCCCTTGTTTGGTGAAACCACTTGAAATTATCTTTTTCCTCTCAGGAAAACTATGTTTCTTTCCCAATAATTAAGTTTTCTCCTAGGTACTTTTCATTTATCATCTCTATTAGCAAAATAAAAGGGTCCTTCTACCCCAAGAAAAACAAATTGGTATGGCATGGCTCAGGCAACTGCATGGTTAAATGATTTCGTCTTGTTCTCTGCTGTATTTTTCTTTGTTTTTATTCCTTTAGTGTTTAAGGCAAAGGTACCTCCTCGATAGCCAGGAGGTACCATGCACACTGTTCTCTTCACTGGAATTTAAAGGTTGCCTATCATTACAGCTCATGAGATAATTTCATATTCATTGAAAACAGCATTGGAGATACTTTCTTAAGGCTAAACTTACCCTTTTCTAAGTGTTTTCAACTTTGCGGTATCTTCCCACATTTAGGAAAATGCTCTTTCTAAGCTGACACTGTCTTGTGCTCTCCCTGGTTCTTAAGCCTTGGCCACCTTGTCGCAGGATCCATGTTCCCTAAGCCAGCCATCCTTGAGATTTTGCTTCAGTCTCCCAAAAAAATCCCTTTCTACCCTTCTCCCCCAAATTCTTTTTGTTAAATCATTTGTATGACTGCATAATCTTATCTACTCAGCCTTTAGCCTGAATTTGAAATTGGAAACACTTTGGTTTTTTGTTTGTTTGTTTGTCTGTCATTCAGAACCCTTCTGTGGAGTCGCCCTCTCACTTCCTTAAGTCATGCTCTTTTCGTTACACCTAGCCAGGATTTTTTTCCCTGACTAACATCCATAACAAGGGTTAAATAGTGAAGGAGGCATGATGTCCTCATTCAAGAGCAAACATTTTGAAGTTTCATTGTTTTTAGAGAGACCAGAATATGTGGTGTAATTAATTCAAACATATTCTGGCTAGAATAAGTTTGTCAAATTGTAGTTTTTTAAAAAATTATTATTCCAAGACACATGATGTGTTTTAGTCATTTGCTTTCCTGTGAATTATTTTCCTTTCCAGGACCTTTGCTAAGGGAGATTTAGTAGAGGTTAATAAACAAGGTTACATAAAGAATAAAACTCTTGATATACAGGATGTCTTGAAAAATTAATCTATACAAAACACAGATTTAGATCTTGGTGGGTTGCATGGAAGTAAACTTAGCCCCAGCTCCCCAGGGCTTTAAAAGCCCCAAAGCTGAAATTAGTATAAACACAAAAGGGTCATAGAATGATACATGACTTTAAGAAGATGAGACAGTTCATTACCAGCTGTAAATAACAGCAAATGTTGAAGATTTTGTTCATATCAGTTGAAGTAACCTTGCATGAATGATAGACGTTTTCACAGCTTAAACACATGGCCTTGGAAAGTCATTATCCTTTCATAGGTAGAAGGCAGAATGGACAACCAGAGTACTGATGAACACTAAAGTGTTCTAACATGAAAGTTAGCAGCAAGATGCTACTGGAAACCTGCATTACTTTCATCATAGAACCTTAAAACTTGCCTGCGCTGTCACAGACACACCTGCATCATATCAAGCTAACATGAGGGAACGCTGCTGTCCTGAGAGAAAACACCTGTTCTTTAAGGATAAGTGATTTAGCCTGAACCCACTTGAGCAGCATTGGGGAGTAGAGCAAAGACAGGCACGTGTCCCCCTTCTCAGCGAAGTGCCATGCTATCTGGCACTTTGAAAATGTGCCCAGCTGGGAGGAAATTGCCTATTTCAAAATTTCATTTATTATAGTCATGTGAAGCAAATGATTGCTTCTACCATTTATTTTAGGAAACTGTCCTAACAAAATGTCTTCCATTTGCCTCTGATGTGGTGAACTGTGTATGTAAGGATGTTAAGTAATTGTGGGTAAAGAATGAAACCCTGTCTCACTGGCTGCCCGTCTGTGTTTCAGGCATCCTGACAAAAACAAAGACCCTGGAGCAGAAGACAAATTCATTCAGATCAGCAAGGCTTATGAGGTACTATGTCAACCTGTGGTGCAGCCACAAGTTCTTTGACTTGGGTGGTCAGTTCTAGAATGTCCTTTCTGAAAAGCATGCTCTGACCCGGTTTCTGAAAAATGGTGGAGAAAACCTACTTGTCACATCCATTATGTTGAATCATGTGCCTGATCATCAGCTCTTAAAAAGTCCAGCCTATTTTATTTTTATTTTTTTTAATGTTTTTTAGCTTTAGAGGGACACAATACCTGTATTTCATTTATTTATTTTTGTGTATTGCTGAGGAGGATCGAACCTAGTGCCTTGTGTGTGATCTACAGCCCCAACCCCAAGTCCTGCCTTTTTTGGGGGGTGGGGTACCAGGGATTAAACTCAGGGACACTCAACCACTGAGCCACATCCCCATCCCTATTTTGTATTTTATTTAGAGACAGGGTCTCACTGAGTTGCTTAGCGCCTCGCAGTTGCTGAGGCTGGCTTTGATCATCCCGAGCCGCTGGGATTGCCTGCACCAACTTGACCACCAAGCCCTGCTAAGTACTGCAATTTTTTTTTTTTTAATTTTTGGTAGTTGTGTATAAACAGCATGCCTTTGTTTTATTTGTTCATTTTTATGTGGTGCTAGATATTGAATGCAGTACCTCAGACATGATAGGCAAGCACTCTGCCACTGAGCCCCAACCCAAGTCCTGCCTATTTTAAAGGTTTAATTAGAATTGTAAAATTACCCAGAACGTGTCTTTATTACCTTTGTAGAAACATGCCTGTAATCCCATTGGCTTGGGAGGCTGAGGTAGGAGGACCACAAGTTCATGCCAGCCTCAGCCACTTAGCAAGGCCCTGAGCAACTTAACAAAACCCTGTCTCAAATAGAAAAGGTGGGGGGGGGGCTGGGAGTGCGGCTCAGTGGTTAAGTGTCCCTGGGTTAAATCCCCAATACCAACAAAAAGAATCGCCACCATTATGCCTATGTTTATTACAGTGATACAGTGCCCAGATACCTTTAAACACAAGGTTTTCATTAATCTTCCAGCATAGCAGCTCGAGTAGCTTGGTCTGGGATGAGCTTAACAGAGAATTCCCTGGCTTCCCAATTTGGATAGAGGATGCTCTTGAGCAAATACAACTGAGCCCCTAGGTTTGTTACCAGACAGGGTTCCAAGGAGGTCCCTTCTGAGAGGCAGTGTAACTTTGACTTGGCCCAGATAGAATTTTTGTTTGTTTGTTTTGTTTTTGGGTTTTTTTTTTTGTGTGTGTGTGTGTGTGTGTGTGTGTGTGTTTTAAAATTTTTCTAGTTGTTAGATGAACACAATATTTTATTTTATGTGGTGCTGAGGATTGAACCCAGCGCCTCACACATGCAAGGCAAGCACTCTACCCCTGAGCTACTACAAACCCAGCCCAACCTTTTTTTTTTTTTTTTTTGAATGGACATATTTATTATCTATCCAGATATTGAAAGTGAAGTGAGATGTTTGACATTATGGAGCAACATAAATAGAAATGTGTGTCATGAATTCAGTGGATAGGTATTAATTCATTTAATGGGATCTACTGAGACCTCATCCATGTTAAGGTTGGTATTCGGTGTGGGATACAGTGACAAATGAAACACTCCCTGCTTTCAAGGAGTTTTGTTTTTTGTTTTTTGATTAGGTATATATAACAACAGTTGCATTTTGATTCATTGTACACAATTGCAGCACAACTTTACATTTCTATGATTGTACACAATGTAGCATCTCACATGTTCCTAAGGTAACGATGTCTGTCTCATTCCACCATCTTTCCTGCCCCCATGCACCCTCCCTACCTTCCCTCCCCTTTGCCCAATCAAAGTTCCTCCGTTTTCCCTGCCTCCCTCCTCCACATTAAGGATCAGCATCCACTTATCAGAGTGAACATTCGGCCTTTGGTTTTGGTGGATTGGCTTACTTTGATTAGCATGATATTCTTCAACTTCCAGATGGACTCTTAACTTATAGCCCGGAAAAGAGGAATTTGAGGGTGTGTGGGAAGGAGGGCACAGGCAAAGGTTGGTCAAAGGGCAGCGAAGCAGAGGCAGGGCGAGGAATGAGCCCTCTATGTGGAGGATTTTCCTGGGAAGAGAAGTGCAGATTCAGGGCTGGGGATGGGGCTCAAGCGGTAGCGCGCTCGCCTGGCATGCATGTGGCCCGGGTTCGATCCTCAGCACCACATACAAACAAAGATGTTGTGCCCGCCGATAACTAAAAAATAAATATTAAAAATTCTCTCTCTCTCTACCTCTCTCTCTCTTTAAAAAAAAAAAGAGAGAGAGAGAGAGAGAAGTGTGGATTCCCAGGCATACTTTTGTGAAAATCAAATTCTGTGTCAATCATTTGATATCCGGGGTTCAGGGTGTTTCATGTGTAAGTAGTCCAGCCATAATCAGTTGTGGGCACATTGTGTAGGTCTGTGGATCTGGTGACATTTATATCAATTATGTTTTTGTTCTGGTTGATCTGGTACAAACATGCCCTGGAGGTTTTCTTCACCTAACTAAAGTGACAAGCATGGCTGGTCATGCTCATAGATCCAGGTCTCCATCTAGTAAGGTTCTCTTGCTCTATCCCTAAGAGCCCACCTGTCTCAGCTTGACTCATCTTCCTAAACAGATTCTCGAATGCTAGATGTCAAAGACATTTTTAGGTAAAACAAAGTCAACCAACCTACAGGCCCTGGACTCAATTCTGTGGCTTCTCTTTGGGACTCACAGCTTTCCCTACCTTGATCTGAACTTTCCAACCTCTAAAGCATGACCAAGTCAGTTTTCCTGTGACTGAGCCCTGGGGGTCAACGCTATGTTAAGTTTAATCTGTTTTACTGAAGGGCTCACTGCCGAGATCAAAGTCTTTAATGCCGACACAGGCATGAGTATTGAACACCTGAAACACGTCAGTCTTGAGTTTTCTTCACTGTTTCTCTCTCTCTTTCTCCCTCTAATTAATTTTATTTTTTTACATAAATGGAGCACAACTTTTCTTTCCCTGGTTGTACATGATGCAGAGTCACACCATTATTACCCATACCTAGGGGTGATGATGTCCATCTCATTCCACCATCCCCCACCCTGCCCTGTTTCTCTTGAGAGAAGTTTCTCGTATGTTGAGACTGTGTGTTTAGAGTGTCTAATCATGTCTTATTCTCTACATTTATATTCTTCCTGCTTCTCAAACTGCTTAAGAAAAGTCCTTTGGTTTAACCTTTTTGTGGATTAGATTTCTCATCTTTCTTTCTTTCTTTCTTTATAGATTCTTTCCAATGAAGAAAAGCGATCCCACTATGACCACTATGGCGATGCTGGGGAGAGCCAGGACTACCAGAAGCAGCAGCAGCGGGAATATCGCTTCCGCCATTTCCATGAGAATTTTTATTTTGATGAATCCTTCTTTCACTTTCCTTTCAATTCTGAGCGGCGGGACTCCATCGATGAGAAGTATTTATTGCACTTTTCCCACTATGTGAACGAAGTAGTTCCAGACAGCTTCAAGAAACCCTACCTCATTAAGATCACCTCGGATTGGTGCTTCAGTTGTATCCATATTGAGCCTGTTTGGAAAGAAGTAGTCCAAGAACTGGAAGGATTGGGTAAGATAATTCTCTCCATTGGGGGAGACTTATTCACCAGGTGACTTTTATGGGTCTCTGGGGGAAGGAAGCAATGAGCGTGACCTCAGCACAGGTTCATGGTGATCAGTGCTTTCCAAGGGTGCATTTTTGCAGAGGGTAGATGTGTAAGCTGCTTTGATTTTGCATTACTGATTGGAACCTTATAGATACATTAGATGCCTACCTAACACATAAAGAAGCTAACAAATTAATTATGGTTGATTAAAGCAGCCCCCAGTATTGGGGTTTGTTTTGTTTTATTTTGGTACTGGGCATTGAACCCGGGGGTACTTTACCACTGAGCCACACACACACCCTGCCCTTTTTATTTTTATTTTGAGACACAGTCTTACTAAATTGCCAAGGCTGGCCTCAAACTTGTGGTCCTCCTGCCTCAACCTCCTAGGTCACTGGGATTGCAGGTATGTTCAACCACACCTATCTTCAAGCATGAATTTTAATGCCAGTGGGTACTGCAGATGCTACGGTACTTGTCATTTCACTGTGCATGAGTTTTCTAGAGCTGCCTTAACAAAATGCCACAGCCTGGGTGGCTTAAAGAAGAGGTTTATTTTCTCATAAGTTATGAAGGCTAGAAGTCTGAGACCTCTTCTCGCCTGGCAAATGGCCAGCTTCTCACTGTGGGGCCGCACGGTCATCTCTCTGAGCATCTTTTTTTGTATCTTTACCTCTTGTAAGGACACGTCATTTCAGATTAGAGCTCATCTTAATGGGCACAGTTTCACTGAATTTCTTCTAAAAGTTTCACTCTTAGCTCAGGCTGCCACAATAAAACACCACAGGTTAGGTGGCTTAAACAGTAGGTTTCTTTCTCACAGTTCTGGAGGCTGTAAGTCCAAGGTAAGGGGCCAGCTTGGTTGGGTTCTTGTGAAAACTCTTTTCCAGGCTTATGGGAGGCCATCTTGCTGTATCTCATATCTCTTCTTATAAGGCCAATAATCCCATCATGAGGATGTCACCTTTCATGACCTAATTTTCTTCCTCTGGCCCCTGTCCAGATAGCATCATAAATGGGGTGAGGGCTTCAAAGTAAGGATTTGGGGAGAACCCACATTCAGCCCATAGCAGTCTGCAATAGCTGTAGGGTACACATTAACCTCTCTTTCACCCATATTTACTTCTTAGTGCCAGGAAGATAGTAGTGATTCTATTATTTCCTAAAAGTTGGAATTACTGAATTAAGTATGTGTATGCTATGTTTTATAGGCATTAGCAGACCCAGTTCCTCAGTACCTAAAAGGGAACAAATTCAACCCTAGGGGCTGAGGGGCCTGGATTTCTCTGGAGAGAGCAGACTGCTGGAAATCATTGGTTCATTTATTTCACAACAGATATTGAACCTGTTGTCCAGAAGCACTTGGGTACTCAGATTTGGTGGGGTGCTTTCCTGAGACTGACTGAAGCTGCCCTTGGAAGAAACTGAGGGGCAGAGTGTAGCAGGGTCTGGCATGTGGTGGACTGCCAGTGGATGCTTAGTGTGGCCAACTGTGAATGAATCAGGTGGAAGTCACAGAATCAAACAGCTCCTTCATCACAAGGCTAGGTATGTCTCATGCCATGCTCAGTGGTGTACTGAAAGCTAATCCAGTAGCTGACGTTGTCCTAGAGCATAAAACTAAGCCACTGCATGGTCAGGACCAAAATCAAATCAGGGCCCAAACTTCATTTTTAACGTGCCAGACAGACATAGGTGGTGTGAGGCAGCACAGCACAGTGGTCATGGCTGTGGGCTTGAGATCAGGAGGACCAGTGTTCACATGTCAACTTGTCATTTACTGTCTTTATATCCTTTTGAAATATTATCTAACCCAGGTTTCTTCACCCCTAAAGCAGGAGCAATAATGTCAAACCAGCCCTATCATTATGAAGATTAAATGAGAAAAACTTATGCCAAGTGCCTAATAGATATTAAGCACCTAATAAATGAAACTTAGGGAATTTCTGATTAACTGGGTTTTATGGTTTACCAAAGTAAATTTAGGGGTTGGATGTGGGCAGGGGTGGTACTGGTGACTGAGTCCATGGGCACACCACTTATCCACATCCCCAGCCCTTTATATTTTAAGACAGGCTCTCATTGAGTTGCTGAGGCTGGTCTCAAACTTTTGATCCTCCTGCCTCAGCCTCCCAAGTCACTGGGATTACAGGCATGCACTATTATGCCTTACACCAGAGTAAAACAAATTTTTAAAAATATTTTCTTGTTGTAGTTGACACAATACCTTTATTTTATTTACTTATTTATATATGGTGCTGAGGATTGAACCCAGGGCCTCACATATGCTAGGTGAGCGCTCTACCACTGAGCCACAACCCCAGCCCCCAGAGTAAATTTTTTTTTTTTTTTAGAGAGAATTTTAATATTTACGTTTTAGTTTTCAGCCGACACAACATCTTTGTTTGTATGTGATGCTGAGGATCGAACCCGGGCTGCACACATGCCAGGCGAGCACGCTACCGCTTGAGCCACATCCCCAGCCCAAGAGTAAAAATTTTTTAAGTGTCTGTTTTACAAACCCCTTTTGAAAACTCTCTTGAGTGAATTACTCCACTATCTTCAAGCTCATTAACTGCAGAGCACGGCTTTTGACTTATGTTGAACTGACTGAGCCTTGAAGAGGGCTGGAAGCTGGCTGGGCAGAAAAGTGAGCAGTGGCGTCCAGCCGCAGGAGCAGGGCAGCAGAGAAACAGGAGCACCCACAGACCAGCTGCAGCATCGCTGCTGGGCAAGGCTGCGTGGGTGGAAGAGGAGGAAGCAGGAAGAGCAGCGAGGAGCCAAGCAGGAAGGAGCCTGGACTCCAGGCCAGGGGAGCTGGGCTTGATGCTGTAGTGTGTAAAAAGGTCAGTAGTACAGAATAGGGTCTGCACCCAGAGGAGTGGCGTTATCACATCTGCACTTCAGAAAGCCCCGCTGGGAAGGCTACTTGAAGAGCATTTGAGGAAGGTAAGAATGGAGGCAGGGAGTGCTCCAGCCCTGGCAAGAGAGCAGCCACTGACCTGGACAGGGCAGCAGGGAGAGAGAGATGGAAAGTGCAGGCTCTCCAGGAACCATTGAAATGTAAGACATGAGAAAAGAAGAGAAAGGGGTCAAGGTGGACTCTGCACTTGAGCTACCAGGTTTCAGGGAATACAGTTGAGAGCCGAGTCAGCAGGGGAGAAGTGGTCAGAATTAACACTGCTTGAGTGGTCACCGTGACACACACAGGCACAGTCATGACGCCAGCTCGCGTTATCAGTGCAGCTCTTATTAGACAACAGCCCTGGAAGACGGGAAGTTGAACGTGTTAGTTTAGGGGCTGGGGCTGGGGTTCAGTGGCAGAGCACTTGCCTAGCACATGTGAGGCATTAGGTTCAATTCTCGCACCACTTAAAAATAAATAAAGGTCCACCAACAACTAATTTAAAAAATGTGTTAGATTAATTAGGTTTATAGGACATTTTCCCTTTTGGAACATTCAGATTGGCTGAAGATTCCTGACAGCTGGTTCTACTTGGTTGTAGTTTGGTGACGTTGAGATGAGGTCAGGACCGTCCCCATGGCTGTTCCCCCTCTGAGGTAACACCACACCTTAGGAGGTTGCTGAGAGAATATTTCTATTTTGAATCGACAGGAGCAGCACAGTCTCAGAATTAGCTGAGTGATCTGGGGAAGCTTGGACATCATCTTAGAATTGGTCCCTAAAATGCAGCGTGTGGAGGAAGTAGAACAGTTCTGCCTGGAGCAGAGGTGTCACGACTCTTTAGGGTCAGTCGACAGCTGTGCAATGTTGAAATAACCAGTGTAGAAAAGCAGCCGCCATCGACAGCTGCCCTGGGAAGGAGGGCCCAGAAATGGTCAGCGCCATCCCCGGCCTCAGGGAGTGCACCCCTTAGTGTATGCAGAGAATTAACATGGACCTCATATTTGCAAATGCAGAACAACATACTGCTGAAGGAGGAGTAGGTGGGGGGACCAGGGAATTTGTCCCACATTCTGTTTTTTTGTGTTTGTTTTGTTTTTTGGTACAGGGAATTGAATCAGGGGTGCTGTACCACTGACTGCATCTCCTCAGTCCTTTTTTTTTTTTTTTTTTAAATATTTATTTTTTAGTTGCAGTTGATCAAATTTTATTTTTATGTGTGCTGAGGATCAAATCCAGGGCCTTGCACATGCCAAACAAGTGCTCTACCACTGAGCCACAATCCCAGCCTTCCTTTTTCATTTTTTATTTTGAGATAGGGTCTTACTAAGTTGCCCAGGCTAGCCTCAAACATGTGATGCTCCTGTCTTCAGTCTCCTGAATCCTTGGAATTACAGGCATGTGCCACCACACCCAGTTTATATTCTCATTTAAACCTTTTTTCTTGATCAATTTTTGTGTGCCAATTATTACATTAGGCACTGAAGAATATGTAATAATAATTTTACTGATTGAGCATTTCATTACCTTCCATTGTGCTAAACACTTACATGGATTATCTTTATCTGCAAAGCAACGCAGTGAGGGAGAGGCTATTATTATCCCTATTTTATGAATGTAAGAACAGGCAGAAGAAGGTTAAGGAATAGATTCAAGGTCACACTATCAATAAACAACAATGGTGGGGTAAGGACCCAGAAGTCTCACCCTCTTAGACACCGCACTGTGAGCACTGCTTCAGAAATAAGAAAGTCCGGCCCAGTGCGGTGGCACACACCTATAATCCCAGAGACTTGGGAGGCTGAGGCAGGAGGATCACAAGTTTGAAGCCAGCCTCAGAAACTTAGCTAGGCCCTAAGCAACTCCATGAGACCCTATCTCTAAATAAAATATAAAAAAGGGCTGGGAATGTGGCTCAGTGGGTAAGCACCTCTGGGTTCAATCCCGAGTACCAAAAATAAAAAGCAAAAAATCCCTCTCTTTCAAGTATTTGCTGTGTATAACAGTCTCATATAATCTAGGAGAAAAATTTGCGTGCAAATTGATAGATATATATATATATTTTTAATAGCAATTAATTCTGTTTTCTTGGTTTTATTTCACATCATTTTGCATCTTCATAGTTTGTTTAGCAGCAGGTTTGTTTTTAGCCAGATTTGACAATGGTGGATTCCCCACTGGCCCTTTAAGGCATATTCAGAGGTGGAAAAAAATAAATGTTTATGTAAGTGTACTGAGGGGGGAAGGAACATCCCTAAAGGATTCACTGTGTGTGTGGGGCTCTGCAATGGCACGAGGATCACTTGGCACCTCAAAATACAGGCGTAGCCGAGAGTTCAGCACTGCTCAGAAGGAAGGCTCTCAAAAAGAGGAGAAAATATGGTGTTTTTAATTTCCCAGGGCATACAAATTGTCCAGAAACACAGGTCCACATGAAAAACAACATCACTGAAAGACGTCCCCTGTACTTTTAAGTTGCTACTAAGGGCTAGAGGTGACACAGTGGCAGAGGACTCAACGGCATGTGGGAGGCTCTGGGTTTGATCAAACCTAGATCTCAGCACCACATACACAAAAGCTATGTTGCTCAAGTTTATTGGCCTCTGGGCAGGTCTGTCTGTCATCTAGCCAGATCCTGCTGAATAAGGACAAGTATGTGTAAATGGCTTCACTTGCTATTGGCCTCTCTCAACTTGTTTTAAGAATCCTCCAGCAACTCAGGAGGCTGAAACAGGAAGATTGCAAGTTCAAGGCCAACCTGAGCAATTAGTGAGACATTATATCAAAATAAAAATATAAAATGGGCTGTCGAAATAGCTCAGTGGAGGAGCAACCTATATTCAATCCCTGGTGTCACATACACACACACACACAGCATCCTGAAGTTAAGGAGCGGGGAGGGTAGCTCGGTGGCAGAGTGCTAGCCTGGCATGCGAGAGGCTCTGGCTTCCATCCTTAGTGCCCACCAAAAAAAGGAAAAGAATCCTTAGTGTGAGAATTTGAAGATAGAGAAGTCGGGGGAAACTTGTTTGCTATGACTTGAGACCCTAAGTCCTGCCAGACCTCATGGCCCTGTTAGAACAGTGCTGCATCTCCTGGCCACTCTGGGTGGGCTCCTGGACGGGGGCTGGACAAAAATAACCATGCCATGACTACAAGTTTGGAAGCTTCAGCCCTCCCTCCATCCTCCATAAAGCCCCTGAGCTTCTGGGGGCCAACATGTGGTGTACTGGAGGGGCACGCCCAGGCAGGCAGTAGCTGCATACCCCTTCCCCATGCCTTGCTCTCTGTGTCACTTCCCTGCAGTTTGTCACCTGTGTCCTTTATAGTATCCTTTGTAATAAATAGGTAAGCAGTCCTCTGAGCCATTCTAGCAAATTAATCAAAGTGAAGGACAGGATCATGGG
The DNA here is from genome assembly GCF_048772815.1 of Callospermophilus lateralis. NCBI lineage: Eukaryota > Metazoa > Chordata > Mammalia > Rodentia > Sciuridae > Callospermophilus > Callospermophilus lateralis. The sequence continues at coordinate 133,557,082 of NC_135311.1, read as the reverse complement.
AACCCTTGGTTTAGAGCCAGTCGGGCAGGGGAGCAGATCACAGCCGGGGGCTTTGAGCTGGCATCTGACGTGGGAGCAGTGCTGTGGGACCCAGCCCTGAGCCTGCGGGAGCTCCTGCTCTCCAGTTAGGGAGGTGGCATCAGAACTGGTTTGAATTATAGGATCCCCGCCTTGGTGACCCCTGGAGATCTCTTGCTGTTTAGGGAAACCCCTGAATACCTGGCATCGGAAGTGCAGTACAGATGTGTGTAGGGGTGAGAGTAGGGAAATCAGTTTGTGTTTCCTTTTGCTTTCTTTTTTTTTTTTTATTTTTTTTTTAAATAGAGGAGAGAGAGAGAGAGAGAGAGAGAGAGAGAGAGAGAGAGAGAATTTTTTTAATATTTATTTTTTAGTTTTTGGCGGACACAACATCTTTGTTTGTATGTGGTGCTGAGGATCGAACCCGGGCCCCACGCACACCAGGCGAGCGTGCTACCGCTTGAGCCACATCCCCAGCCCTCCTTTCGCTTTCATGACTTCAGTGGATAACAGTAGGGCACTAGCAAGGTAGCCTGATGACCCCAGTTCCAGTGTGCCCTGCTCTGCCCAGCTCTCTTCTGATGCTAGGTACACGTCAGTGAATGAAACAAAGATTTTTGCCTTCATGAGGCCTCTGTTCTGGAAGGAAAAGGCAGGCAATAAGTAATCAACAGAGGCTGAGGCAGGAGGATCATGAGTTCAAAGCCAGCCTGAGCAAAAGCGAGGTGCTAAGCCCTATCTCTAAATAAAATACAAAATAGGTCTGGGGATGTGGCTCAGTGGTCGAGTGCCCCTGAGTTCAATCCCCAGTACCCCAAAATAAATAAATAAATAAAAATCAACAGAAAAAGGTGGCACCTGTTGTTTGTTAGAAGAAGGTAGCAGGGGCCAGGGTCTAGCTCAGTGGTAGAGCATGTGCTTAGCACCTGCAAGGCCCTAAGTTCCATTCCCAGCACCACAAAAGACAACAGTAAGCCTGCGCTGCTCCGTAGGCAGAGGCAGGAGAGGCAGGAGGATCGCTAGTTCTAAGCCAGCCTGGGCAACTTTGTGAGACACTGTGTCAAAAAGGGCTGGAGGTGGAGCCCAGCGGGAGAGCACCTCTAGGTTCAATCCCCAATACTGGGGGGGGGGGGGCCCACGGGGCAGGGATGGGGAAGAACATAGGATAGAGTAAGCACTGTGACAGGAGTGAAAGCAAGCAGGGTGCAGGGTGGGGAGTGCTGCTTCACACACTGGGCCAGGTTGACCCCTGGCTAAGGGCAGCTCCTTGAAGCTGATGAAGAGTGAGAGGGGAGATGGGCACCCCAGCAAGCGCCCCCAGCGCCAGGCCCAGGCTGGAGCACACTAGCTAGCGTTCATACAGGAGCAAAAGTGCAGGGATGGAGCAAGCTGCAGGAGGAGTGGACCCAAGGCAGAGGGGACCAGGAACCACAGCACAGTGGGTTCTGTTGGCCTGTTTGTGGATCGTGGGTTTTATTCTGAGTGAAATGAGTGAGTCTTTGCAGGGTTTGAGCTGAAGAGCATTGTGAACCATTTTTATGATTTAGAAGGAACCACCCAGTAACTATGTTAAGAATAGACTGTCAGAACCAGGCATGTGGTGCAGGCCTGTGATCCAGCCATCAAGGGGCAGAGACAGGAGGATGACAAGTTTGAGGCCAGCCCTGGGCAACTTAGCAAAACCCTGTCTCAGAATAAAAATCAAAAAGGGCTTCCATGCATGTATGAGTTTGTCAGAATGAACCCAACAACTGTGTGTAACTATAAGACTCTTACAAAAAAAAATGGTATTTAAAAAATTTAAAGGGCTGGGGATTCGGTTCAGTGGTAGAGCACCCCTGGGTGCAATCTCCAGAACCAGAAAGAAAAAAAAAAAGAAAAGCAGGCAAAACTGAAAGTCAATCTAGGAGATTAGTATAGCCACCCAGGCTAGAGGGGGGTGACTCGGGATAATAGAAGCGATTTAAAAAAAAAAAAAAATAGTCAAATTCTGGCCACACTCTGAAGAGAGAACCATCCAGACTTGCTGACAGATTGGACGTGGGATGTGAGAAGTTGGAGAAGTGGAAGATGACTCCTCAGATGTATGGCCCCAGTAACAGGAACGAGGGAGTCACCAGCTGAAGTGGCAGAGGCGTGGGCTGAACAGTCATAGATCAGGAGTTGCGCTTTGAAGCTCAAGAATCTGTTACAGGCTGGGATATAGCTCAGATGGTGTAGTGCTTGCCTCACATGCACAAGGCCCTGGGTTCAATCCCCAGCACTACAATAATAAATTAATTAATTAATTTTAAAAGTCTATTAAACATCCAAATGAAAATGTTCACTTGTTATTTGTTGACCATTAATATTTCACGTGAGTAGATTAATCTTCCAGTGAGTAGCAGAATACTAGCCCTCTAGATACATTGGTTGAATCAAAGAACAAGAGAAGTTATTCTTATTAAGGAAATAAGGATCAGATGACCCCCACTTTATTTTAGGCATACTGTACATACAGAACAGCGACAAACAGATACCAAAATATTAACAGATCAAGTGGGATATGGGTTTTCAAGTGATATTAACTTTATAGTTTCTTTTACTTTTCCAGGAATCTGTATTTTACTAATATCTCAATAAAATAATTTCTATAAGCCAGGCATGGTGGTGAATGCCTGTAATACAAGTGGCTCCTGAGGCTGAGGCAGGAGGATCACAAGTTCAAAGCCAGCCTCAGCAACTTAACGAGGCCCTAAGCCAACTCAGTGAGACCCTGTCTCTAAATAAATACAAAACAAGACTGGGGATGTGGCTCAGTGTTTAAGCACCCTGGATTCACTACCCAGTACCAAGATGATGATGATGATGATGATGATGATGATGATTCCCATGATGATGATTCCCAAAATTAGAAGTAATAGACTTGAGATATATGTGCTTCTTAATATTGCTGTTTTGTGGGGCTGGGTTTGTAGATCAGTGGTAGAGTGCTTGCCTTGCATGCGCGAGGCACTGGGTTCGATCCTCAGCACCACATAAAAATAAATGAAGATATTGTGTCCACCTAAAACAAAAAAATAAATATTTTTTTAAAAAAGATATTGTGTCTATCTACAACTAAAAAAATATTTTAAAAATAAGCAAATAAATAAATATTGCCATTTCTGCAGAAAAACTGACCAATCTAGAATTTCAACAATGAAAATACAAGCCAGTCTGTTAGAATGGTGCTCTCTCCTGCCAGGTGCAGTGGTGCACATCTGTGATCCCTGCTCCCCAGGGGCTCAGGCAGGAGGAGGATTGCAAGCAAGGTGAACCTGGGCAACTTAGTAAGGTCATTAGCAGGACCCTGTCTTAAAAAAGGAAAAGGGCTGGGATATGGCTCAGTGGTAGAGCACCCCTGGGTTCAATCCCCAGTACCAAGGAAGGAAGGGAAGGGGGAGGAAATTCTCTCCTGCTAAGTCAGTTTTAATTTCACACTGAAAACTTCCTTGTCAATGTTTCTCCCAGCTGCGGTGGGACACACAGAGCCTACATGTAGATTTTTCATACTTTGCAGGTGTGGGAATCGGCGTGGTCCATGCTGGGTACGAGAGACGCCTGGCCCATCACCTGGGAGCACACAGCACACCCTCTATCCTAGGAATCATAAATGGGAAAATCTCCTTCTTCCACAATGCAGTTGTTCGTGAGAACCTCCGGCAGTTTGTAGAAAGCCTTCTTCCAGGGAACTTGGTGGAGAAGGTGAGTACCTGGGGAGAATATGGCAGGAAGTGGTTTACCAGGTGCCTGGCTGCCCACAGTCTACCTGTGACACTCTCAGACTTGAGTTTCATTTTGAACAGGATAAGATATATTAATTGATCACTTTAAAATGAATCATTTAAATGAAAACTGTAGGAGACCAAAACAGATGAAGTACAGAGACTGAACAAATTCATTCATGTTAATAAGCATCTTGCAGATTTTACCTTGTTATAGGTAAAATTTCATTTGAGCCAAAATGACTTGTTTTCTAGTCAACAACAACAACAAAAAATTAGATCACATAGTAGGATAAAAGATTTCTTTGTGGCTCATGAATTGGTTCATGCAGAGTTATTTGTCTTGTGAAAATATTCAAATAAAATTACATTTGCTCATGCATTGAATGTTCATATCTATAGAAAACACCAGATTCCATGAACTCAGTTATTGTTTAGGGGTCTCTGAAAACTTACAGTGATACAATAATATGGATGAAATTCATGAAGAAAAACTTGATCTAAAGAAATCAGACATACAGGGCTAGAGTTGTGGCTCCGTAATCGAGCACTTGCCTTGCATGTATGAGGCACTGGGTTCAATCCTCAGCACCATGTGTAAGTAAATGAATAAAATAAAGGTCCATTAGCATCTAAAAAATTAAAAAAAAAGAAACAGACATACAGTTCATATGATTTGTATATTTAAGCACCTTAATGTTTTTCCAAGTGTGTTAGGATAGGGATCAAAGCATCTAGGAAAGGACTCTTATTGTACTTTAAATAATTCATTCATTCACAATACCAGAGAGGAATTATAAAAATTTCTATAATATTTTTACCTGGGCTGTTTACTGACTGTCCCACCAGGGTTATCCACAGGAGAAAGATTTGTTAGAGTCGGCTTAAAAGGTCAGAGAGCATCATAGGCTCCTAAAAAGACAAGAGGTTGTTACAATAAGTTCTGAGACATTTATAAAACATCTGTTCTTGGGGTGGGGCTGTGGCTTAGTGGTAAAGTGCTTGCCTAGCATGTGTGAGGCCCTGGGTTCGAACCTCAGCACCACATAAATAAATAAAATAAAGGTATTATGTCCATCTACAACTAAAAAATGTATTTTTAAAAAAAAATCTATTCAGTGTCAGGTATAGAATAGCGTTGAGGACACTTTCTGAGCAGCTCCTGGGCTTTGGAGTGTTTTGGAGCCCATCCTAAGAATTGGAAAAGGCTTCTTTACAGAAATGGTACCTATAGTGATTTGGCAGGTAAGGTGAGAAAAGCAGGGAGTGAGCCGCAGGCTCCTTGGTGAGCGGGTTAGATGGGTTTACAGGAACCTGGCTGGGAGAGCCTCAGAGTACCTCCAGGCCCTGCAAGAAACCTGGAAGTAACAATTCAAATATGGAACTTCTAAGTGAAATTACCTGATGTACGGTGGGATGGGCTACCTTATTTTTATTTATGCCATTTAAAAATGGCAAGTATCAACCGGACGCAGTGGCGCACACCTGTAATCCCAGTGGCTTGGGAGGCTGAGGCAGGAGGATCACAAGTTCAAAGCCAGCCTCAGCAACAGCGAGGTGCTAAGCAACTCAGTGAGACCCTGTCTCTAAATAAAATAGGGCTGGGGATGTGGCTCAGTGGTTGAGTGCCCCTGATTTCAATCCTGGTACCGTCCCCCAAAAAATAAGTAAATAAGTAAAATGGCAAGTATCAAATATCTTTGGCTTTAGTAGATCAAGAAGCACACTCTCAGGTGTTGGTTGTAGAGTACATGCTTGCTTATTAGCACGCAGGAGACCCCTGCATTCAATCCCCACCATGGAAAAAAAAAATTACATTCTACCATTAAGCAAGAATCAGCTGGGTGCAATGGTGCATGCCCGTAATCCCAGCAACTCCAGAGGCTGAAGCAGAAGGATCAGAAGTTCGAGGCCAGCCATCACAACTTAGTGAGATCCTGTCTCAAAATAAAAAATGAAAAGGGCAAGGCTAGGGAAGTGGCTCCGAGCTTGAACACAACTCCCCCCACCCCCACCCCCAGGTTCAATCTGCAGTACCAGGGGAAGAAAAAAGTTGTCTGTGTTTTTTACGTTTTGCAGACAATCTTTTACACATATCTAGTTTTTTAATTATTTTATGACTGGAGTATAATGTAGTTGTTAAGAATAAATATTGAGGACTAGGGATGTGGCTCAAGTGGTAGTGCACTCTCCTGGCATGCGTGAGGCCCGGGTTCGATCCTCAGCACCACATATAAACAAAGATGTTGTGTCCGCCGAAAACTAAAAATAAATATTTAAAAAATTCTCTCTCTCTCTCTCTCTCTCTCTCTTTCTTTAAAAAAAAAAAAAAGAATAAATATTGAAACTAACGTCCTCTTTTTAATTTAAGGTTACAAATAAAAATTACATCCGATTCCTCTCTGGCTGGCAGCAAGAGAATAAACCTCACGTCCTTCTGTTCGACCAGGGGCCTACTGTGCCACTGCTGTACAAGGTACTTATATCTGGTAAAGTGTTCTTATATTTTAGGTGGAACACTTGTAACCTGTGTGTCTTTTTGTAAGTACAAGTGAATCTGAGCCTCCCTAACCCATAAAACCAAAATCTGAAAGCTCCATAATCAGAAACTTTCTGAGCACTTTTATGGCATCATGAGTGGGAAATTCCACACTCGACCTCGTGGATAGGGCACCGTCAAAATGCAGGTGCGCTAGAAATACTGCGTAAAATTACTGTCAGGCTGTGTGTGTCCAGGGGATATGGAACAAATCAGGTATGTCATGGCTCGGCCCTGCCCCCAGGCTGTCTCTCTGTGCATATTTTAATATTCCAAAATCTGAAAAAATCCAAAACACTCGTCCCAGGCATTTCAGACAAGGGACGCTGAGCCTGTGCTAGTTAATTGCATGAGAAATGTTTGAAGCCCAGACATTTTCCTCACCGGTGCCCATGGAGCACCTCATGATGCTGGTCACCTCATGTGCAAGTGCTCTCCGCCCCCAGGTGCCCTCCGTCCCTAGAGGAATCTAGGGGTAGGAATATTATCCATATTCTAGAGCCCAAGATGCTGAGGCTCACGGCGGACATCCAACCTGCCCCTGGTCTCACTGCACACCTGCTCTTTGTGAGACCCTGGACTACACTTCCCACTCACATCTGTCATCACTGTGACCTGAGATGAGAGGAGAGTGCCCATCCATTGGCACAGCCACTGCCTTCTGACATAACTCTCCAAACATCCCAGCCTTAGATCTAGTACAAATCTCAATAAAATGATTATTTTACTTTTTATCTGTGGAAAAAAAAATAGCTGTTTACTTTTATTGGTACAGTTTTTGTGCTGGAACGCCATGACATTCGGGAGGTGTGGGAGGGTGTAAGAGACCTGGTGGGGCTGTGTGGGGATGTGCATCTCCACCCATTGATGTCAACTTGCCATTTGATTTGTACCTTAGATGGCATGCTATAAACTTCATTTTCTTCTCCCTTATGCTCTCACAGTTGACCGCTTTTGCATACAAAGATTATTTGTCCTTTGGATATGTATATGTCGGTTTGAGAGGGGTGGAGGAGATGACCAGGCAGTACAACATCAATGTATATGCCCCCACCATCTTGATCTTTAAAGAGCACATAAACAAGCCGGCTGACATGATCCAGGTATGTGAGAATCTCCATGTTTCAAGATAGACTTCACATTTACTTGGGCTTGGTGGCCACACCTGTAATCCCAGTGACTTAGGAAGCTAAGGCAGGAGGATTGCAAGTTCAAGGCCAGCCTCCACAACTCAACAAGACTCTGTCTCCAAAAAAAGGGTTGGAGCTGTAGCTCAGAAGTAAAGTACTCCTAGATTCAATCCCCAGTAATTTAAATTTAAAAAAAAAAAGAACTATATACTTAACGTAAACTCTCCCAAGGCAAGCTGCTTAGCATAAGTAACACTGGTAGCGCCAGTTGTTTCCTGTACTCTAAGTAATTTGTTTTCCTGGCTATATTGTGGTTTGGCTACGTTATAATTTATTAATTCATACTTCTGTCAGTAGCCACTGGGGGGCTTTGAGGAGCAGTGTTGCCATGAATATCATACGTCCCTTGCTGCACCTGAGTTCAAAAGGACAGCAGTTTCATAATGTGGTCACGGCCTTGGGAGTTCCAAAGACCCTTTAAGAGGGAATCCAAGGGGAAAGCTGACTTCATGATAACACCAAGACCTAATTTGCCTATTTCACTGTGGTGACATTTGCACTGACAGGACAAACAGCAGTGGGTAAAGCTGTTAGCACCTGTGCAGGAATCAGGGCTCTGTAAAACATTTCTGCAAAAATGAGTGGAGTGAGGCTGGAACTTGATGAAAACAACTGATGGCATCCATTGCCAGCGATAAAATTCGGACTTCCAAGAAAATTTGAAGTTCAGAAAATTTGCATTGGCAAATTAACAGCTCCTCAGAACTTTCTGATTAGATTGGTCCATCAATGCGATGTGATTCTTTTTCCCATAGGTATAATTAACCATATCAATGTACTGAAGGTTAGTGAACAAATATTCCAAATGACTAATGCATGATATTATAGAATCAGGAGTGTTACTAAAATAGAACATGAAAAAATATCCATTCTAAGTAAAAGGTAATTGATAAACTATCCAGCATTTATTGTATCAACGCAGCAATTAACCCTAAAGAAACTACCATTAATTGAGTTTTGATATAGCAAAGAATAGTCACAGATATCTGAAAACAAGCCTCCCTTTTCCAACTGTATTATCTGTGGGAAGTGGGGTTTCAGCCCTGGCAATCAGTGGGGTGGGATATTGAGCCTAATAAAATGTTAGCACTGCACCCTGTAATCCCAGTGACTCTGGAGGTCAAGGCAGGAGGATCACAAGTTCAAGGCCAGCCCTGGAAACTCAGCAAGATCCTGTCTAAAAATAAACTAGAAAGTGCTGGAGATGTGGCTCAGTGGTAGAGCACCTGAGGTTTGATCCTCAGTGCCCCTCAAAATAAAAAAATGTAAAAAGAGCTGGGCATGTAGCTTATTGATAGAGTGCCCCTGATTTAATATCTCTCTCTCTCTCTCTCTCTCTCTCTCTCTCTCTCTCTCTCTCTCCCCCCCCCTCTCTCCCTCCCTCCCTCCCTCTCTCTCCCTCTCTCTCTCTCTCTCTCTCTCTCTCTCTCTCTCCCCCTCTCTCTCTCTCCCCCTCTCTCTCCCTCCCTCCCTCCCTCTCTCTCCCTCTCTCTCTCTCTCTCTCTCTCTCTCTCTCTCTCTCTCTCTCTCTCTCTCACACACACACACACATACACACACACAAAGTTCTGGTCAGAACAAATGTGAAAGTCGATAGGAGAATCATATCCTTTGTTTTGGCATCTGGGGAAGTTTGGGTGTTTTTTTGTTTGTTTTTTTGAAAGAGAGTTTGGGGGGGTTGTTTTGTTTTTGTTTTTCTTCAAAAAGCATCTTGGCTATTTTTAGTCTTTTGTACTTTTTTATATATATTTTAAATTCTGTCCATCAAGTTACATCAAAAAAACAGAAAAAAAAAATCTACTGGGGTTTTGAGAGTTTGTACTGATTGTTTAAATCTGTTTGAACACAATCGGTTTGGGGAGTTTGTACCAATTATTTAAATCGATCTTTACAAATCTGAGCCTTCTAGCCCATAAACATGACGACTCTGTGGGATTTGCTTGGTTGCTTTGTGTATGTGTCTCCCTAAGGTGTTATGATTTTCCCTGTGAAGAAATTTTTTTCTCAACTTATTTCTGATACCTCATACTTTCTTGCTATTAGAAAGGGAATCTTTTTTGTTACATTTTCAGTTTGCTGGCATAAAACATATAGTTGACTTTTAAATACTGATGCTGCATGATCATCCATCACTCTTGCCAAACACTTACCGGTTTTAAAAATTGATCTCTGTCATCTTTTGGATTTACTAAGTACACAATTGTATCATCTGAGATTAACGACAATTTTGCTGCTTCTTCCACCCCACCCCACCCCCCGTTTTCTTTTTTTTTTTGATCCTTTCTTGCACTGAGCTCTGGTATAGATGAGAAGTGGCGTGATGGGAGGGGCACCTTGTGTTTAATCTTAAACTGCTTTTGGCAGTCCCCCAATAAGTATTTCTCAGAAGGCTTTTCAGAGATACTTTTTATCAGATTCAAGAAGTTCTCTGTTCCTTAGTGACTGAGTTCCTCCATGAATGCTGTAGATTATTATCCTAAACTGTGTTTCACATCTGTTAGATCCTAGACTGGCTTTGAACTCTGGGCTCAAGCCATCTTCCTGCCTCAGCCTCCCAAGTAGTAATTTTGACAGTATTTTTCTTTTAATTCTAAATGTATTCTAATATCTGATAGGCTTTTTTCTTAGGTAAATGGTTTATTCAAAGTGTGTTTAATTTCCAAACAAAAAAATGGATTTCTGGCTTATATTCATATTAAGTTTTAGTCTGATTCATATTTTTAGTCTGCGGCCATGCCACTCTGAATGCACCCAAGCTTATCTCATATTAAGGTTTAGTTTAATTACATTATGTTCTATGAACCTGCTGCCTCTGATTTTAGTCTTTCAAAAGGTATAAAACAGTCGTCATGTGATTTTTTTTTTATTTTGGTACTGGGGATTGAACCCAAGGGCACTTAACCACTGAGTCATATCCTCACCCCTTTTTATTTTTGTCTTGAGACTGGATCTTGCTGAATTGCTTAGTGCCCAACTAAATTGCTGAGGCTGGCTTTCAACTTGTGATCCTCGTGCCTCAGCCTCCCAAGCCATTGAGATTACGGGCGTTCAGGCTTGTGCTACTGCACTTGGCCCTCATATGATTTTGTAGTCTGTCTTTAATGTGAAGTAACATTGTTACTTGGGAGTTTATTTTTAATTGTACAGCTTGCTACAGATCCTGACTGACTTTTTAAATTGTCATCATGAAACAACCTACAGAAGTTCTCTGTGGAAAGACCCTTTGACTTTTGCTTTGACTGGAATAGCAACATCATTCCTCTCATCCTGCATGGTTGGCCTAGGTCACTGTATTCATTTACTCAGACTGGCCCATCTAACCCGGTTTTCTTATTTTAGCCGGGGTCCACCAGGTTTTTATTAGTCTTTTAAGTAAAGTCAACTTGCAGTGAGAAAACTGAATCCAGCTAATTGCTTCTTGGTTCTCCCCCAGGCTCGAGGTCTGAAGAAGCAGGTCATTGAAGACTTTATAACCCAAAACAAGTACCTGTTGGCAGCCAGGCTTACCAGCCAGAAGTTGTTCCATGAGCTCTGCCCAGTGAAACGATCTCACCGACAGAGGAAGTAAGGCCCAAGACTTTTCCTGTCTTGGAGTTTACTACAGGGGAACTGAGCACCCACCTGGTGACAGCATTTATTCTTCATTCAATTAACAGCTGTGATGTTAGTGGGTGTTTTCAACCAGGATACCTTAGGGTCAAATTTTTGGTTGTGCCAGCCTGGCCTCGGGGTCAGAGCACACCAAGATGTAACACTTTAGCTGGAACCTGACAGACAAGCAGATGTTAGCAGGTGTCAGGAGGCAGGTCCCTTAGTGAAGCATAAGCATGACTGTCCCTCTCCCTACAGAGCATGCATGCCTGGCGAGTCCCTGGAGGTCTGGAGAGAGCCAGGACAACAGTTAAATGATAGGGAAAGTGAGGTAGGGTGCAGAGGAATGTCAGAATGATTAGCCTGTGATTTCAGTAAAGAATGAGGAATGTGATTGTGCAGAGTGTCTAAAAAGCCTGGAAATACAGGGGAATGTCTCGTATACCTTTTTCAGATAGGTACAATTAATGAATCAGTGGAGCTTTAAATTTAGAATTATTTTATCTGTAAAAGGTATCTGATCATATTGTTTGAAAATATTGTTTAAATTTTAAAAATCCCTCTGTATTTTCAGACTTTGCCAATTCCTTCAGAGTCTGAGAGGGAAGGAAAAAAAAAAAAGACTTTAATTAGATTTTTAAAGAGTGTCCTGAACTGTAAGGATTGTCATTTACATAAAACGTGTTCCAAACCCACACGCCTGGCTTCCTTACCGCTGCGGCCCTGGAGCAGGCCCCATCTCCCATGCAGCCTCCTGCTCGCCTCTGCGCCATGTCCTCCTCCTCTGCTCCAGGCGGGTTCTCCACACACCAGCCGTGATCTCAAACACCCAAACCCATCACTCTCCATCCTGGGGTCTCCATGCTGTGGTTCTCTCTACCCAGGACACTCTGACCTTGTTGCCTCTCGTACATACTTCATTCAGGTCTCTGCAGAAGTGTTACCTTCTCAGGTGCCATTTCCCTCACCTCCCCCAACACTGGCCTCTCTATATCCCTTTCTCCTCTCTTTCTTAGAGCACTGATTGTTTATTGTGAAATCTGTTTGTTGTCTGTCTTCCTCACTGGAACGTGAGCTCTGAGGGCAAGGAAGTCCTCTGTCTTCCCTGGCATGTAGCAGGTGCTCAGTCAGTATTCAGGAGAATGAATGGCTGAGTTTACATTGGAACCTTGCAAAGGAAACTCCTTCAGAATGAGGTTTGGTAGCCACTGTCCTAAGATAGATTCAACTAGTCTTTCCTGTGGTAGCAGAACTGGGACAAGATGGCTTCCTTAAAAGGACCTTCTGCATCAAGGATCAAGGCCCAATTGCCTAAAAGAAATTCCTAGATGTTATGGAGTTGGGTGTGTGGAGAACATTACTAGTCTGGAAAAGGAACAACAGGTCATTACTGACTTGGAAGTCTCAGAGATGGCAGCTCGCAAGCTGGGCACGATGAGGGGCCCTGTAATCCCAGCTACTTGGGAGATTGAGACAAAGTTATTATAAGTTCAAGGCCAGCCTGGGCAACCTAGCAAGACCCTGTCTCAATATAAAGAATAAAAAGAGGGCTGGGGATGTACTCAGTTGGCAGAGTGCTTGCCTTGCATGCACAAGGCCCTGGGTTCTAATCCGCAGCACCACATTAAAAAAAAAAAAAAATCTGCCCCTGGGGTGGACTCAGCAACATATTGAAGGCAATAAATGAAGAAAAAAGAATTAAAAAAATTTAAAAAAGAAAGAAAAGAAAGGACCAGGGACGTAGTTCAGTGGTGGAGCACACCACTTTCAATCCCCAGGATCACAAAAAAAAAATATATAAAAAAGAGATGGTAGCTCTCCTGATGCACAATATCTTCACTCTGTAAAGTGACTCCTCCTACCCTTCATCATGGATTGCAGATTCTGGCCCTGCCCAGGAACTGGTTATAGTCCTCTCTCTGTTCTCATGCAGGTACTGTGTGGTCTTACTGACTGCCGAGGCTCCCAAGTTGAGCAGACCCTTTGAGGCCTTCCTGTCCTTTGCCCTGGCAAACACGCAGGACACCGTGCGGTTTGTACACGTCCACAGTGGGCGGCAGCAGGAGTTTGCCCGCACCCTGCTGCCAGACAGCGAGGCGTTTCAGGGGAAGTCAGCGGTGAGCCACGGATTCTCTCCTGACCCAGCCCCTTCCCAAGCACTGCCGTCGCTTCCGTTTCCTTCTTTCTGGGGGACGTTGACTACAGATTCCAAAAATCTGGAACCTTCCGGGCCCTGTTTTGTAAGGCTACCCTGACAACAGTCTTCCACGTGGTCATTTCACCTCCTAGAGGTCAGCCTAGGCCTCCACCGAAGGCATGTCTCCTATGAGTAAAGGTTAAGGTACATTGGCCCATCTCATCAGGTTGCCCAGATCTGGTCTGCAGAATCCAAGATGCCAGATTTTACAAACCCATAGGCATTGATGGTACTCCTGGCAAGTTCCCCGCCTTCTGCCTTTTCCGCTTCATCCTAATGGATTTCTCCTTTTTCCCTCTTCTCCAGAAGCATGAAGTTCTCCTCTTGGAGATGTAGCTAGTGGTAGAGCATTTACCTAGGCCCTGGGTTCCATCCCTTGCACTGGGGGAAAAAAGAAATTCTTCTCTGTCCTCATTTTGGTAATCATGAAAAAATTTTCTAAAAAAACTAAGGTTTTGGGGACTGGGGCCAGGGCTCAGTGGTAGAGCGCTTGCCTAGCATGCGTGAGGCATTGGGTTCAATCCTCAGCACCACAAACAAATACATAAATAGATTAATTAAATAAAGGTCCATTGCCAACTAAAAAAAAAACACTAAGGTTTCATTTATTAAATTATAGAACGAAGCCTATTGAGGGGGAAGAAAGAACTTTAACTTTTGACAAAAGCTTTGAAAATTCACCATGAAAATGATTCTTCTGGGAGCTGAGCCAGAAGAATGACTTTAACCTCAGAGTTCACAGCCAACCTGAGCAACATAATGAGACCCTGTCTCAAAAAATAATAACAGGGCTGGGGATGTGGCTCAAGTGGTAGCGCGCTCGCCTGGCATGCGTGCAGCCCGGGTTCAATTCTCAGCACCACGTACAAACAAAGATGTTATGTCCGCCAATAACTAAAAAATAAATATTAAAAAATTCTCTCTCTCAAAAAAAAATAAATAATAATAATGATAATAACAGCTCCTTTTATGAGAAAGATTTCAATCTCTTGCAAATATTTTAGACTCTAGCATTTATGTTTGAGCCTACTGTGACTTCTCTCGTCCATCCTCCCTGCAAAAATACAAACAACTATAACTTATGACGCTTTTGAGACTTCTCATGATTTTTCTCTCCTTGTCTCCCAGGTGTCTATTTTAGAAAGACGTAACACAGCAGGAAGAGTGGTGTATAAAACCCTGGAAGATCCCTGGACTGGGAGTGAGAGTGATAAATTTATCCTTTTGGGTTACCTCGACCAACTGCGGAAAGATCCAGCTCTTCTGTCCTCTGAAGCTGTGCTCCCCGACCTAATGGACGAACTTGCTCCCGTGAGCATCATCACCAGGGAGGGTGGGCTGCCAGGGGGCCCATGGGCTGCCAGGGCCAGCAACTAAGTCCTGCTAAGAGCAGAGTGTCACAACAGCTCAGTGCTGTGGGGTGGGGACCCCTCTGGTCAGTGCTGACCATGTCCATTTTCTCCCTTGATAGATCTTTCTCCTCCGGTGGCTCTACTCTGCCTCTGACTACTTGGCCGACTGCTGGGACGGCATATTCCATAGCAACTGGTAGGAATGATGCTGGGGTGAGGTGCCCTTCATCTACTGATACCAGCGTCACCCATTTTCTTTTGGAAAGAGCCCATCCTCCCTTGAGTTCTATTTCTTTCTCTTTTTTAATTGCAGAGCTGTGGATTGCACCCAGGGGCACTGAGCTACACCCAAAGTCTTTTTCACTTTATTTTGAGACAGGGTCTTGCCAAGTTGCCTCAGCCTGCTGGTCTCTGGGATCACAGGCATGCACTACCATGCCCGGCCTACTTTGATTTCAGTGTGCACTTAACATAGCAAGTGGAAGAACTTTTACAGTTTCCATTAACTGCTCACCTACTTGCTTTCAGCAACTTCACTTTTTAAAAAATTTGCCAATGAATCTTTCCCATTGGCTGGGAAAAGATGACCCACTGCCCTTCCAGAGAGCAGAGCTAGGGCCTCTGGTGCTCAGCACAGGCCTGGCACGTGGAGTTCGTTTGCAGGTGCACCAGTGAAGCAGCGCAGTGGGCACAGCAGGATGCCCATGCTGCCTCTCGGTCAAGAGGCAGTTCTACCCTTTTCTCCTGAAGGGCAGAACCACCTCGAATTCACACTTCTAACTCTTGGCACCCAGTAGGGCCCCTGAAAGATGGCACGCCCTTGGTGGGTGTTGCAAGAGCATAGAGTTTTAGAACAGCAGCCCCGGGGGGAATCATGAAAAACCATCATTCCCTCCCTGCTCCATGCCTTGACCCCATCTGGATTATTCTTTCTTTCTTTCTATCTGTCTATCTGTGTGTATGTATGTATGTGTATATACACACACACATACACACACAAACATAGATATAGACGGGCCGGGGCTGTAGCTCAGCATAGAGCACTTGCCTAGCACTTGTACAGCACTGAGTTTGATCCTCAGCACCACATAGAAATAAATGAAGGTTAAGAATATATATTATATATAATAAATATGTAAAACATATACATATAATAAAGTTGAGGTCATTCCACAGACGTTTTAATCACTGATATCTCAGCATCAGAAGGTTGGTCCACATTTACAATTTAAATCCTTTTTATCCTGTCGTGTCCCCCACAGAGCTTCCTAAGCACAACCCATTACACAGTCAGACTTCCTGAATGAGCTGTTTGAATCAGAACTCTGAGGACACCACCTCCCCCTCCCCGCCACCCCAGAAGCAGCGCTGTCTGCTGGGATGACGGCTTCTGGGCTGGGTTGTTTCTTCTGAGAACTGAGAGTAGAAACTAAAGCCGGCACCGCGCAGGCGCTCACCCAGCTGTGCTCTTGATTTCAGGCGGGAGATGATGCCCCTCCTTTCCCTCATCTTCTCTGCCCTCTTCATCCTCTTCGGCACGGTCATCGTCCAGGCCTTCAGGTGAGTGCAGAGGGCTGCCCACAGCTTATATGCTCTTTTTTCGTAAAATTTCTTTTCCTTGTTTTTCCCCACATTTTTTGCTGGTGCATTATTATTGTCATCATGTTGGGGGTTGTCGTGTGTTCATTTATACGCATAATATCCTTTTTCCTTCTTTAGTGACTCAAATGATGAGCGAGAGTCCCACCCTCCAGACAAAGAGGAAGCCCCTGAGAAGGCTGGGAAGACTGAGCCGAGCTTCACCAAGGAGAACAGCAGGTTTTTCCCACACCACCTCCGCTGCCCTGGGCGCCCGCCCCAGAGATCCCCGAGCAGTGTCAGGACGCGAGTGTGTAGAGTGGCTGGCTCCGCTCCTGAGTGAGAGATGGGAATACAGGTTGAGCGCCCCTGATTAAGACCCAGAATCTGAAATGATCCAGGATCTGAAATTTTTTAGCACCAACTTAACAGCACAAGTAAAAAGTTCCATACCTGATTTGTATGACAGGTCATAGTCAAAATGCAGGTGCACCAGACACACAGTGTGACGTTCCCTCTGGGCTGTGTGGGTAAGGGGTACACAGAACATAGGTTAATTCCATGTTTGGATTTGGGTGTAACTGGGCACAGTGGCACACACCTGTAATCCCAGCTGCCCGGGAGGCTGAGGCAGGAGGATCCCAAGTTTAAGGCCAGCTTCAGCAACTTAGTGAGACTCTGTCTCAAACAGTATAAAGGATTGGGGATGTATATCAGTCGTAAAGCACCTCTAGGTTTAATCCCTAGTATTAAAAAAAAGCAGATTTGGGAGCTTGCCCTACAATATCTCATTATATGTATGCAAATATTTTAAAACGTGGAAAAATCTAGGGCTGGGGTTGTGGCTTAGTGGTAGATCACTAGCCTGGCACATGCCGGTCCCTGAGTTCAATCCTCAGCACCACATAAAATAAATAAATGAAGGTGTTGTGTCCAACTACAACTAAAAAAATTTTTAAAAATGTGATGTTTATCTTTAATAAATAAATAAATAAACAAATAAATAAAACATGGGAAAATCTAAAACCTGAAACATTTCATCCTGAGCATTTCAGATGGAGGATACTCAGCCTATCCAGGGAAAGGCAGCTGCTGGCTCGTGTTCACTAAGACCTCCTAGGCATCTAGCCATATGACCTACTTACTTTATGCCCTGGGACTTTGCTTTCTCAGTCACAGATGTAATAATGAAGGCAGGAAGTGAAAAAGCACGTCAGGCCACGTACAGTGGCGCACACCTGCAATCCCAGTGACTTAGGAGGCCGAGGCCAGGAGGATCACAGGTTTGAGGCCTGTCTCAGAAAGTAAAAAGGACCAGAGATGTAGGAGTGCTTGCCCAGCACATGGGAGGCCAAAACTGCAACCCACACATACACACAACCAGAAAGGTGGTAGATTACCCAGAAGCAGAGTGGCATGTCACCATAATTCATAACAGTGTTGATGACTGATCTGTTGAGAGCACACAACCAATATCGAGGGACCTGGGTCTCTGTGACAAAGCAGACCTGCCTCCGTAGTGCCACCCTTCAGCCTCGGGAGAAGGGCTGCTGTAGGCCAAGGGCTACTTACTAAATCAAGGTTGTCTTGTCCTGCCACATCAGAGTCGCTACTAAATAACGTGGTCTGGTTCAAATACAGCCTCTCAGCCAAGTGCAGTGGCGCACACCGGTAATTCCAGCAGCTCAGGAGATGGAAGCAGGAGGATCCCAAGGTCAAAAGTCAGCCTCACAAATTAGTGAGCCCTAAGCAACTTGGCAAGACCCTGTCTAAAAATAAAAAATAGAATAAAGGGAGCTATGGATGTGGCTCAGTAGTTAAGCACCCCTGGGTTCAATCCCTGGTACAAAAAAAAAAGAACACAGTGTGTCATTCAACTTGTTCCCTTTTAAAGTAGTGGCATCAGCTGCCCTGGTAACATCTTAACTTCTCCCCGTTTCCCCACAGCAAGATTCCTAAGAAAGGCTTCGTGGAGGTAACAGAACTCACGGATGTGACATACACCAGCAACCTGGTGCGCCTTAGGCCAGGCCACATGAACGTGGTCCTCATCCTGTCCAATTCCACCAAGAACAGCCTGCTGCAGAAGTTTGCCCTGGAGGTGTACTCGTTCACTGGGTAAGCGTGGTGTGAGGAAAGAGAACCCAGAAAGAAAAAGACCTCAGCGGATCAGAGATGCTTTGTTAAGCGGTGGAGGGGCACAGTTTCCAGAGGGAACTGGCACTGGCTATGCCAAGGGCCGAGCTGTGTAGGGTTTATTAGCACCTGTCAGGGGAGGAGTAGGTCAGATACTTTTGGGGGTCATGGGAACCTGGGCACATCTGGGAAATGACGAGAGGTCAGAGCCCTAAGTTTCCTTTTTCCTGAGGGGTTGTAAGTTTACCGCCTTCAAGGAGTCTGCAGGGGTGTGGAAGCCGCAGGGAGAGAGGGAGCAGGTATGCACCTTCGGGTGAAGGGCCCCTGGGGACCACTGTGCCCACTCCTCTGTGGCTGTGGGCTTGATCCATGCAGCGAGGTCTTGGACACATTGGGCCATCACGGGGCCCTCTTTCCCCCTCAACTTTCATGATCTCTCTGTTCAGAACAGAGCTTGAAATCCATGCTGCTCCCTGAGCCCTTCAGAAAACAGACTGTCCCCGCCACTCTCTGAGCCAGCAATGAGTGGGGGCGGGTGAGTGAGCCAAGGGACTGTCACAGGCCCTGGGCTTCTTCCTGTGTCCAGGCCCCTCCTTTTCCTGTCCTTTCCAGTCTGACTGGCGTGGGAAGCTCCCTGAGTCCGCCCCTTCTCCCTACAGCAGCAGCTGCCTGCACTTCTCCTTCCTGAGCCTGGACAAGCACAGAGAGTGGCTGGAATACTTACTGGAATTCGCTCAAGACGCAGCCCCAATCCCAAACCAGTATGACAAGCACTTCCTGGAGCGGGACTACACTGGCTACGTCCTGGCCCTGAACGGCCACAAGAAATACTTCTGCCTCTTCAAACCCCAAAAAACAGTGGAAGAGGAGGAGGCCATGGGGTCCTGCGGGGACCTCGACCCCTCCCTCCCCCTGGGCGAGTCTCGGGGGAGACCCTCCTGCGGCCTGGGACCCCGGCCCATCAAGGGAAAGTTGAGCAAGTTGTCCCTATGGATGGAGCGCCTGTTGGAAGGGTCCCTGCAGAGGTTCTACATCCCCTCCTGGCCCGAGCTAGACTGAGAGGCTTCAAAAAGAGATGTGAACTCTCCAGCTTTTTAACATGCCCCAGGAACAGGTATTTTTCAGGACTCAATCACCACGGACAAAGCATAGATTTTAGATTCCTCTTTTAGAACAGTGGTGGGAAGAACCTCTCCGTCCGGCCCTCACTCCCGTCCTCACTGGGGAGGGAAACACGCTACAGGTTCGAATTCTCTAGATCAAAATATTTCCCTTTGGGTTTTTTGACTTCAGTTGAATGCCGCACTATTTAAATAGACTGCTCATTCCCTCCTCTTTGCTGCCCCTATCCCAGGCTCACACCACCTGCCCCTTCCTGACCCTTCATTGGAGAAACAGCGGCACCCAGACGGAACCTCAGGAGCCTGTCCCACAAGTCCAGTCACTTGCCCCTGCGCACCCTCAGGCCCACGCTGGCCCCTGCTGAGCTTCTGCCCAGGCGCATGCTCCCCACCCTGACCACCACCTTGCCTTCTCGGCCTGCCCCTTGAACGAGGCCTGGTGCCAAGCAGTCTCATGCACAGTGGCAAGGAGTGCATCTTGCGGGGTATCCCCCACGGCAGTTGCCAGCCACAGCTTTGAAAGGAAAGGGTCTAGTGGGGTCTCCGCATAGGAGCCTGTTTCCTCCCAGGGGAAGGGAGGTCTGGGCGGCGGCTGGAGGGATCCTTTATGAGCATCACATCACCCCCGCCCATCCCAGGGAGGAGTCTGCCCAGCAAGAGCACTGTCATGACTTTGAGCCGTTGACCTGTAGTTCTCAGATGCCTTTCTGCCTGTAGGGTGTGGATATTAGGAGCCATAACTTGTGATCTTGTTCTCTGAACGTAGATAAGCTGCTATATAAAGCCAGTAGATGTCAAATTGAAAACAGATTATTCCTGCCTGCCAGAGTCGGGGAGGAAGCTCTTCACTCCGGTGGCGTCTGTCTAGTAACACTCTAGACACATCTTTGTATCAAGGAACTTAAACCCTCAACAACTGTATTTTGAACACTGTTACCCAAAAAATGCTTTGTCTTCAAGTCGTCTTTTGTGACAGGTGAGCTCAGACGGACTCCAGGCCCATTTTGCAAGCAGCCTGCCTTCCGCCTCTGGCTGTGCTTTGGCACTACGGCTTTGTTCCCCTCTCCCTCAACTGTCAGCTCTGGGTTTGCTGTACACTCTACACGGGCTCTGAGCCCCTTGAGGGCAGGCCTTTGTTTTTAGGGCCAGACCACCAGGAATTTGGACAATTTCCAAGAGTGGTCTCTCTGTCAAAGCAAATGCCCTTTTGTAGAGTAAAGGGCAAAAATCAGGGATGGGTCATTTACTAAGTTAGTATTTCTTTAATCATAATTGCTTTAAACCAAGCCACTTGGATCCTGAATAATTTAAACCTTGAGCTACAGTGGTAAATAATAAATCATATGAGCCCAGGAATTCATACAGCTTCATGGAGTCAGTCTAGAGCTTTATTTAAATATAAATAAATCACTGCCAGGGCTTCATTCTTCCCATGATCCTTTGGAAGTGGATGCTCACTCTGGAATTCCTGTCTCATGGCACCCAGCCCCGGGAGCTCCTTAGCTCTTTGATAAACCAGTCCTTAAAATTTATTTCTGGGGTTTGGTTTTGTTTGGATACTAGGGACTGAACCCAGGGACACTTTACCACTGAGCCACACTCCCAGCCCTTTTTATTTTTTGAGACAGGGTCTCGCTAAGTTGCTTAGGGCCTCGCTAAGTTGCTGAGGCTGGCTTTGAACTTGTGATCCTCCTGCCTTCGCCTCTGGAGCCACTGGGATCACAGGTGCGCTGTGCCCTGCCGTTGTCTGGATTTTTTATGGCCTGTTGCTCATGTGAACAGTGCTTTGTTCAATTGGCAGGCTTTTGTTTTTAATTTCTGGTACTAATGGAAAACCAAAAACTCCCCCCGATTTTCCCCCCCCTTTTTGTACCATTAAAGTGAAGAGAACCTACAGACCACTGCACTTTCCATTTGCACTAGGAAAGGAAAATGGTGATTGGAGTTGACAATAATCCCGGCAAATATTTCAGTCCAAAAATTCTGCAGCTCTGTCGGGGGCTGGTAGATGTGTTCCACGAGGACGCTAGGGAGCTTTTTAGATTGAACTTTATCCTTAACCATGCAAGCCTTTCCTCCTGAATGTTATTTCCATGAGTTTTATTTTGTGTCAAATGTATGAGCCGTTGTCACACTCAGCCAGTGCCACCACTTCTCATTCTGTTGTACGTAATCATCCAGTTGGGGTGTAACTCTCTAGTCTTCAAATATCAACGCTGATGTTCTCAGAGGTGGGTATTTCTGGTCTGTACAGACTGTGCATCATGTTTAGCAGAGGAATGAGAACTAGCCTGAAGTGAGTCTTTGTAGAATACACTCCCATCTCAGAAATACTTGTTTATCGCTCAGGTATTTGCCTAACACTGACGTCCTTGGCCCTTCCTCTCCACCAGCAGGACTGCCGAGCCTGGGAGGCATCCTGGTCTCCCAGGAGAGCTGGGTTGTGGTTTTCAAATAGGTGGAACTCCTCCTGATTCACATCCTCTTCTACTCTAGCCTGTTACTTATTATCATCCTAATCAGTTTGCAGCTGCCATTAGTGCTTAAGAGTTCCCCTGGTGTAGAAAGACAGGGGAACTATTGTTAAGTGATTTGCTTTGTTTGGGAATAGAAATTGGAAACAAACACCCAGCCTTGTTTTGTTTTGGGTCCCTTTAAAATAGAACTCCTTAAAAGCTGATGCAGGGGCGGGGATACAGCTCAGTAGGTAGAGTGCGTGCATCTAGTGCAGAAGGCCCTGGTTCAATCCTCAGCGCCACAAAAAAAAAAAAAAACTACTAAAGCTGATACAGGGCCTGGGGAGTGGCTACACCTGCCTACAACCCTAGCACTGCAAAATAAAGAAACATGCAAAACACTCTTAGCCTGAACTTACATTGTCTCTTGAAAAACACACGCCATATGGCAGCTGCTGACCCTGTTGAGTTTATTCAGAAAGATGATGGTACTTGGGAGACATATCTAAGAAGGTGACTATTTTGCACTTTTGATACCCTTAGGAACGAATAACTTATTTGGCAAATTGTGTCTTTTTTATGTTTTAGGGTTTTTTGTTTGTTGTTTTTTAAGTTTTGTTTTTTGTATTGTGAACAGGCACTGAAGCTGATATTATTTTGTTTTAAGAATATTACAGACTGGAAACAAATAAACTATTTTAATGTGTGATGACTGTGGGTAGCTCTTGAACTGCAAGATGATCATCTTGAAGTTTCTCTCAGCAACGCTTGGGATCAGCACAGCCCAGCTGAAGATTTCAGGAACTGCTGGCCAGGAGAGTGTGTTGGCTTAAAGTAAATAATGCAAAACTGAGTCTCCTAGAGAATGGATTAGAAGGTCCATCAAGGGCTCAGCTGATGTTATCTGGGCTTCTGGGGACATTTCTTTATTAGGAACTGCATGTTGTTTTTCTTCAAAGATCATTTATGTTTCAGTGATCCTAAAACCAAGATGCGGGGGCTGGGAACGTGGCTCAGTGATGGCATGAGTGAGGCCCCGAGTTCAGTCACCGCAAATAAATAAGTCAACCAAGATGCAGCTCTGAGCTCCTCAAAGGAGCTCTCTTAAAGGAAGAGAGTATAGAAATGTGGAGTCTTTGTGCACTATCCTTTCATAATTTTTTTTATTCCTTCATCCCATTTTTAGGTGACCTTGAGTGAAATTCTCCCTCCACTTCCTCTCCTCCTCCATCTTTCATCAAAGAAAAAAAGAAAAAAATCTAAGCAGTGTCAAGTGCCTCAGTTTTTAAAGTCAATTGAAACCCTTAGAAATGTGTTTGGGTTAGAATTCTCAATGTCCTTGTTCTATAGCCACCAACGACCCTGAGCAGCAAGCTGTCCTGGCCTACCCTCTTCAGTACTCGTACTGCTCGCTAGTAAGCTCCTGAGGAGTGGTAGGCAGTGCACCCATTTTGTCTAGAAGAGACAAGGTTCAGGCAGTTGCCACTTTGGGGAGAATACACAGCATCTCAAACAGCAGGTTAGCTGCCAGGAGGGCCGTGTTCCCTAGGACAAAAGCAGAAGAGTGAGACCCGGGTGAGTGGGGCACATGGCCGCCCTCCCTGCTGCCCATCCCCCAACTCCCACCCTGAGGGTGCCCCCCTGGCACTCTGCCCTCCTCAAGCAACATGTGAAAATAGTATTTGAAAATTCAGAAGCTTCTTGGTTTACACTTAGATCTTTTTTCCCCAAAAGGAAATTTTATAATAATGGCATGTACTATATTATATTTATCCTCTGAGGCTCATAGGCCTAACTTTATGAGCTTTTTTGATTCTCAGCGCCACAAAAAAAAAAAAAAAAAGTGAAGTATCAGAGGAGGACAGATGGCACCCATCTCCTCCTGATGTGGGCAAGCTATTAATACCTGGCAACTCCAGGGTTTTATTGGGGTTGCTGCTCATATTTATAGAGGCTTATTTTCTCCCCTGTCAGACATACTCAGCAGGTTCCCCAGGCTGGAGGTGGGGGTGCACACCTCTAACCTCAGCTACCAGAGAGGCTGAGGCAGAAGGTTCACAGATCCAAGGCCAGCCTGGGCGATTTAATGAGACCCTGACTCCAAAAAAGGCAGGGAGGTGCCCCACTGATAGAGAACAAGGACTTCGGGGTACTTCCCCCAACTTCACCCTCTTTCAGCAAGAAGCAGCTTGGAGACGTAGTCACCCATTTTTCCATAGAAATGCAATGTAGAAATTGGCAATGTGGAGATGCCACAGTGGGCCACCTTGTGCTCTGAATACAGCCCTTGCTGCTCTGCCACTGCAACTTGATTTTTTTAAATGGATGTGGTTCTCTTCCCCTCACTGGTCCTCCCTAATCTCAGGGGAAAAGGGATTGTCTTTCTTCCCCATTTTAGGCACAAATTTTCTGTCCCTGAGTACACACCCACCATAGGAAGGAAGTAATCTAGGCTTTGGGGCTGGTACCAGAAGATCTCAGAAATGACTATCTCCCAAATCAACAAGTGGATTACAACTCAACAGACCAGTGGACTGTAGCCTTAGAGTCACTTAAACCCTCCCAGCCACCCCCTCCCCATTTCCTGCTGATGGCAGAATCACAGCCTCTGGGACAGAAGTCTCCTGTGTTTCTCCTTTGCTAGCAAAGCAGTAAATCTTTTTCTTTTTCTCAAAAAAAAAAAAAAAAATAGGGCCGGGGGTGGGGTGTTGAGGGAATGCAGCTCTTTGGTAGAACACCCCTGGGTTCAATCCCCCATGCCAAAGAAAACGTGAACCAGCAGCTGCCCACAGGTCAGTTTTCCTGCTTACTCACCAGAGAGATCGTACAGCGGGGAAACCTCCACAAGATCACAGCCCACCACGTTTAGGCCCTGACAGCCCCGGATGACCTCCAGAGCCTGTCCAAGATGAAAACCATACTAGTAAGTTGTCATTACTAGAATCATTAACGAAGAAAAATGACCAGTGGAGAAGATTCCGTGGGTTGCTCCGGGCACATGCCATCCTTAGAATTCCTGCAGCCACATCAGTGGCCTCCCAGAGGAACGAATAACTAGTGCCCGGTCCCTGCTCCTGAGCACTTCACTGATGATGAGACAGGCCAGTCTGTTCAATGTTGTGTATGAAGGGCTTTAAGAAAAGCAAGTCCAGAATAGAAAAAGCACAAGTGACAGCCTGGAGAGGAGGAGGGGGAGGAAGGCTTCGAAATGTAGAAACATTTCAAGGCCTTGGCTAAGCTCATGCGGAAAAGGACACCCCAGGCCCAGGGAAAGAAGGGGTAGACACGGTGATGGGAGGAGCCCAGGTAGTGAGGTGTGGCCTGAAGACAGGACAAGGGAGGACAGGTAGGAAGATGGCGTGGAAGGGTTTCCATCCTGCAGGCAGGAAGCCCAGAAGGAGGATCTGCAGAGGGTGAGGAAATCCTTCCAATTTCTGAATTCTAAGGGCACCGCAGCCTGGGTACAGTGATGCACATCTGTAATCCCTGCTACTGGGGAGGCTGAGACAGGAGGCTGGCAATTTCAAGGCCAGCCTGGTCAACTTGGTGAGGACCTGTCTCAAAAAATAAAAAGAACTGGGATGTAGCTCAGTGGTAGAGCACCCCTGGATTCAAGTCCAGTTCCATGAAATCCTCTCCTGATACTAAGGACTACAAGTCCTAGGAGAGTGGGGGGTCAAGTTTCCCCTGGCCCAGGACTCTTCCTGGGGAAGGCTCCTTACCTGACCAGGGGTGAGACCAGCAATTTCAGGCGTCCCTGTCCCCGGGGCATAGGCAGGATCCAAGGCGTCAATATCAAAGCTGATGTAAAGGGGTTTGCCTCCCATCTGTTGCCGGACCTCCGCCATCAGAGGGACCAGCGACTTCATCCAGCAGTCTTCAGCCAGGACCACACGGAAGCCCTGAGGAGGGGACAATGGAAGAGCTGGAAGTCAAGGCCAGCTCCTTGCTCAGTTCTTATGGGCACATCACATCCGACCCTCAGCCTCCCCGGGGAGGAACTGCTGTCCCTGGTTCACAGGTAAGGGGAGGGAACAGGGTTAAAGCTAAGCACTGAACAGGGAACAGAGGGAAGCTTTGCTAAGGCAAGAGGCAGAACCTGGGCTGCTCACAAGAGCCCCTTCTGGATGGTTCTGTCCAGAACACTGCCTTGGCAAGCCCCAACAGCAAGGGAGGTGTCTTCCCACTTGGATCTTTATCCTGTGTTGACCCCAGAGCCACTCTACCAAGTGGTAAGGATGAGAAATCAGAAGGTGGGGGTCCCTTGTGTTGGGACCCCCCACCTCTTTTCTGAGAGGTTGGTTGTTTCTTTTGGCCTCCCCAGCCCCCAAATAGGTCTCCTCTGCCTTACTAGCACCCTCACTCCTCTTTGCCACATGACCCTCTTGAAGGAAAATCAGCCCTTTGACCCCACCTTGAACCACGTGATAGGCAATGGAAAGGAGTTAGGGAGCACTCAGTCTGTCACCTGGTTCCTGTTGTATCTGTAGGGATCCAGGGTCATGGAAGAGCCCCGGATGCCAATCTGCACCACCCGCTGACAGTCCAGGAGCCCCTCCTCCACGCACCGCCGGAAGGGTGTCCCGTGGTAGAGCTTCTCCCCCAGGGCCTTGTCGGCTGTGTCCAGGTGGGCGTCCACATGCAGCAGCCCCACAGGGCCATACCTGAGGACCACAGGACAGCTTAGAGGCCAAACATCCCTGTGGGGCCCAAGCACAGCCACCCTTCAGGTCGCCAAAACTTGGTGACAGTTCAGAGTCACAGAGGAGAGACTTGGCCTCAACTACCCGCGTGCCAACTGGTTTGTGTCTTCAAATCACTCAGCATCTCAGAGCAGCGGTAAACAGAGAGCAGCCAGGCAGAAAGAGACATGTAATTAGGCTACCACCCGGGTCTCCCATCCAGGACTGCTGCACCTTCAGAGGGCTGGAGGGCTGGACAGGGTGGCAGTTGTAATTCTAGCAACTCCAGAGACTGGGCGGGAGGACTGCAAGTTCAAGGCCAACCTTGGTCACTTAGCAAGACCTAAGAAAGTTAGGGAGGCCCTGACTCAAAATGAAAAAGTAAAAGGGCTGGGGGTGTGGCTCAGTAGTAAAGCATCCTGGATTCAACCTCCAGAACCAAAATTAAATGAATAAATGGATAAATAAAAGAGGCCGGGAGGACGGGAGAGAGCTCAGATGAAGGCCAGACCAAGCAGCCACGGCGATTCCGACTGCGGAACCAACAGGGAGCTGTGAGCCGGTTCTTCTCCAGAACCACCAGCAACCCTGAGGGCTCCCCACAGGGACATGTGGTCCCCGCCAGTGGGAGGCAGGCGCAGCTTGGAGACGGGCTCTGATCCATGTACCTCCAGCCGCAAAGCGCCCATACGCCCTTCCCAAAAACTAATTCTGGAGCTGCCACCCACTGCCTCAGCCCTCTGTCTCCTCCTCCAACTAAATTAACCAAAGCTGGTCAGTCCCTGGTTGACTTCATCCCTGAAAAGACACTGCCTGGGAAAGGGGCCCTGGCACGAGAAAACAGGGCCCTTCACTGCTGTGCCCATCACAGTTTGGATTCAGCCCTTGAAGCGAAACAGAAACCAAAGTGAACTGGGGTTGTGTATTTCACGAGGGGCTCATCTTCCCCAACAGGCCAGTGGAGAGGGCCGGGTGCGCACCAGAGCAGGTCTGGGCCAAGGGAAGGGCCAGAGACTGACAGACACACCTGGAGCTCAGCCTTAATTTTTTTTTAATTTTTTTAGTTGTAGATACCTTTATTTGATTTACTTATTTTATGTGGTGCTGAGGATCAAAGCCAATGCCTCACACGAGCTAGGTGTGTGCTCCACCACTGAGCTACAGCCCCAGCCCCTGAGCCTTAACTTTGATCTCAAAAGCAAGTTGCCTGGCATGCGTGCGGCCCAGGTTCGATCCTCAGCACCACATACAAACAAAGTTGTTGTGTCCGCTGAAAGCTAAAAAATAAATATTAAAATTCTCTCTCTCTCTCTCTCAAAAAAAAAGCAAGTTGGTTGGGATTTTCCTGTCACTCCCAATAACCTGAGCCCACAGCAGTCACCCAATACCACCTGGCAGCAAACTGCTGCTCCTTAGCTCCTGAATCTTGAAACCTCACTTGGCCATTTGGGACTTACTTTTTTGCCAGTGCTTGCAATATGGGATACGTGATTGTGTGATCTCCACCTGCAAAGCATAAAATAGAGAAACATCTGGAACATAAGTTAGATGATCATGTGCAACAACCCCGAGTTTGCCAATTCTGCCTCCTTTCAGCTGGACTAGAGGTCTAAAAACACAGCCAAAGAGCGATCGTGGTCAGTAGAGGGACGCTTCAGATGTCACTGTCACTGAAAAGAGAAAATTAGATGAATCTATGAATTGAATTGCTTACAAGTAATTCCCTAGATCAACTCTGTCCAAGAGAACTTTCTGGGATGATGGAAATGTTCTGTCTGCACTAGCCAATATGGTGGCTGAGGAACTGCATATTTTAATTAATTTAAACTTAACATGTAGCTAATGGCTACCCTTTTGAGCAGTGCAGGCCTAGGAAAGTACTACTATTGATAATTATTAATAATCAATAGTTAACGTTTATTTAAGCCTAAAATAGGCCAGGCACAACGATGGGCAGTTTATGTGTTCATTTGTGGTGGCAGAAATCAAGCCTACACCCTCTCACATGCCAGGCAAGTGCTCTACTACTGAGCCGCATCCCCTAGCCCCTTTCATTTTGAGACAGAATCTCATTAAGTCACTTAGGGCCTCACTACATTGCTGAGGCGGTCTTCAAGGTGCAATCATCCTGCCTCAGCCTCTTGAGTCGCTGGGACTACAGGTGGGCCCCATCATGCCCAGCTAGGATGGGCATCTTATATGCCCATTTATTATATGCTTCTTCCACAATACAATGGGTAGGCATTATTACTATGCCCATTTCACAACGAGGAAATGAGGCACCAAGCAGTGGATACAGTAACACAGCTAGTGAAAGGTAGAGCTGAGATTTCAAACCTTCCACCTAGAAGCCAAGGTCTCTACCACCATGCTGTGCAGACCTCTCATTTGGCAAAAATAAATTGGAATATTTAGAAAAAGTTGTGGGTCATTTTAACTATTTACAAATCAGAGAAGAAAGAAATAAGAAAGTGAGAGTGGAGGAGGGTGAAGGGAAAGTTACCCTACAGGTTGATGAGGATCCTGACCAGGACAGACACCCTTTGCAGCTCTCCCCACAGTCATGAATGAACATTGTCTTTGAAATCCTTGGAAAGTCACAGGGAGTCCCTACTGGCAGCCTTCCCAGGGCCTGAGATGGTGAGACACATGCTGGGGTATAACATTTAAAGGAAGCCATAGCACTTAGTAAAATAGTGACCCTATTTTAACACAGATTTTTGTTTGTTTGTTTGCTTGTTTATTTTTGTACTGAGGATTGAAACCAGGAGTGCTCCACCACTGAGCTATACCTCCAGTCTTTTTTACTTTTAATTTTGAGACAGGTTCTCACTAAATTACTGAAGCTGGCTTCCAACTTTTAATCCTCCTGCTTCAGCCTCCCAAGTTGCTGGGATTATAAATGTGCACCATTATGCCAGGCTTAACACAGTATTGTTGAAGATCAAAATCAATGCAGGGCTGCAGAGATAGCTCAGTGATAGAACTCTCGCTAGCCAAGCATTGACAAGGCCCTTGGTTCTACCCTTAACCTTACAAAAGATTTAAAAAAAAAATCTGTGATGACCAAAAAATAAAAATAAAGACAAGATCAGTAACCATGCTGTTCCAGCCATGCTGGAGCCAAAGGCAAAAAAGAAAAATTGGTAATATTTATCCTGCCATATTGATTTTGATTGCTGATTTTTTTTCTTTTTTTCTTTTTTTTTTTTTTTTTGGCATCCTTTAAATTATACACCAAAGCAAAGGCCTCATCCGCCTTCCCCTAGTCCACCAGCCCTACTGGCCACACTACTCCAATATTTTACATATCCTGTCCCCAGGGACTAAAATAAAGGAATTAGAATGTTCTCTTTCCTACTGTTACCATCTTCTGCAGAAATAGCAGTACTCAAGCGAATGACAAATGAGCCCAGAGAACTCCCTTCACCCTAGCAGACATTACCCAAGGTCAGAGGAACACAACCAGCTGCTACTATTTTCTGATAGGCTTCTTGAATTAGCCGGCAGCTGTCCTGAAGGTTGTAAAGATTGACATTCACATCACCCAGGTCAGCTACTGTGAGGGACTGGAAGGGCAGGGCCCCCGTGCTAGGATTGACTGTCTGAAGCATCACAGATTCTTCCCGGATGCGTCGGGGCCCGAATCTGGAGGAAAAGAATCACCTGTCAGCCCCATGCCCAGGTGCAAAAGCTCTCTCTGCTAGGCCAGGCTTTGCCAGCTCGGGTCTCTTCTGCGGGTTTTTGCCTTGCAGGATGTTTAACAGCTTCTCTGGCCTGTACCCACTAGATGTCAGTAGCACTTTCTCCCCCAAGTTGTGAAAAGCAAAATACTTCTAGGCATTGCCAGATGTCCCCTGGGTGCAAACCCACCCCTACGAGAACCACTGATCATAATTTTTTTTCTTCTTTTTGCGGTGCTGGGAACCAAACACAGGGTCTTGTGCATGCTAAGTAAGCTGTCTACCTCCCAGCCCTAGGTTGTATATTAAAGAAATTAAAGGCACAAATTTGCTGGGCATGGCAGCGCAACCTATAAGCTCATCAATTTGGTGAGGCTGAGATAGGAGGATTACAAATTCTAGATCAGCCTAGGCAATCAAACAAGACCCTGCCTCAAAAAAATGCGGGGGGTGGGGGGCGGCTGGGGATATAGCTCAGTGGTAGAGCATCTCTGGGTCCAATTCCCAGTTCTGCAAATAAATAAAAACACAGAGTTAGGGGCCCACTCATCACCACTTATTAAATGACATTAGATAATATTTTAATCTCTCCAAGACTCAGTTTCCAAATCCATATGATAATAATGGTATTTACTTCACATCCTTGTTCTAAGAAATTAGGTAATCTATGCAAAGTACCTTACATTTAAATAATAAATGGTGGCTTTGGAGCTGGGCCTATGGGCCACACCTGTAATCCCAGTGACCCAGGAAAATGAGGCAGAAGGATCACAAGTTCAAAACCAGTCTTGGCAATTTAGCAAGACTGTCTCAAAAAATAAACAATTAAGGGCTGGGGATGTAACTCAGTGGTAAAGTGCCCCTGGGTTCAATCCCCAGTACCTACATAAATAAATAAAATAAGGCTTTGACTATTCAGACAGTTACAATCAGATTCAAAGAGCTGAATTAGAAATTGCTGATGCGCAATAATTAGGAAAAGGGGTTTTACTTTCTGTAATTTGATCCTGAGAAATTTTCCTTAATTTGAGCTTCTTTGCTTCCCCACCACCCCCAGTCAGTTATACTTAGAGATTTGGGGAAGGGGCAGCCAGTTTCTGTTCTCAAACAAAACGTCACCTTCCACTGTAAGGCCGGGTGGAGAGAGCAGAGAAGGTACCCACATCCTCCATCCCAGCAAGGTCCCAGGAGGGGGCTCCAGAAACCCTTCCTGACCAATGATGACCAGCCAGTCACGTGTTGAGCCCTGGACGGCTTGTGGAGGAAGGAGGGGAATCAAAGGTCTCTCAAACCATTTTGGAGCCGGCCACCAGCTTCCAACCTACCCAGGGTGAGCGGAGGTGTCTGTCCGCGCGCCTTCCACGCTCCATAATCAGTCCCAGCCACACGTCCCAACCCCGACGCCGGGGAACCTTACCTCGCACCGGGCCGGTTGGAGGTCCCAATGTCCAGGGGCACCCCAATGAAGGCAGCGTCCAGCCCCTCTGGGGACGTGTGCACCGGCAGGCGCATCATGGAGCAGATGCCCACCGACCGTGCCACGAACTCGGAGCTGGGCGGGTGGTTCCGGGGCATGTCGGAGGCCCGGCGGCTCGGGCTGCGCCCCGGGAGGCAGAGGCCGGTGGCAGGACGCGCAGGCACGCTGGACCCCAGGCCCCGGGTGCAGCGAGACGCCAGCAGACGCAGCATGTCGCCCGCCCGCTTCCGAGCCCTCGAGGCCACGGGACCAGAGTGCACCCGAAGGGTCCCACTAGCCCGCAAGGCGAGAGTGCCAGCCCGGAGGGAGCCGCCAGGCTCAAAGGACAGGGCGCCCTGCGATCAAAGTCGGGGGAGGTCCTCGGGACCAGCGTCTCTGCCCCCAGCGCAGGCTGAACTTCAGCCTCTGGCTCCGTAGGTAAACAGCCAGCAGGGCTCCCAGCTCCTGCCACCATTCCTGCCCCAGCTGCGCCCTGCGTCCCCCCGCACCTGGCCTCTGGCAGGCTCTTCTCCCATTCAGAGTATCATTTTTAAAGCCCAAAAGGTTTGAAGGAAAAGTGATCTTTCATTAAGCAATGGAAATGGAAATGCATTTTTTAAACAATAATGTATCAAGACATGTCTGAGCTGGTTGCTTTGGCGCTCACGTGTAATCCCAGGGACAGGGGAGGTCAAGGCAGCAAGATCCAAGTTCGAGGCCAGCCTCAGCAATTTAGCAAAACCCTGTCTGAAAAATAAAGAAATAAATAAAAAAGGCTGGGGATATGGCTCACTGGTAGAATACATCTGGGTTCAATTCCCAGTACCGAAAAAAAAAAAAAAAGAAAGAAAAAGGAATTCTCAGAAAGCAGTCTGATCTTTATTTTTTATTTTTTTTTATTTTTTACTGGGGATTACACACAGGGACACTGTATTATTAAGCTACACCCCCAGGCCATTATATATTTTTAGTTTTTGAGAATGGTCCTGCTAATTTGCTGAGGCTGGCCTCAAACTTTGCTGGGATTACAGGTATGTGCCACTATGCCTGGCTAACTTTTTGGGGGGGCAAGGGGGTGCGGTTATTGGGGATTGAACTCAGGGGCACTGACCACTGAGCCACATCCCCAGACCTATTCTGTATTTTATTTAGAGACAGAGTCTCATTGAGTTGCTTAATGCCTCACTTTTTGCTGAGGCTGGTGTTGAACTTTCTTTTCTTCTGCCTCAGCCTCCGGAGATTACAGGCAGGGTAGTGCCCAGCTGATTTTGTTTTTTTGGTACCAGAGATTGAACTGGTACCAAAAGTGACTGTGATGGAATTATGTGAACCATTCAGTGGTTTTATTTTTTTCATCTCTGACATTGGATGGCCCAAGTTTGAATTAAATTGTAACCTCTATACAAAGATGACACATTGAACCCCACATCACCCCAGCCTCCACTCTGCAGGACCAGGACAAAGTTCTGGACAAAGTTCATGGACCACTGAACCGCATCCACAGCCCTATTTTGTATTTTTAAAATATTTTTTATTTTTATGTGGTGCTGAGGATTGAACCCAGTGCCTCACCTGTGCTCAGCAAGCGCTCTGCCACTGAGCCCCAGCCCCAGCCCAGCCTATTTCATATTTTATTTAGAGACAGAATCTCAATGAGTTGCTTAGCGCTTCGCTGTGGCTGAGGCTGGCTTTGAACTTGTGATTCTCTTGTCTCAACCTCCCTAGCCACTGGGATTACCAGGCATGTGCCACCGTGCCCAGCCCTAACTTTGTTTTTTAAAAGGAGGGCTGAGGGTGTAGTTCAGTGATAAAGCATTTGCCTAGTATTCACAAAGTACTGGGCTTGATCCCCAGTGCCACACATGCAAAAATAAATAAATAAATAATAGATTTAAAAGGACTTGGGACAGGGCACAGAACCAGAAGTCCACTAATCTGCTATCCTCTTTATTTCTAAGAAGAAAAATACACCAGGGAAGGAAAGGAGTGACTGTGATGAATTATGTGACCCATTCATTGTTTTGTTTTTAATCTCTGACATTGGATGGCCCAAGTTTGAATTAAATTGTAACTTCTATACAAAGATGACACATTGAACCCACATCACCCCAGGCTCCACTCTGCAGGACCAGAACAAAGTTCTCTAGTGGTAAATAATGAGTTCATTGTTGCAAGAGACCTTTCGGCGAGTCCTGACCATTTTCCAAAACAAATTCAACAATTTCTGTTATTGTCAACACTCAGATTCTACTATTTGTTTCACATCTTTTGTCCTAAGTGTATCATTTTTTTTCTCCTGGTTTTTCTTTTCTTTCCGTAAGGAAAATAAAAAGAGAGACAGAGACGAGATACAGAGCCAGGAAGAAGAGAAAAAGAGTGGCCGTCCCTCCAAGCAGCCAGGTTTCTTTATATCAAAAGTTCCATAGCTCCTTATTACTGTGACTACATTCTTATTTAGTATTCCTTTAATCCCAGGTGCTAGATAATTGAGACCAAAGTCCGAGCTGTTTAAGACAGCCCCCTTTTCTCTAAGGACATTACCATAGTAACTAGATACTGCACCTGTAGAGTTATCTTACTAGCTTCAAAGAGAAATTGCTGGGCATTCCGAGGGTGGAGGACAGAGCACCTGTTCCCCCCCAGCCCCGGAGTTTGCTCACCAGAGAAACGCTTCCCTGTACATTTCCATGGCCAGAATACCTACAGGTCCCTATATTCCCAGGAGCTGTGTGCCTGAGGTGAAGGGCAAAACTGATAAGACTCCAACACAGAGTTTCCTTGTAAAGCACATTGCTATAGCAGCCAGGCATCCTGTGTCTTTGCACAGAAACTTCCTAGTCACCAAGCAGGCCACAATCATGCAGTTTACCAGAGACCCCAATCCCAGACACAGGTTCTACTATTTCTTTCATATCGTTTGGCCCGAATGTATCATTTTCTTACTCCTGATAGAGCTATGCAAGTTCTGTACCACTGAGCTACACCCTTAGCCAAAAAAAAAAAAAAATTGATATTTTTTTTATCATGTTTAGTGTATTAGTTCATTTTCTCTTCCCATATCAAAATGCCTGAAGCTGGCTACTTATAAGAAAACTCACACAGTTTTGGAGGCTGAGCTTGGACATCCCTGTTGGTTAGCCCCGTGCTGAGGGCTACACAGGGGTTGCTATCGCAATGGTAGAACAAGAAACAGGAAGCCATTCTTGCTCTTGTTATAACAACCTACTCTCTTGGGAACAAACTGGGTCCCATCAGAACTACATTAATCCCTTCTCACGGTGACCCCAAATGACCTAATTACCTCCCAATACACCCCCACCTTTTAAAGTTGCTGCCACCTCTAACATGGCCACTGGAGACCTTCAGGGATGAACTACATCCAAACCATGCCATTTGGAATACATGCCTATGTTAAAGAAAAAAAAATTCAATCACACTTGCTAAGGCACGTGTGGAAATGTGTACTTCACTTAGGATTGTGGAAATGGGTACAGGACTGTTGCAATAGGATTCTGCAGAGAGGAGACAGAGATTGGGCTTCAGTCAATACAGCATGGTGAGTGGCTATAGCCAAGGAGCGGGTTATGGGGGACAGTCTATGTAGTGACCAAGAGGTAAGGAGTGTCCTGGCTCACTCGACCTAGCTGGATGTTTGCTGAAGACAGGGGGTGGGGGAAGGAGCAGACTTCACCTGCGGGAATTGATTGGATACTGAGAATGATCAGATATCCACAGTATGGAGTTCTTGCTAAATTGACTTTGTAGGGTTCTTTGCTAACACTTGATTTTATAAGAAAATACACAAAAAGGCCCAGAAGATGATTCAGAAACCTGAATAAAGTTTGACCAAGCAAAGAATCGGTCACATCCAGGTGTGTCCAAATCCACCCAGGCACAGTGGCGGACACTTGGTAATCCCAGGGACTCAAGAGTTTGAGGTAATGCCTATCATGTGCCGCAGTCTGGCTGGGCACAAAATAACCGAGCCACCACACACCTTGTAGATTCAAACAGCAACTCTTTATTCTCGAACTGT
This sequence comes from Callospermophilus lateralis, assembly GCF_048772815.1. Lineage (NCBI taxonomy): Eukaryota > Metazoa > Chordata > Mammalia > Rodentia > Sciuridae > Callospermophilus > Callospermophilus lateralis. The sequence goes on along the minus strand of NC_135311.1, from coordinate 133,521,301 downwards.
CACCGGCACTCTACAAGCCTGTTCTGGGGAGAATCCACACACTCCACCGGGCTCTGCATACCAAATACTCTCTGAATCCTGCGGGAACTCAAGGAGCAGGTGCCTGAGGCAGCAGGATACGCCCTATTCCCAGCAGGATACACCCTAAACCCGGATTCACCCTGGTCCTTGAGCAGGGTCACCTTTCTCAAACATTCATGCAATGTCACTGCAAATGACCTGGGTCCAAGGCAAGCCCATTTCCACAATGGAGAGTCCTCCCTCTAAGCAACATTGGGTAGGCTGACAAGGAAATTGCCATGCGTCATTCCTACTTGGCTATGGCTCTCAGCAATCATGTGTGAGGCCCTGAGTTCAATCCCCAGCACCACCAAAAAAAAAAAAAAAAAAGAACAAAAAAAGAGGCCAAGGCAGGAGGATCATAAGTTTGAGGCTAGCTGGGAAACTAAATGAGAGCTTGTCTCAAAGTTATTTATTTGTTTGTTTATGGTTGTATTGGTACTGGGGATTTGCCGGGTTTCTGTTCTCAACTAAAAGGCTCAGGGGTCACTCCAGTTGAACTGGGCTGACTGGGCTATGCAAAATAACCACACAAGAGACACAAATACCTTTTTCTTTGGGGTCACTGTGACGGCTCCTCTGACCTTAAGGGTCCGCAGAAAGAGAACAAGAGCATGCGCTGACCCCTTTTATTGAGGAGAAGCTATTCAAATGAGGCAAGGGGTCAGGTTTCAGGGGTCTGAGTCTATCTTCATGATGTCCACTGTCAGCAGGTTGACTGACACCTGGGTAGGCCACACCCAAGGGCACAGTAAGAGAAGGGGACACACACAAGGCACTTCCATGGAAGATTCTACCCTAAATGGGGCAAGGGGTTATATTACAAAGGAACAGGTGAGCGTAGCTCCACCCGTGGGGCTGTAGCAAGACACACTCAGGCAAGAAGACAGTCACTAGTGTAAGGGTAAAATTTCTAAGCTGTTTCTAAACTGCAAAGCCTGAGTTAAACTGTAAAAGACCGGGCATTGTAAAGTTTCCAAGCTGTAGGGCCTGAGTTAAAAAGTAAAAGACCAGGTATTGTTAAATTCTTCTGCTACCCCCAAAATCTGTAATCCCTGTAGCTGTTAAGACAATGCCCGAACTGCTCAGTAAATATTCCCACTGACTCCCTGGTTGTCTAATAACCTGGGGCTCTGTGTAGCCTGGCACGTAGGCATTGCAGGACCTAAAACAATCAGTTTGAATGTGTACTCCGCTTAGGAGTGACCAATCACCCCTGCCCAATCTGTTCCCACCAATGAATGTACTAATCATGTCTCAGAGTTGTTGTTTAATTTTCCCACACCTCATGATGATTTGTTCTGATGTATGCAAAGCCCCCGCCCTCCTCAAAAAGTGTACTTAAGCACTGCTTGACCTCTGCTCTGGGCTCTGGGCTGCGCTCCTTTCTCAAGTGGGCACGGAGCCCCAGCATGCTGGAATCTCAATAAACCCCCTCCTGATTATTGCATAAAGTCAGTCTCTTGGTGGTCTCTTCCTCCGACGCTTCGCTGGACCCTTACACTAGAACCCTAGAAGAGTGCGGCAGTCTAGCAGCATGGGTGCCTGACGCCATATCCCCCAGCAGGGGAGTTAATTCAGTCCGTGCGAGGTTGGTCTCCCACAGGGATTGAACCCAAGGGCACTTTACCACCGAACTTTACCACTTTCATCCAGTCCTTTTTTATTTTTTATTTTGAGACGGGGTCTTGCTAGATTGCCAAGGCTGGCCTTGAACTTGAGGTCTACGTATCTTGGTCTCCATAGGTGCTGGGATTACAGGCATATGCTACCACACCAGGCTAAAATAAAAATTTTTAAAGAAGGACTGAGGCTGTAGCTTAGTGGTAGAGTGCTTACCTAGCATTCGTATGTGAAGTCTGGGATTCAAAGCTGTTTATTTTGCCTATAAGGGTATACACTTGTAAGGGTAAAATTTCTAAGCTGATTCTAAACTGCAAAGCCTGAGTTAAAGTGTAAAAGACCGGGCATTGAAAAGCTTCGGGGCCTGGGTTAAAGAGTAAAAGACCAAGTATTGTTAAATTCCCCTGCTACCCCCAAAACCTGTAATCCCTGTAGCTGTTAAGACAATACCCGAACTGCTCAGTAAATGTTCTCACTGACTCCCAGGATGCCTAATAACTTAGAACTCTGTGTAGTATGTCACGTAGGCATTTAGGCCCTAAAACCAATCAGTTTGAATGTGTACCCCACTTAGAAGTGACCAATCACCCCGTCCAATCTGTTCCCGCCAATGAATGTACTAATCATGTCTCAGAGTTGTTGTTCAATTTTCCCGTGCCTCATGATGATTTGTTCTGATGTATGCAAAGCCCCCACCGTCCCCAAAAAGTGTACTTAAGCACTGCTTGACCTCTGCTCGGGGCTCTGGGCTGCTCTCCCTTTTTGAGCGAGCCTGCCTGGAGCCTCAGCGCGCTGAAATTGGATCCTCAATAAACTCCCTCTTGCTTATTGCATAAAGTCAGTCTCTTGGTGGTCTCTTCCTCTGACGCTTCACCGTACCCTTACACGCTCAACAACACCTCATGGTATAGTTCACAAACTCACATGGCGTTACCTCCAGCAATACCATTTTTAATACAGAATGCAGTGTGAGCCGGGTATGGTGGTGCACACCTGCAATCCCAGGGGCTCCAGGGGCTGAGACAAAGCCAGTCTCAGCAACGGCAAGGAGCTAAGCAACTCAGTGAGACCCTGTCTCTAAATAAAATACTAAAGAGGGATGGTGGTGTGGCTCAGTGGTTGAGTGCCCCTGAATTTAATCCCTGGTACAAAAAAAAAGATATATATATGAGAGAGAGTAGTGAGTAGTGTGTATTATTTGAACATGTGATTAGTTATTCAGTCTCAGTTCAGCATGACCCATGAACATCTGAAACCAGATTAATCTCACCACTTTTCTCCAGATACTAAGTTATTGGCTCTATCTATCCCTCATTGTCTCTATCCCTCATCATCTAAAATGAGCCTCCTGCCATTCGTTTACATGTGTAAATGTAGCCATCTAGGAGGCTGAGGAGGAAAATCAGGTTAGAGGCCAGATTCAGCAATTTAGCAAGACCCTGTCTCAAAATTGAAAAAATAAAAAGGGACTGGGGATGTGGCTCAGTGTTAAGCTCCCCTGGGTTCTATCCCTAGTACCAAAAAAAAAAAAAAAAAAAGTAATAATAATATGAGCCTCCTAGAGCAAGAGAAAGGGATGGAAGATGGAAGAACATGGATTTATATAAAGACCCATCCCTGAAGGGGAGAAAAGTCACTGTTACGTAGTTTCAATGTCAAGCCAGGAGAGGGCCCAGAAAACCTCTGCTTGATCTGCTAACAGAGAGGAAGAGAGGAATTCAGACAGTGGATAGAGCTCTCCCCACCTCAATCAGGTGACAGTTTATATCACAGCTATGACACAATTTACATCTGTCCCCTTCAACTGACACCTGAGATTATGGTAACAAGGTAACTTTAGGAGAGACCCTAAAGACCGGACGCCTCTCAAACCATCCAGAAAAATAACCGAGTCATCTGACTTCATCCTGACACCTCGGTAGTTTTATTACACATTAGGCTATCTTAATGTAGTCTTTGCACTACTTAAAGTTTTATTTTTTTAATATTTTATTTTGGGCTGGGGATGTGGCTCAAGTGGTAGCGCGCTCGCCTGGCATGTGTGCGGCCCAGGTTTGATCCTCAGCACCATATACATGTTGTGTCCGCCGAAAACTAAAAAAAATAAATAAATGTTAAAATTCTCTCTCTCTTTAAAAAAAATTTTATTTTAATTAACTATTTATTTTTTTTTTTATTGCGTTGCTGGAGTTAGGCTTAAACTTCCTCCCTTAATTTTTTCCTTTTTTGGGGGGTCGGGGGAGCCAGGGACAAATTCCAGGGGCACTTAACCACTGATTCACATCCCCAGACCTTTTTATTTTTTATTTTGAGACAGGGTCTCTCTAAATTGCCCAGGCTAGCCTCAAACTTGCCATCTTCTTGCCTTAGGCTCCCAAGGCCCTGGGATTACAGGTGTGCACCCCTGCACCCACTCTTAAAGTTTTCTTGAAGAAAACACTGAGATTTTTTTTCCAAGCTCCAGCCAGTCTCAGATACATTTGCTTTAGATGGCACTCCATGAGTGTAAGGACTTCAGTTGCTGCTTCTACCTGCCCCCTCTTGGTACTAGGGATTAGACCCAGGTGAGGTACCACTGAGTTTATTGAGACATGGTCTAGATAAATTGCCAAGGCTGGCCTCAAACTTGGGATCCTTCTGCCTCTGCCTTCCAAATGGCTGGGATTACAGGCATGCACCACCACACCCACCTAAGTTAGCTACTTCTGAGTAGCTCCTCTTGTCTGCAAAGTGAGAACTGCCACTTATCCTTCCTGTCTGCCCAGTGATGGCATACTGTCACCATCAACCTGCTCCTTAGAGAGAAAGGCATTAGACAAATGCAAAGGATGATTATTAATTTTAAACTATATACTCTGGCTAAATAGATCTGACTCAAGTTATTAGTAAGACTGAATACTCAATAATTGATGATTAAAGGGACTGTAACTTAAAAGACACATGGGAAATTGTGTTTTAGACAAAAATGCCTCTTTAAGCCAATGTGTGCTAAGCAATAAAAAGGAAGAAAACATTGTATGTGCTTGGAGGATAATAATGCTTGAAGTTCAGATAGAGGGTTCACATAAGTCAAGCGCCTGTGAGACAATGTGTCCTGTGGCCTAACAAAATCAGTGAGACTGGGCTGGGGATGTGGCTCAATTGGTAGCGCTCACCTGGCATGCGTGCGGCCTGGGTTCGATCCTCAGCACCACATACCAACAAAGATGTTGTGTCCGCCGAGAACTAAAAAATAAATATTAAAAAATTCTCTCTCTCTTTTAAAAAAAAAAATCAGTGAGACCATAAAATATTTGTTCTCTTTTATGACTTGCCTTTACATCTAAATTTCTTCTGAATTCAACGGTTGACATACTTTCATTTGTACTTCCGATTACCCTGTAAAATATTTATGTTTGATAAGAAACCGAAATGCTAAGACAATGATGTTATTGTACCAGGACAATTAGAGATAGCCTTACCTGTTTGGTTTAGGTCAGAGTGATTGGTAGAAAAGGAGCCTCATCACTTACTGAAGAACTAAGAAGGGGACAAAAGGATCCCCGGTGTTGACATCTTTCCCAAAGCTACTATCAAAATTGTTTTGGAGCTCTTTTTGTAGATTTCTCTTGCCATGCCAGGCTGGCCTTGAATTTCTGGGCTCAATCCATCCTCCTGCCTCAGTCTCCTGAGTAGCTGCTACAGCACCAAGCTAAAATGAAGCAGTTTTTGATTGGGTTGGTTTTTTATTTGGGCGGGGGCAGGCACTGAGGTCAGATCCAGGGCTTTGCACATGGTAGGCAAAAGTTCTACTGCCGCAGTCTGGCTGGGCACAAATCACCGTGCCCCAAACTCCACCAGCACTCCACTCACACTCCTTGGGAACTCTCCCTGCTCTCCCCTGGGCTCCATGCCTACCCCATTCGGACCCACTGGAACTCCAAAGTAGCCAGCACCTGAGGCAGCAGGAACCACCCTATCCTGGAAGCCACCCTAAGGCTGGACAGCAGGGGTCCATATACAACTGAATACACAGATTAACATAACCATCATCATCTCAATGGCTCCCTTCTGGCAGAATGCCACTCCTCATCCCGACTGGGCTGTGGCCCTCAACATTCTACCTCTGAACTACAGCCCCAGCCCTTAAAGGGTACATTTTGTAGATAATTGCAATCATGAATAACAAATCTCAGAAATTTCCATTTTGCCTGGCTTCCATTTTTCTGCTGGCAGGCAAGAAGAAGATTGCAAAAGCCCATCAGCAAATGTTGCAAGAAAACACCATAAGCTCATCAACAGCTGTTTGCTCAAAATAGTTTATCCATCTACTCCAGCTCTCACTGGGCATGAGCCAAGTGCCAGGCTTTGGTTCAGTCTGCCAGGGGTAGAAAGCAGGACAAAAGCTTTCTTCCCCTGGAAATAACTGGTTATAAATTCAACAGCATATAATCCAATTTAAAAAGAGTTTCAGCCTGGTGCGGTGGTGCACACCTATAATCCCAGCTACTCAAGTAGCTGAGGCAGGAGAATCTCAAGTTAGAGGTCAGCCTGGGTGTCATAAAAAGACCCTATCTCAAAACCAAAAGAAAAACAGACTGGTGATGTAGCTTATTGGTAGAACAGTTGTCTAGCATGTGTGATGGCACTGGGTTCCATCCCCAGTACCACAAAACAATAAAATAAAATAAAGATACACTAAACAAAAAAAGAATTTTCAATATGCAGTGATTTGGGGTGTTCAAAGTGTTGCAGATGGGCAAGATATTTGGACTGATAGACCCAACCTGATCTTTTATTAAAATTGGGAGCCATCTTGCCACAAAGCCATGAAAAGATAATTTCGGCTTTACTATAAATTACTGTGAAAGACCCCAGCCCAGAAACCCCAGGCCCCATTGTGAAACCATCAGGGCATGTTGCTAACCCACGTAAAGAGAGGTCTCTCTGTTAATCAGTTAAGGGTAGTCTATTGTGAGGGGACAGGATGGTTGAGGAAGAACAGAAAAGCAGATCCCAAGGCATGCCTGAACAAACAGGAACTGATAATGATAAGCAGGAGCAGAAAAACCAGAGTGTTAATATGTAACTGTCATGAGGTTTATCCAGGAACATAAAGTGAAAAACAACTTTGCCCTTTAGGTAATCTATATGTTGGGTTCAAAATAACCAATAAGAAACCTGTCACTTCCCGCGCGCGCGAAACCTGCCCCATTATCCTATAAAAGACCTGTACCCCAAAGCCCGGTGTGCCAGTTCACCAAAGCTCCGGCTGGGGTTTTGCTGAGCACCCACAGGCGTCTGTGTCTGAATAAACCTCTTGCGTTTGCAGCCAGTGCCTCGTGCGTCTTTCTTGGACAGGGAATCGGTGGGTCTTTCAACTGCAAATTCTGAACCTGCTTGGAATGCCTGCCCGTGCCTTGAACTCGCCCATGCCTGGCTCTCTGACCAGATAGCAGCCCTCTCTGAAACTTTAGTGACACCTTATAAATATTGGCCTTCCCTGGCCAGACAACGACCCTCTCTGAGGCTCTAATGGTCCTCATAAATTCTGATGTTGGGGCCAGCAAAAAAAAAAATGTAAACTACCATTAGTGTGATGCTTGTCAGAGTTCTGTTATCTGTAACCCCCTTTTTGTGTAACTTTCTGGGCTATAAGGCTGGGCTGTAGGAAAGGTGGGGTTGCTGTCTTGTTCCCGCCATTTTGGGAGGAAGAGGCAGCCCGGCTGGTCGAAATAATAAGCTTGCTTTAATTTGATTTTAATTGGAGTCAGTGGTCTTTTCTTGTGTCCTGATCTAACAGGATTTCTGCTTTCAGAAATAGAGACAAAGAAACAGACTGTATTTACTTTGCTGCCTAGAACAAAGAAAAGAACGACCAAAAAAAGGAAAGAAAGGTAAAAAAGTTTTTTAAGTCCCACTGGACATTGGTGCTGGGGCTGTGGCTCAGTGGCAGAGCACTTGTCTGGCATGCGTGAGGCCCTGGGTTGGATCCTCAGCACCACATAAAAATAAACAAATAAAATAATGGCATTCTGTCCATCTACAACTACAAAAGACAATTAAAAAGAGAGAGAGAGAGAGAGACCCACTGAACATTGGGCCACAGAGGAAAGTAATGTTTTGAAAATGTACGACAAATAAGTTCAGTGTGATTATTGTCCCAGTTCACTGCCTTGAGAGTTTCCAGGCTACCATGCAGAGAAGGAAAACCAAGGCCGATCTCGGTGGAATCCCTGAGTTGAGCAGAACTGAGAGTCCAAGGAGGCAGAGGCAGCTAGAGCATCAGAGAGGAGGGGGCCAGGAGAGAACCCCAGAGGCGGGTAAAGTACATGCCTCTAGAATTCAGCAGACCACTGCTTTGTAAGAAAATGCCTTGGGCAGGCATGGTGGTACACACCAGCAATCCCAGCCACTCAGGAGTCTGAGGGTTCAAGGCCTGCCTGGGCAACATGGCAAGATCCTGAGAAAGAAAGAGAGGAAGGAAGGAAGCAAGCAAGCTAGCTGAGGTTTGGGAAAGAGCTACTGTGGGGCTCAGTGGGAAAGCAAGAGCTTGGCATGCACAAAGCCCTGGGATCAATCCCAGCACTGCAAAATAGACAAGAACCATGTAAAAGGAGGAGGAGGAGGAGGAGGGGGAGGAGGAGATAATAGGATTAGAGGGAAGGGTGTCTTACTGCCAGCTGAACTGGAAAAATCCCATAATTTATGGGGCATTGGGAAAAGTACTTATGAAGGTCTTCCTTAGGAAAATAATTTGAATTGCTTTGGTTCTGCCTAACAAATCTTAAAAGATTCAAAAGAGTAAAAATTTTTCCAAGTACTTAATGCCATCCCCAAGAAGATCTACAGGAATACAAAAATACCCAGGACCAAACAACTCAAAACTCAAAATGTCTGGCAACTCATAAAAAATGACCAGGCAAGCAAAGAGATAGGAAAATATAACCCATGATGAAGAAACAAGGCAAACAATTAAAACTGACCCAGAACATCCTAGGTGCAGTGGCACATGCTAGTAATCCCAGCGGCTCAGGAGCTAAGGTAGTGTAAGGGTAAAAGAAATTGAAGTTAAAGTATAAAAGACCGGGCATTGTAAAGTTTCTAAGCTGCAAGGCCTGAGTTAAAAAGTAAAGGACCAGGTATTGTTAAGTTCCTCTGCTACCCCCAAAACCTGAAATTCCTGTAGCTGTTAGGACAATACCCGAACTGCCCAGTAAATATTCCCCCTGACCCTCTGGTTGTTTAATAACCTAGGACCCTGTGTAGCCTGGCACGTAGGCATTCAGGGCCCAAAACCAATCAGTTTGAATGTGTACCCCACTTAGGGGTGACCAATCACCCCCGCCCAACCTGTTCCCGCTAATGAATGTACTAATCATGTCTAAGAATTGTTGTTTGATTTTCCCGCAGTGTATGATGATTTGTTAAAGGAGACTGTGATGTATGCAAAGCCCCCACCCTCCCCAAAAAGTGTACTTAAACACTTTTCAAGCCCTGCTCGGGGCTCTGGGCTGTTCTCCCTTCTTGAGTGAGCACGGAGCCCCAGAGCGCTGGATTGGATCCTCAATAAACCCCTTTTGCTATTGCATGAGCCAGTCTCTTGGTGATCTCTTCCTCCAACGTTCGCTGGACCCTTACAGTAGGAGAATCCCAAGTTCAAAGCCAGTCTCAGCAATTTAGTGAGGCCCTAAGCAACTTAGTGAGACCCTGTGTCAAAAAAATAAAAAAGGGCTGGGGGCATGGCTCAGTGGTTAAGCGCCCCTGAGTTCAATTCCTCGTATCAAAGAAAGAAAGAGAGAGAGAGAGAGAGAGAGAGAGAGAGAGCAAGCGAGCCAGAAGTGACACAGATGTTAGAATTAGCATCAATGACATTGAAAGTTACCATAACTATATTCCATGTTCCAAATGTTAGAGACATAAGAGATAAAATTGAACTTGTATAGATGAAAACTATAATGTCTGAAACCACAAGAGATAGGATTAAAGGTAGAGTAAACACTGCCCCCCAAAAATTGTGGGTTTGGGCTGGGAATCAGTAGAGTCTATGCTTAGCATGTGCAAAGCCCTAGGTTCAACCCCACAACCAAAAGGAAAAAACAAAACGGAACAAAACCAAATAAAATGTAGTAAGTCTGACTGAGAGAGAGCTCAGAGAGCTCTTGCGTAGCATGTATGAGGCCCCAGGAGAGACCCCACCACAAACAGAAATAAAATTAGTTAAGTTTGAAAAGCACAGTAATAGAGGATACCAAGAGTTAGTGAGTGACAAAAGAAAGAGGGGGCAGGGAGAATAAAGCATCATTGAATTCAAGGTCAGATCAAGTGGCCTAATGCATGTGCAATTGGAGACCTCAAATTTCTCCCAAACTTGATGAAAATTAAAACCTCAGCAGTTCAAACAATTCAGTGAACTCCAAGAACAACAAACTGTAAGAAAACCATAGTTCTTTATCTGAGTCAAAGTTTACTTGAGACATTTGAATTTCATAATTCCAGTATAATGGTTTTTGTAAATGTTAGGTGCAGGACAGACTGAGTAAGCTGTCTGCAGGGAATGCCAAACAAAGTTAGCTGCAGGATGACCTGGCCACTCAAACCCTCTGTCTGGTTCTTTATCAACTATTTGCTTCAAGCCCAAAGGCCCAAGCCCCCGCTCAAGGCCAAACACTTAACCCCCCTTGTGCCAACAAGGCAGCTTGCAGACTCAGAGACCTCATTAGATTTGGGCTATAAAAACTCCCTCCTGCCGGACTCCCTCTCTCTCTTGCTCTCTCTCTTGCTATCTCTCTTGCTTTCTCTGTCTCTCTCTCGCTCTCTCTCTCTCTCCCTCTCTTTCCTTCTCTTTCTCTCTCTTCTCCTCTGTTGCACTGCTGTAATAAAGATCTCTTGGTCGCTCCAAGTGTTGTAGTCACTTTCCTTCCAGTAAACTTTTACATAAATGAAATCCCATCAAGCCTATAAATCATTACACTGGGTTTCTGGATACCCAAATGTTTCCTATATAATTTGAGAAATTTCTTCTCTTGTAAATAGAATAAAAGTGTGCTAACCTTCACTGCTCTGGCTTCGTATCAGAAACTAGGTTTGCCACCATTTGACCCGGTTAACCCACTCCTCAGCATATACCCAAAGGACTTAAAATCAGCATACTATAGAGGTGCAGCCACATCAATGTTCATAGCAGCTCAATTCACAATAGCTAAGCTATGGAACCAACCTCCGTGTCCTTCAACAGATGACTGGGTAAAGAAAATGTGGTACATATGCACAATAGAATATTACTTAGCCATAAAGAAAAATGAAATTATGACATTTGCTGGTAAATGGATGGGAAATAAGCCAGTCCTCAAAAACCCGAAGGCCGAATGTTTTGATATATGGATGCTAACACACAATAAGGGGTGGGGGACAGAGAATAGAGCTCACTGAATTAGACAAAGGGGAATGAAGGGAAGGGGATGGTAATAGGAAGGACAGTGGAATGAATCCCATGCTTTCCTACGTTCATATATGACACATGACCAGCGGAACCAGTAACTCGGCATTATGTAAAAGAATGGGAATTTATACTCCGCGTATGTGTATGTCAAAATACACTCTACTGTAATGTAAATCTAAGAAGAACAAATTTTTTAAAAAGAAAAACAGATTTGCCCTTATCTGATGCTTTGAATATTATTTTCATTTTTATTTATTTTTGCGTGCTGGGGATGGAACTCAGGGCCCTGTACATGTTAAGCAAATACTCTACTACTGAGCTACACCTCTGGGTTCAAGTTGGGTTTTTGCTTTTGTTTTAATCGAAGCACTGTGTAGAGCCCCCATCGCGCACTTCCTCCAGCCCAGGCAAGAGCCCTGGCCTGCACAGCAAGAAAGTTGCAGGAAGCCACGCCCGGCGCTACTACCAGGTCCTAGCACTTCTGCCCGCCAGTGCCTAGGACGTGGAGCGCGACCCGTTCCCTTGAGCTGAGAGGCCCAGGGTGGATGCTGGCTAGCCCGCCCCTGCAGCACCAAGGCCGCCGGGTCAGCCTCCAGGATCCAGCGCCCGCCTGACCGTGGGGGCGGGAAGCCTGGCTCAAGCCTGGAAGGGGGCTGCCACCCGGGACTCCCGCGGGAGCGAAAGCGGCAGCCAGGAGGAGCTTCCACAGCCACCGAAAACTTCCCGTAGCAAGTCCGCCGCCCAGGAGGACCGGCCGCCACCGGGTCGCCTAGCAACCAGGAGCCAAGCGCGCAGAGGCCAGCCATTGGCCAGTTCCCGTCACGTGAGCAGGCACCCCTGTCCACTAGGAGAGGGCGCGGCGGTCACGTGAAGCGGCACCGCCAAGCTCTCACCAATCGCGATCGCGGAGGTCCTTTAGAGAAGCTGCTTGGTGGAGTTTCGCCCTGTCATGGTACAGAGTCCAGGCCTCCACTGATAGGACCAGGGAAGCAGCCGTGGCCACCGAGGCCTTTATGCGCCCGCCGTGGCTAGGCGTGAAATGGTCCTGAATTGGTCGCGGAGGAGCATTTGCTTTGAATAAGACTTGATGTCTGTCAGGCGCGTGGCGCCTTCCTGTTCTCCTGGAGACTGGGGAGGCTGAGGCAGGAGGATCTCAAGGACAGCCTCAGTAACTTAGTGAGACACTTTCGCAAAATTAAAAAAACAGAAAGGGCTGAGGATGTAGCTCAATGGTTAAGCACTCCTGGTTCCAATCCCGAGCAACCCTCTCCAAAAAAAAAAAAAAAAACCCAGCTATGTCAGAGGCTTCCTCTAGGAACAGAGGAAGTTCTGACCAAAGAGTTCAATGCCAGCAAATGTTAGGTGATAAGATGTTTCAAGACAAGGAGTTAAAGATAATGAGTTGCGCAGTGTTTACTCAGCTCTGAAGAGAGATTTACCTGGAGCAAAAGAAGTATTTAGTGTTTGGTGTTTCAGTACCAGGGATTGAACCTAGGGGTGCTCTGTTTCTTGTGAGACAGTGTCTCCCTAAATTGCAGAAGATGAACTAGAACTTGTGATCCTTCCTCAGCCTCCCAAGTAGCTGGAATTACAGGCCAGCACAGTGGCGCCCGGTTTATCCTCTTTTTTTTTTTTTTTTTTTTTTGTTACTGAACCATGCCAAGCCCATGCTCTACCGCTGAGCTACACCTTCCAGCTCAAAGGGATCTTTTTTAGTACACAAGCCACATCATACCACTTCTCTGCTCAAAACCTTCCAGAAAATGTGGGAGGTGTAGCTCAGTGGTACAGCATTGCTTAACTTTGATCCTCCCCACAAGAAAACAAAACAACAACAACAAACTCTCTCCAGTGGCTTCTTATTTCAGTCAATAAGTCAGGGTCCTTACAATTACTTACACTTAATCTGGTCCCAGAGACTCCTATCCACTTGCCTTTTAATTCATTTCTCCCAAAAGTGCTGCCTTTGATGCTGTTTCTCAAACAGGGCAAACACGATGAGGTCTCTGCATTCACTTTTACCTGTGCTTTTACCTGTGTTGAGTATCTTCCCAGATGTCCACCTGTCTTATACCTTCACTCACCTACTTGAAGATTTTTCATTTATTTGCCCCTGGGGATTGAACCCAGGGGCACCCTATCTCTGAGCTAAATCCCCAGCCCTTTTTATTTTTAAGACAGGATACTGTCAAATTGCTGAGGGTCTTACCATTCTCCTACCTCTGCCTCCGAGTTGCTTGGATTATAGGCATGAACCACTGTGCCCAGCTTGAATGTCACTTTATAAGGGACCCTTCCCTGACCACCCTGTACCAAGTAGCAACTACTCCACTGCCTCCATTTGTCAACCCACCTCCATGCCCCGGTTCACTCCTTGCTTTCCCCCTGGTATAGAGCACTTAATCACCACCTGACACATTTATGTTCTTTGTCCATCACCTCCTACTAGAATGTAAATTCCACATGAATAGACAGTTGTTCCCTGTTGAACTACTAGTACCTAGGACAATGTTTATCATGTAGTAGGTGTTAATTATTGTTGAAGATATGCATAAATGTTCTATACCTAATATGGTTCTGTTACTTCTTATGTTGAGTGGACCCGTGTTCCAAGTGGGTAAAAGGCTTCCAACAATACTGGCAGTGTCCACTTCAGAGTGTTCTGTATCCACTTTGTACCTTTAAAGCTGGTTCTTTATAATCTTGGCCTTGATATTCCTCCATAACTATGATGTGGTGTTCCAAGAAGGACACCCAAGGTTTTCTTTGTGTGTAAAGAATGAAATGTTTCTGGAAGAGAGAGAAGAAAAAGAACAATTGAATATGAAGGTAGGTATGAACTAGATGTGTCAATAATAGATCAACAAAACCCTTCTCAGGAACAGTGATGAAGTAGGCTTGTTCAATCCAGAAGGTTCTCGGGAAAATTTACCTTCCCCAAGTTCCTTGAAACCTAGAAATCTGTAGCCTATGATGGACAACTTTATCCCCTATTAAAATACAAGTAACTTAAGAGCAATCATATTTTCAGCAATCATTAATACCCCAATGTTAGTTCAGATCCTTTCTTTTCTTTTTCTTTTTGTTTTTTCAGATCCTTTTTTTTAGAGAGAGAGAGAGAGAGAGAGAGAGAGAGAGAATTTTTTATATTTTATTTTTTTAGTTTTCAGCAGACGCAACATCTTTGTACGTGGTGCTGAGGATCAGATCCTTTCTTAAGAGAAGTTTTTGAAAATGAAAGTGGAGCTGTGGCTGGAGCTCAGAGGTAGAGCGCTTGCCTAGGATGTGTGAGGCCCTGGGTTCAATCCTCAGCACCACATAAAAATAAATAAAATAAAGGAATTATGTTCACCTACAACTAAAAAAAAAAAAAGAAAGAAAGAAAGAAAAGAAAAAAAAAGAAAAGGAAAGTGAAGAAAGTAAGAACTCAGAGAGACAGTCCAGGGGCGAGGGAGGGGGCACAAAGTTGAGCTTGCAAGGACAAACTTTGGCCTATTTTCTAGTTTTGCCCAGGGCGGATTCTCACAATCCTACATATTGATTTCTAGCCCCAAACATGTGAGTCAGCAAATCATGAGACCTGAACTCAGAGGTGAGAAAAGTCCATAGTTACTCAAGATGTTTTGATAAGAAATGATTCCAGGAACACCAGAAAGGAGGGGCTACCTGGGAACAGAGTAAACCACCTTTGGATCTTCAGAAAGATAAGCAGGAGAGGGAGGAGACGTCACCTTAAACAGAATCATGTGATTCTGGCCAAAGAAACGGGAAGTTTTTGCATTAGAGTAAAACCAGTAAAATGAAGCTCTATTTGCTATCCATTAATATGCTAGAAATAGTACAGTGTTGAGAGAGGCTTCTTTGAGCAACATAACCAGGACATGATGATAAGGGGAAATTCTAAACAATATATACTTGCCTTAAAAAAAAAAAAAAAAAAAACAGTTCCCAAATACCAAACCAAGTATGACTATGTTAGAGAGATTTAGGTCCTACTATAGGCATGTTAAAAATCAACTGAGGTAGATGCCTTTTTGACTTGTTCTTTCAACTAGAAAAGAATTAGGCAAGAACCCCGGTGATGGAAGATTGGGGTGGTCACCATGGTGAGAAAGGGTTTGGGAGCAGAACAAGGTGATTCCACACACATGCATAGGCAGAGCATTTGGGTTCTTTTTTTTTTTTTTTTTTCTTAATATTTATTTTTTAGTTTTTGGCGGACACAACATCTTTGTTTGTATGTGGTGTTGAGGATCGAACCTGGGCCGCACGCATGCCAGGCGAGCACACTACCGCTTGAGCCACATCCCCAGCCCAGCATTTGGGTTCTAGATAAAAGGTTGGAATAGATGTTTATGCCCTTAAAGTTGTTTCCCAGTGTGAGGAGTCTGCCACTCACTGACCCTGTGAACACAGGTAAATTAATCCAAGTGCCCAGGCCTCAGTTGCCTTACCTGTGAAATGGGAAGGATGCCTGTATCAATTTGGATCTGAAATGTCCCTCAAGGCCTCACTTGCTGGAAGCTTGTTCTCCAACACAGCAATATTCAAATGCAAGACTTTAGGAGAATTCACTGGATCCTGAGGGCTCTGGTCTTATCAGCAGATTAATCCATTGACAGATTAGTCATCTGATGATATTAGTGGAAGGCAGTGAGGACTGCAGGAGGTAGAGCTCAGTTGCAGGGAGTGGGTCCTTGGGAACATGCCCTGAGGACTAGATCTTGTCTCTGGCCCCCTCTTCTCCCTCAACTTCCTGGTTGCCAGGAGGTGAGCTGCCTGCCTCTACCACACCCTCTGCCATGACATTCTGCTTCTTCCCAGGCCCAAAGCAATGGATTGACCATGAACTGGAACTGCGAGCCAACATGAATCTTTCCACCTTTAAGTAGCTTGTATCTTGTAGTTTGGCCATAGCGACCAAAAACTGATGAACACAATGCCCTCTGAGGGCATTTAAAAGAATAAAATGAGATCCTACGTGGTAGCAGTGTAACAAAGTGGTTCAGACTGTGGGCTTTTGGCAGGTGTGATGGCGCACACCTGTAATCCCAGTGGCTCGGAGGGCTGAGATAGGAGGATGTCGAGTTCAAAGCCAGCCTCAGCAATGGTGAGGCATTAAGCAACTCAGTGAGACCCTGTCTCTAAATAAAATAGGGCTGAAGATATGGCTCAGTGGCTGAGTGCCCCAGAGTTCAATCCCCAGGACCAAAATAAAAAACAAACAAAAACTGCGGGCTTTCTGGGTGCAGTGGCACATGCCTGTAATCCCATCTACTCAGGAGTCTGAGCCAGCCTGGGCAATTTGGCAAGATCTTTGTCTCAAAAATAAAAATAAAAAGGGCTAGCTCAGTGGTAGAGTGTCCCTGGGTTCAATCCCCAGCATCACCACCCCCAAATAAAAGAAAGGAAAATGTCTGTGGGCTCAAGTCAGATTTCCTGAAGCTGACCTTTATTATTTTTGGATCCTTGGGCAAGAGACTATCCCCTATCTATGCCTTGGATTCTTAATCTGTAAAATAGAAACACTACCTCATGGGATTTTTACAAGGATTAAATAACACAAAGTGCTTTGAAGAGTGCTTGAAAAGACAGCATTCAGTAAATGTCAGCAATCATTTGCAAGGTGCCTGGCACACAGTAGTGAGGTGTTTTGTTGTTGTTGTTGTTGTTTGCTTTGTTTGTACTGGGAATTGAACCAGGGATGCTTCACCATGAGATATAACCCCAGCCCTTTTAATTTGTGAGACAGGGTCTTGCTAAGAGAGCTGAAGGTCACCCTGAATTGCTGAGGCTGGCCTTGAACTTGTGATCCTCCTATCTCAGACTCCTAAGTCACTAGGATTCCAGGAGGGCACCACTGCCTCTGGCAGCAGTGAGCAATTAACAGGGTCCATTCTTTGTAGCCCTGCTGGTCTAGAGCAGGATTTCAGATTCTGAGACCTCCCTTCTCTTAACCTCTACCCCACTCCACCCCATCCTGATTTGGCATTAAGTACTAGAAACTTCTCAAGCCATTAGTGGTTGCAGGTAATAGAGGTGTGAAGTCTATCTCAGGGGCAGTGAGAGAAAAGTTCACACTCTGAGCCAGATCCCAGGAGGCAACTGATCAGAGTCCAAATAGGAAAGGGGCTGACTGGTGAGGAGCTGAGAGAACTCTGTGCTCCAGAGGTAAGAGGGAGTTCAGGGCCATTAAACCAGTGAGCAGAGCTATTGGCAGAGGGCCCTGCTACATGGGCTTGGTGGATCTAGGTAGGAAGGCTTGTAGAATATACCCCTGCTTCCACCCACTAGGATCTTGTGTCTGTATCCTGTTTTAACACAGAGTACATCTTGGTTCCTGAGACATGAGGACTGGGTATGAGGCTGATGTGGAACTTGTGATCCTCCTGCCTCAGCCTCCTGAGTTGCTGGGATGACAGGTGTGCCTCACCAAACTGGGCTTGAGTTGTTTACACTGAGGGCTTCCAGCATGCTAGCAAGCCACACCCCGCCTACCCCCACTAGCTAACATTTTGAGGAACTGCCAAACAGTATCTCAAGGTGGCTGCACCATTTCACATTCCCAGTGGCAGTGTATTAGGGTTCCAGACCTCCCTTGTCCTCGCCACCATTGTATCATCTGACTTCTTTATTATAGTCACCCTAATAGGACTGAGTAGTCTCTTACTGTTGATTTAATTTGCATTTCCATTTTCTTATGCTCACAAATTCTGCGGGTCAGAATTTGAAGGAGCGGACTGCCAAAGCAGTTCCATGATGTTTGAAGTCTCAACCGGAAAGACTCAAAGGCTGGAGATGACTCACCGCTGGGGTTGATTCATCTGAGAGTGTCTTTACTCATATACTTGACTTGGTGGATTTTCCTCATAACCTATTTTGTCTTCAGCTGAGCTGTTTTCTGGAATATCTATACACAGTGCACGGTGGTCTCACTGCATGGAGTAATTTGGGTTCCCTCGCAGCAAAACTACTGGTTCTGAGATCAAGTGTTCCAAAAGAAGCAAGGAGAAAATGTGTTACTTAGTCTCAGAAATCATACTTTGTCACTTATGCCAGGGTCACCCTGACTTGATCTAAATGGAAGGACATAAGCCTTACCTCTAAATGGGAGGAATGTCACCACGTTGCAGGAAGAACACACAGGATGGGAGATACTGTTGTGCCTGTCTGCAAAATTAATTCTGCCAGAGCTAGGAACCTGAGCACTACTAGAAAAAAACACAATAGAGAAATCAATCAATTGTTATTCTAACTTCAGCTGACACCACCTGGAAATCCTGTATAATTTCTGTGCTTAATTTACTTCAACTTACAATGGTCATTTCAATCTTTTTCTGGACCCACAAACCCTTTTTCTCTTGACAATGTCCATTGAAGAGGTTGAAAAGGGGGCTGGGGATGGAGCTCGGTGGTAAGTACTCTTCTGGCATATGCAAAGGCCCTGGGTTTAATCCTCTGTGCCACAAAAGGGGGAAATAGGTTGAAAAGGCAACATACTCATTTTCCTAGCCTCTCTTGCATCTATGTAATACAGTTTTGTCCAGTGAGAGGCATGCAAAAATCTGCTGAGTTACTTCTGGGCAAGCCCCTGTATTGAACAAGTAAAATGACGCATGGATTAGAGGCTGCCAGCCATACTGTAACCCTCAGGGAGAAGCCAAAAAAATTGTAGAAGTATTCACCCTGATATCACTGAGTCACTGAACCAATGCAGCTATCTAACTACAGGCCTACTACCCAATGAGAAAATAAACTTATTTGTTTAAGCCAGTGATATTACTGATCAATCCAAACTTAGAAACTGCAAAGGTAAAAGGAAGGAGTTTATTTGTAGTCTTTGGCATTCCAACTCAGGAGACACAGATTCCAAATAAGAAAGGCAAGGAAAGTGGGGCCTGAACCGGGCAAGCACTACAAAGTGATAAAAATTCTTTATAGAGAAAAATGCTACTGAAATTGAGAAAGAACAGGTACAGTAATGATAGTGGTTATGAGCCCAATGAAACAAGAATCCCATAACCTCTTGACATGCATCTGCAGTCTCCAGGTCAACCCAATGTAATCAGTTTCAGATGCCTGCAAAGGGTGAAGGTGGACAAAGTTCACATCCCTAGGCAGCAGCTAGATTCTTAACTCCATCTCCCTTGATGGCTTGGGGACTCCATTTTGAAAAGCTCTTTCCCTGTTGTTTTTTTAATCATAATTTTCCTTTCATTTTTGCAACCCAGGCTTTCTGTTACTTGTAGCTTGATAGGACCACTCTCCTCAATCCCCTGCTTCTCCCCTTTGCCTTTACTAATGTCTTCAGCTGGAAATTCTTTCCTTCCTGTTACTGGGCCTACCTGCATGCTGTATCCTCCTTCCCTCCTAGTATGCTAGAAGAGGGGGGAGTGGGAGTGAATGGGGGAGATGCTAATCTCACCTCCATCTTGTATTCCTCTTGCGGTTTGGGTTTTCTTACTCATCCCCACGTCTGGGACTCTACCACTCATCAGCTTTGTGGCTTTAAAGAGGCCACTAAAGTAGCCAATATGGGAGTAGCTTCTAAGCTGTGTGACCAATAAAGGCACCATTGCCAGAGACAGGAAACTGGCGCAGTCCAAGGAGAAAACTACTCACAAGGCCGGGGAGTGGCGCCTTGGAGGAGCTGAGTGAGCTGCCCAGCGGGGAGGACATTTGGCAGGGGCTGGCGGGGCAGCCCTGGACAGGTAGGCAGGGACCGGAGCGAGCCCGGCTCTGCAGACTAGGCAGGATGATGGTTTTAGTTTTCATCCTTAAATCAGCAGGAGAGGAAGTGCACTGATCTCTCAGAGTCGTGTTTTAGAACTATCTGCTTGTTTGCCAGTCTCCCTAAGCGATGGGGAGTCCGAGGCCAAGGCTAGTGTTTTTACTCAGAGGTGTCCCCAGCGCCTAGCACGTGGCAGGCACTCACTAAACGCCTGCTGGATGAATAAATCAGACTGGAGCCCTCCGCGGAGTTCAGCTCGGATGTCAGCCTATTAGGTTTTTCGATCCCCGCATTCCTCCCCTTTTCTCGCGCTCCTTCCCTCCCACGCCTCCTTCCCACTCCTCCCCTGCCAATCCTCTCCTGCCTTCGCGCCTCCCCTGCCCGGCCCCGCCCCGCACTGCGTCGCGAAGGCGGAGGGAGTGAGGCGGGCTTTACGGCAGCCGCGTTGCGGCGGGGCGGGGCGCCGGGCGGCCGGCGCGCTTGGCGGCAGCGGTGGGAGGCAGGCCGGCAGGCAGACGGACTCGCAGGCGGGTGGCGGCGGCCGTGCTCGCTAGTGAGGGCGGGAGGGAGTGAGTCACTGAGCGTGTGTGAGGGAGGGAAGGAGCGAGCGAGCGAGCAGCCCGCGCCGTCCGCCCGCAGCACCAGCCAGGCCCCGCCGCCGCCCCGCGCCCAGGCCGGGCCGAGCCGAACCGAGCTGGGTCGGGCCCGGGCCATGCTGCTCACGGTGTACTGTGTGCGGAGGGACCTCTCCGAGGTGACCTTTTCCCTCCAGGTCGACGCCGACTTCGAGCTGCACAACTTCCGCGCGCTGTGCGAGCTCGAGTCCGGCATCCCCGCCGCCGAGAGCCAGGTACGCCGGGCAGCGAGCGGGGCGTCCCCGGAGCTGGCCCTCCCGGCCTCGGGGCCTCGCGCGTTCCCCTTGCTGCTGGTGGAGGACTGGGTGGGGGGAACGCGGACGGCGGTGCCCAGTTCGCCCCCGCAGCTGGGAGGGAGCCGGAATCCGTAGCTGCCCGGTCGGCTCCGCGGCATGGGGTGGGGTGCGGGCCGGGCGAGGGAAGGGAGGACCTGGCCGCGGACGCACCAGCTGCAGCGTGAGGGGCACGTGGACTGCCGGGCAGCCTTCCCCACCTTCTGGCTCTGTGGCCTCTTCATCCTTTCTAACCCCGAGTTTGGGGTGTCGCCGTAGACCCAAGCAGAAGCCCTTGGGATTGCAAGCAGGGTTCATACAGCCTGCTTCCCCAACCAGAAATACCAGTTTGGATGACTGGTAGACTTTTCCATCTATTTTTTAAAATTTGTTTGGTAGGGTGGGGTGAGGGTTCCTGCTTGATATACGCAGTTTGCTGTTAAATGTACTGATTGGCACTTTAGGGGAGGCAGCAAAAAAATAAATAAAAAGTTTTTTAAGACTACCTCGTTTTGAGGTCTTTGGAAATGCTTCCTCCCACTATCGCATGCGTTTTTGAGTTAAATTATTATTTTTTTTAGAAAGTAATCCTTGGTTCAACTCGGGTCATTTGTTTCTCTACTTTTTTCCTTGGTAGTAAGCCAAAGTCTCTCCTTCCAGGTTACAGCTCTGTTTGGGTCAGTTCAAAGCTCTGTGCTTTATAAGGATACTAGATTGAAAATGGCCTTGGTATCTTAGTGGGATTTGGTTTCATTTCCCTATCTTGCTTCTGGAAAGGAGTTCAGCTCCTTTTATAGTTTAAAATATGCAAAGTAATTTTTTCTCAAAATGCTTTTGGGCTACCAGTAGTCTTAATCAAACAGAATAGGTGAGAAACAGTAGGTGACAAGAACTTCTGAAGCCTTTACAGGAAAACACTGAGATTCTGACTTGATAAAGTGGGACTTGGGGGACATATTCCAAACATTAGGAAATGCAAGTCTTCCAAGGCCCTAGAATATAAATCTTGATTTCCCACCACAATTATGAAATAGTTCCAGAAACTGTTGCCCAACTACACAGCTTGTTCTACCCTGACTTATGGTAAACAAATGTGTCAATATTTTGTTCAGAAGTAGGATTCTTTACACAGTGTGAACTTTAGACCCTGGTATAAACCTATTCAGAACAAATTTCTTTCAGGGCCCAAGGTGTCATTCAAATGGGCAGTCTGGCAAGTGCTACAAAGAAACTGTAAGATTTTGGGTATTCCCACCCCTTTCTATAAAAAGTTAATACACAGAAACTCAGGGTCCAGTTTCTGCAATGCATCTCTCATGTGAAGAACCAGGAAAGGACAGTTTAAAAAGAGGACAAGTTGGGAAAATAAATTCTTAAGTTTTTGAAGGTGGTTTTTTTTTCAGTTTTTGTTCTTTTTTTTTTTTTTTTTAATTCTGTTTTAGTTGTTTTTTTCTCTAGTTACATTACCCTGATTGTAACCACCAATTGTAGGGGAAGTAAAAGAAAATAAAAAAGGCCGTAATCAATTTTGTTATTAGGTTTTGGGACAGGAGAGAGTGATTGTTTTAACTTCAGTTTTGGGGGGCAGAGTGGGGAGATATAGTTTGAGGAATGAAACCCAGGATCTCACTCATGGTCAGCAAACTACTACTGAAGTATGTCTCCAGCCCACTGCACTTTTTGAGATTGCTTAACAAAAAATTAAGGAAATTTAAAAAAAGGTGTCAGGTTGAAAGACAATCATATGATCAAGGCAGACACTGTCTTCTGCCAATTTGGAAATTTAGGAATTCCTTACTAGTTGAACAATTAAGTTAACTCTAAATTCTTCCTCTCGATTTTATATTTTTTGCATTTACTTTTTTCCCAAGCCAAATTAGCATATTAGAATCCTTGGGCTCCAGCTAATGTTAAGCCTGTATTAGATAACTGTAAACAGTCCCTGTTTTTCAAGTTTGTGCTCTTGGCTCCCTTGTAACCTGACAACATAGTATCTATTTTAAGATGTCTGGTGGTGGGTTTTCTTTCACTGGCTTGCCCATCAGGCAGGAACAGGATCCACCTTAGACACTTGAGTCATTTCCTTTGGGCAAATCATAAAGGTAAACATCATTATAGTTTTCCCCACAAATCCTCTTCACTTGTTTTAATCCACCCCACAATTGCCCTTTACCTTCCAGGGCGTCTTTTCCCTTTCTAGTCTGTTTACCTGTCTCTGTTCTCTGTGTCTCTGTTTTTTTGTTTGTTTTTGTTCCAGGGATTGAACCCAGGGGCACCACATGAGCCACATTTCAGCCCTTTTTATGTTTTTTTCTAAGTTGTTGAGGCTGGTTTTGGATTTGTGATCTTCTGTCTTAGCCTCCCTAATCACTGAAATTAAGGCATGTGCAATCACCATCAGGCCCTATTCTCGTTTCTTTGCTCCCATGCCTGACTCCGTTTTGTTCAAGGACCTTTTTTTTTTCCTTTTTTTTTTTTTAGCGAGTGCAGTGTGGGAATTGAACTCAGGGACTCTCAAACACTGAGCCACATCCCCAGCCCTATTTTTTGTGTTTTATTAGAGACAGGATCTCACTGAGTTGCTTAGTGCCTTGCCATTGCTGAATCTGGCTTTGAACTCAATATTCTCCTGTCTCAGCCTCATGAGCCACTGGGATTGCAGACATTTGCCACCTTGCCCCACTGCTCTTTTTTTGATGTTTCTGGTTTACCTGCCACTGTGTGTTCAGACCACCATTCTCCAGACATTTTCATCCACACATCCCTAGTAGTAAAATGTTTCATAACATATTTCTTGTTATGTATATAGTACATTATATATGTAAACTAATATTTTATGCACTGTATGTATGTATTATATCCTATATTGTATAACACGTATGCATTATTGTACGCGAATGTAATATCCTGTGTACATCAGTTGCATAATATACATGAAGTAGTATCTTATGTTGTTCAACATAACTATTCAGTTACAGAATAGAACTCAAGGAAGGATGACTTAAATGAAAATGAAAATTCTGGTATTTTTATTTTCTTTCCATATTCTTGAAGAATTGTTATGCATGCCATGCGCCACTTTGGACATCCTTGGTTTAGAATTTAGTCTTTGATATCAGCATCAGATGTGCATAAGCATACCCTTGGAAAGATGTTAATTTTTAACAGCTCTAGTCTGATTATAGTAGTTACAATGGAATGATAACAAATTTAGAATAGAAACCGTTTCCACTTCTGTGTGTGATTAAAGATGGGCATGTTCCCTCTCTCAGTACAAGTGTGGGCTTAGAAACCAGTCAGGGCTCTGTGTGGTGCTTTGATGCAGAATTGGCTGGGTGAACTTCAAACAATTATCAGGATTTAGCTTCTCTTTAAATTAGTGTCTTGGTATTTTTTAAACATCATTATAATTTGCCTCTGTAGGTGGCATGTACAGAATGGAAGGACCCTCGGGCTTTTTTAAATGCCAGGTAATAGCAGTAGCTGTGATCCTGGAAGTGCTGCTCTATCCAGCATGATTGGTGATTTGTGAAACACTGTTTTAAAAAGTGGAACTGAAATTTTCTATTTAACTAGTTTGGGCATGTTTATTTTCTCAGGTCATGTTCCCCCCCCCCTCCCCCTGATAAATACGGTATAGGAATCTTACAGAAAAAGATAAAGAAGAGCATGGTCACTTATTACCTCACAACCCAGAGAAATTATAGTTTACTTTTCCATGTATTTTCTTTCTAAGCTTTTTTACTTTTATAGTTAATGGGTGTTTTAAACATGATAGGTCCTAAACTGTAAAGTTTTTTTTTTTTTTTTTTGGTGATGGTGTTAGAGATTGAACCCAGGGCCTTGTGCATGCAAGGCAAGCACTCTACCAGTGCTATACCCCAGTCCATGTAAAATAATTTCTTACTTTCTTCAATCAGCACTACATTGTCAGCATTTTCCCATAACATTTCAAATTCTTTGCATTTATATATTTTCTATACTGGGGATTGAACCCCAGCCCTTTTCCATTAATAAATAAATTAATTTTTAAAGATATATTATTTAGTTGTCGATGGACCTTTATTTTATTTATTTTTCTGTGGTGCAGAGGATTGAATCCGGTGCCTCACACATATCAAGCAAGTGCTCTACCTCTGAGCTACAACCCCAGTTCCCGCTTTTTATTTTTTTGAGACAAGAGTTTCACTCAATTGCTGAGAATGGTCTCAAATTTGGTGATCCTTGTTCCTCAGCTTCCAGGGTTGCTGGGATAACAGGCCTGTGCCATGGGCCAGGCCAAATTTAATTCTTAATACCTGCATAATGCACCATTATATAGGTGTAGTGTAATTTATTCAATAGTTTTCCTGTTACTGGACTTTTGAACTGGGGAAAATTGGAAGCAGTTATGAATAATATCCATATGAATCGGCTTTGTCCCCCATTCCTGATTATTTTCTCAGAATAAATTGTTAGATACCAAGTCTCCAGGTCAAAAGCATAAAACTTTTTGAAAGACTTTTAGTAACTTGACAAATTGCCTCCTAAGAAGGTTGTAAAGTCAAATCGGCTGTTATATGTAAATATATGTAAATAACTTGGCATACTGTGGGCATACGTAGTAGTAGTAGTAGTAGTATGGTGCCACCAGATATAATTCTAAGATTTTGTGGCCAGTTCACGGTCCTTAGTGCTGGAAACGTATTGCCAAGATTTCTGTTAATTGGGGCTGGGGTTGTAGCTCGGTGGAAGAACACTTGCCTAGCATGTGTGAGGCACCGGGTTTGATCTTCTGAACCACATAAAAGTAAATAAAGGTATTGTGTTCATCTACAACTGAAAAACAAATTAAAAAAAAAAAAGATTTCTGTTAATTGAAGGCTTTAGCTCAGAGACCAGAAAATAGGTGTGGTGTGGCACATGCTTCTAATGCCATCTACTTCGGTGGTTGAGGCGATCCAAGTTTGTGGCCACCTTCAACATGTTAGCAAGACCCTCTCTCAAAATAAAAAGGACTGGGGATATAGCTCAGTCATAAAGCACTTGTGGGATCAATACCCAGTCCTTCAAAAAATAATAATAATAATAAGACCAGAAAACATTGGCTTCGTGATTAAAAGTTTGGAGTTGTATTAATTAACCTGTTGTTAAATGTTAAGAATAGAATTCAATTTCTAGGGTGTCTTCTCTAGAGTAAGTACTAGCAGTTGTACCATTTCTGTGGATTTAGACCTGAATAAAGTTCCTGTGGTATTTTCTTACAACTGGAGTCCTGAGCATTGTAGCTCTTTGAGTTCGGCTTGGCTGGTAGAGATTTGAAACTATTGGTCCAGAGATATGCTTGTTAAGTTAGTTAAAATCAGATTTGCTTTAGTACTCAGGCTACAAAATAATTGTTTTTCTTGTAATCTTAATTTATTTTGACAGTACAGGGGATTGAACCCAGGGCTTCATGCATGCAAAACAAGCACTCTTACTACTGATCTTCATCCCCAGACACTTTAATTGTATTTTTTTGTGGGGGGAGTGGGGCGGATTGGGTGCTGGGGACTGAATTCAGGGGCATTTGGCCACTGAGCCACATCCTCAGCCCTATTTTGTATTTTATTTAGAGACAGGATCTCTCTCTTAGCCTAGTGCCTCACCATTGCTGAAGCTGGTTTTGAACTTGCAATTCTCCTGTCTCAGCATCCTGAACCTCTGAGATTTCAGGTGTGGACCACCATGCCCCACAATTTTAAGCCCATTTTAACAAAAAGAAATGGGCTCTTTTTTTTTTTTTTTTTTTTTTTGGAGGGAGTGTACCAGGGAGTGAACTCAGGGGCACTTGACCACTGAACCATATCCCCAGCCCTATTTTATATTTTATTTAGAGACAGGGTTTCACTGAGTTGCTCAGTAGCCTCACTTTTGCTGAGGCTGGCTTTGAACTCGCGATCCTCCTGCCTTAGTCTCCTGAGAAGTAGTTCTTTGTTGCAATCAACTAAGCTTTAGTTTAGTTTGTCTTACTCATGTATTTAGACTAAAATGGAGCACACCTGCTATTTCTTCTGTAAGCAATGTTTGCTCCTCCCCTGGGTTCTTATTCTGTATTTCTAGGAAATAGGGGGTGTTAGCAGCACTCCATGAATAATAACACTTCATGTTAGTGTCTGTCTGGACCTTACAGTTTCATTGTTCCTTTAAAAAGTGATATTGTCTCCTGAGGAAATGTTGCGGTAACTAAGCAGCAATGGATCCATGTGTAGCATTTGTAAAATGGGAATCCAAAGTGGCAGTGTGTCTGCCCCCTTTCCTGCCGGATGCTGAGTATCAAATCCATAGACTTGGTATGCTAGCAAGTGAGTTATCACCAGCCCTGGTGTGTGTGTGTGTATTTGTTTATTTTGGTACTGGGAACTGAACCCAAGGGCATGTTACCACTGAGCTAAATCCACAGTCCTTTTTATTTTGATACAGGGTCTGGCCAAGTTGCCCAGACTAGCCTCAAACTTGGGGATCCTACTGCCTCAGCCTCCTGAGTTGCTGGGATTATAGGCACACCCCGCTGTGCTTGGCCCAGGTGCTTCCTTATATTCAGGGCAAGGGCAGCATTTTGATCCTCCTGGCAAGTATAGAATATAGGTTCTCAGTGGTGATGGATGGCTCAGTATCCCTTGTTAAAGTCATTAATTCACCAGCTCACTTTGGGGTTATGTTTGGGAAGTTTTATGGTACTAGAGAAGAGAATGGGTTTGGTTTTAGGGTTAGGAGGGGTTTTTTATACATGTCCAGCCACACACAAGTACACCCACCCTTTATTTTTTGGAGGCTTAAATGTCAAGTTGATGTGGTTCCAATCTCAATTCACTTTTTTTTGGTTGGGGTTCTTTAACACTGAGCAACATTTCTAGCCATACACTAATATACCCTCTTTTTTTGGACACAGGATCTTAGGGCCTAAGTTACTTATAGGCTAGCTTCAAACTTGGAATCCTCCTGTGTCAGCCTCCCAAGTTACTGGCATTACAGGCATGCACCTCCATACCCATTTCTCTCAGTTTACTTCTAATAGCCATGTGGCCTCTGTTTCCTGGTCCATAAAATGGGACAAATAATGCCTGCTTCATAAAATGATTATGATACCCAAATGAGGGGACAAAGTGGGAGGCTGAGAACCTGGCTTGCTGCTAGCTTGGTAGAGGTTCACTCAGTGGTAACTGGCTCCTGTTTTAATCCAACAGGATTGATTGGCCAGATGGGTGGGCACCAGATGTTACATACTGTAGCTGATATTCCCAGGCAGGAGTGAAAGGAGACATACATGAGACAATTTTCAACTTGTCCCATTACCATAGCACACAGTCTGTGGTCTGGTGCAGGAATATTTTTGTAATTCCAGCATCTTTTTTTTTTTTTCTTCCAGTGTTGGGAATGGAAACAAGGGCCACATGCTTGCTAGGCAAGCCCACTGAGCTCTGTCCTCAGCCCTACAGTCTTCCCGATCTTCCTGAGTTGATTTCTCATTGTAAATAAATAATTTTTCTTTTATCAGTAGATTGAGAACGTGTCTTGGGAGATCAATCACATCTCTACATATACTGACAGTTGTGTTTCTGAACCTAGGAAGTTAACTAAGTAGGCCCTAGATGTTGGGGGACTTCATTACAGTGGCTTCACAGTGTGGGAGCCACCAAGTACAAGCCTGACTATGGAGCATATCTCTGGTAACCTCTTCCTTATTGCATACCTCACCCATGACACTTGTCACTTCTGACTTACAGTGGTTTCTCCATGCCACACAAATTATAATACGACTCTTGGCTGTATTGCAAACGATGTGTTGATCTTGATGTACTTTTACTGTGAGATGTGAGGCATATGCCCAGGGTGATAGTGACAGTCACAGTCTGTTAAGGAGTCTTACTCTTCAGGTTGAAGGTGAGACTCACAGTATTTAATCTATTCATGTGTGAGACATATGAAGTATAATTGGACCTCAAGTTCTGAAAACGAGTTTTTTCACTTACCCCTAGAAGAATTTGCTTATGGAGGGTTAGTTCTTTTGCTCAGCACAGTTCTGAGAGCAGATAAGACAGAATCACTCCCCAACTCTGGTTTAAATGCTGTAATGCTGTATCTTTTTTTTTTTTTTTTTTTTTTTTGTACTGGGGATTGAACCCAGGGGCATGTAACCTTTGGAGCCCTTTTTTCCTATTTTTTTTTTTTTTTTAAATTGTGTTTAAAGGACAGGTTCTCACTGAATTGTTTAAGATCTCTCTAACTTGCTGAGGCTGGCTTTGAACTCATGATCCTCCTGCCTCAGCTTCCCAAGTCACTGGAATTACAGGCATGTGCTATTGCATCTGGCTTAAATGTTGTATCTTTAGTTTCTGTGCCAGGTAATTTTATGAGGAGAGCTTTGAGAAGAGGTGAGGGAGCATTGTAGCATGATAGTATAGCAGAAAGAAGTGAAAGGGACAGCTGTAATGATTATCTAGCCCAGCTGCTTGCCTGACAAATGGGAAATGGGAGGCCTGTACTAGCTGAGTGGCAGGCCCTTTGGTTATTGGCAGGGCCAGGGGAGAACTTAAATTCCTCAGTTTGTATGTGGACCAGTGTAAAGTAGCTCTGTAAGGAGAAAACCTTTCAAAGCCCCAGTTTATTCTGACTGCTTCTTTGGAGTATTAAAGCAGGACAGGTTTTATTATAGTATGCTTTTGTGTGTCCATTTTTTTTTCTTTCACAACATATTTTTTGTTCTTTTAAGATTTTATTTTGTTTGTTTGTTGTGTGGAGGACTGAACCCAGGGCCTTGTATGTGCTAGGAAAATGCTGTGTCCCTGAGCTACATCCCCAGCCCTTTTTCACTTTATATTAACACAGGGTCCTGCTATGTTGCCCAGGCTGGCCTAGAACTTAAAATCCATCTGCCTCCTGAGTTGTGCCACTGCACCCTGCTGCCTTTGCCTTCAATGTTTGAGTGTTGATTTATATATCATAAAAAACATCATTTTTTTTCCACCTATGTTGAATTGTTCTTTTTGAATTTCTTTTCACTTTTTTATTTTTCCCTTATAAACATAAGAATGTGTATAATAAAACTTTGGGGATGGTGAGATGAAAGAATGCAGGAAAGCTGGTATTTGAGAACTTTTTAGACTTGCCAGTGTACAAGTCACTTTAAAAAGGTATGTGATGGAGCTGGGGATATAGCTCAGTTGGTAGAGTGTGTGCCTCGCATGCACTAGGTCCTGGGTTCAATCCCCAGCACCACACACACACACACACACACACACACACAAAAAGTACATGTTATTTAATAGTACTATGGTTAGCATATTGAGAATAAATAATTCCAGTTTTCTTCCTGCTGAGAATTAAAATTAAGTTTAAAATTACATTCATTATTTTATAAATTCATCTTTTTAAAAAATATTTTTTTACTTGTTGGGGCTGGATATATAGCTCAGTTGATAGAGTGCTCTCCTTGCATGCACAAGGCCTGGGTTCAAACCCCAGCACCACAATAAATAAATAAATAAATAAATAAATAAAAATGGTTGTTGATAGACCTTTATTTATTTGTATGTGGTGCTGAGAATCAAACCCAGTGCCTTACACATGCCAGGCAAGTGTGCTACCACTGAGCCACAGCCACTGCCCCAATTCATCTTTTTTTTTTTTTTTTTTTTTTTTTTATTCCTGTGTGTATGCTTGAATTCACAGAAAAATGTGACTCAAAGGACTGGCTAGAAATAGGGGTTTACAAACCATCTTAACGAGGGGAGGGGTCAGGATTTCAAAGGCAATTCATCTTTTAGTTCAAATATTTGAACATCAGTTGCAGAAGAGACCCTGTTCTAACATTTGTGATATGGTCAATGAAGCAAAGTCATCCCCAAGTAGCTTACATTTTAGTGGAACAGAAAGACAACAAGAAAGCAAATTAATAGTATATTAGGTGACAGTACATTTTATTTTGAAAATTTATTTATTGTGGTGCTTACACATGCTAGGCAAGCACTCTGCTACTTAACTAGACCCCCAGCCTGTGGTGGGGTCCATTTTATACAGGGTACTAGGGAAGAGTTCTGAAGATGTAATATTTTATCCAAGATCTAAAATAGTGAAGGGAGAGAGGAACAAGTGAACAGCCCTGAGGGACAGTAGACCCTGTTGAGGAATCGCAGTCTCTGCATGAGGTAAGGGCAGACAGGAAGACCTTCAGATTTCCTCTTAGTGGGATGAGAACCATCAGAGGGCCTGCATCGGAAGGGTGGTCCTTTGCTTTGCACCATGTTACTTCCCAGTGCTTTATGCTGCTCAATCTTTTCTTGTTATAGATCGTTTATGCCGAAAGACCTCTCACAGACAACCACAGATCATTGGCGTCTTACGGCTTGAAAGATGGGGACGTTGTGATTTTACGACAGAAGGAGAATGCAGACCCTCGGCCTTCAGTGCAGTTCCCAAGTAAGATGGCGCCTCCTGTCTAGCATCCCCTCACGTGAGCAACAGTAGTTAGCAGAGTATAGTGGTTCTGAGTTTGGGATTTATCATGGAGCCAGACTACTAGGGTACAGATCCTGACTCTGCTTCTTTATAACCTTGGACGTGGTTTGACTTCTAATTTGGCTTTCTCTTCTATAAGAAAGGTGCCATAATTACTTAACTCTAGCTCTTAAAGCTGAAGTGAGAATAACACCTTTGGCACGTAGCAAGCCTTCAGTAAATGTTTGCTTCTGTTGTTATCAGTGATGATGATAGTCTTTTTTTTCTTCTTTGATTGGATTTTTTTAAACTATGCGATTTTTTTTTTTAGTCATACATGATAGCAGAATGTATTTTGACATATAATACATACATGGAATGTACATACATCAATCATAATTTCTATTCTGCTGCCAATGATGATAGTCTTTCTTCTGGGAGGAGTTTGGGACTATGTAGCCTGTCATTCCAGTTCTCTTTTGCTGTTCTGTGTCTGGCCAACAGTGTACTGCCTTTGTGAAGCTTCTTATAGCCAGGCAGGAATTGGCATCCATGCTTCATATGCACTCATAGAACTTGGTTGTGGTCTCTCTTTACAATTTTCATCAACAGAAGAAGCTTATATTTTACATAGCTAGTAAGCAAAAGGCACAGGAATTAAAATGTGGTGCTTTTTCCATTATACCAGACTTGGTAAACTTTAAGCAGCTGAACCATCAAGTTTGGTTCTTTCATACCAGAACTGTATTAATCATGTGAGAAGAAATTGTTATGTGTCTTGGCTGTCTGCATTTAGATTTAGGAGATTTCTGTGTCCCTGAAATAACAGGCAGAATTGTGGGTATCCACCTGTACATTCTTTCAGTGGTGAGAAGATCCTTCGTTTCCTTAGATACTCATGATCCACAACATGTTTATTAGATCCTTGTGTCGAACTACTTGTTGGGAGGTACTGGTTTTTTCCACTCTCTGCCATAGTTTGTCACCATTCTCTAAACAGTGTTAACCAGCAGGTCACTTGGTTTTAAAGTCTATGGTAACATATGATAGGAGTCTTGGGTGATGAGACTCAGCCTGGAACACAGTGCTTCCATTCAGCCTGAAACTGGAGCTGTGTAAGACAATTAAGCACTGACTTCTTCAGATCTGGATTGCATTAGTCCCTTGGGGCTACTGCTAAACTTTACAAAGAGTAGTGGTTCAAGTATGCTAATCAACAAAAACCAAATCTTTCTTTGGTTAATTTGTTGAGGTTATTAGTACTGGAGAGTCACTGTTTTTTTTCTGTGTTGTTTCCTTGTGGACAAGACAGTCAATATGTTGTTAGTGGGAGGGATCTGGTTTACAAAGTAAACAAGTTTTTCCGAATAGTTTTGAAGTGAGTGGACTATCAAGATAATGTGTAACAGGGGTAGAGATAAAATTTCTTGACCTGCCAAGAAGCCCCGTCCATATGTTTTGTTAGTTAGTGTAGATTAGTGACCTCACAGAGATCGTGCTGTTTGTTTTCAGTAGTTGTTGTGTCTGTCTCTCTCTCCAAAATATGCATCAGTTGAAGTCTATTTGAAGACAGTAGCTTGTTGAACTCATACTGCAAGGCCAAAATTTTAGGCCTGAGTTTAACCTGTCCTTTTTTTGTATTTGAGGTCCTTTTGCACCAGAATTTGGACAAGTTTGACCATTAAATATATTCTGGGGGGAGCTAGATGTGGTGGCAATTACCTGTAATCTCATCGACTTAGCAGGCTGAGACAGGAAGATCGCAAGTTCCTGACCAGCCTTAGCAACTTAGTGAGACCCTGCCTCAAAATTTAAAAAAAAAAATTGAAAAATGTAGATTTACTCAAGCTTGTTGCCCCATTCTAGCTCTGCTTATTTATTTTTCCTTTTTCTTCTTTTTTTTATAACAACTTTATAATTCATATACCATATTATCCACCCATTAAAGGATACAATTCAGTGGTTTTTAGTATATTCACAGTTGTGCAACTATCACTACAAGTAATTTTAGTTCATTTTTATCACCTGTACTTACTAGCAGTCTTTCATATTTTCCGAATGCTCCACAAGTCTGCTTTCTGTCTCTTGGCATGTATTCTTTCTGAACATTTTGTGCAATGTGTAGGTCTTTTATGTAAGGAATAGGGCTCCTGCACTTTTTTTATATATATATAATTTTTAGTTGTTGATGGACCTTTATTTTTATTTTATTCATTTATTTGTTTGAAGTGCTGAGAATTGAACTCAGTGCCTCACACATGTGAGGTAAGAGCTCTACCACTGAGCCCTAGCCCCAGCCCTGCTCTTTCTTTTTAATAAGGTCAGCTCAGCCTAGAGTACAGCACCTGGGAATTGTAGTCTTTAAACCTGTGACAGCTTTTGGTGGACCCAGCAACAAGAGCCTGTGCAGTTCCTTTTCTTCAGTTTTTCTCTCCTATAAAGTGATTGTACCCACTAGCTCCAAGATAATGAGAAGAGTAAATGGTGATGTACAGATGAGTGTATAAATTCAAAGAACTACTAAGAGCTCTTCCATTGGGCATAGTGGCTCAGGTCTCTAATGCCAGTGACTCTAGAGGCTAAAGATGGGAGTATTGCAAGTTTGAGGCCAGCCTTGAAACCTAGGGAGACTCAGTCTCAAAAAAAAGAAAGAAAAGAAAAATAGAACCGGGCATATAGCACAATGGTAGAGTGCTGCTGGGCTCAATTCCTAGGGTAGGTTGGAGGGACTTCCCCCAAATCAATGTATTTAACACAGACTTGCAGAGTTTAGCATCCAGTGTTTATGCGGTTCACTTGGTATGTATTGTGTTCTACCTCAAGTGGCAGAACTCTTTGAAGCATGTTAAACCAGACTAGGATTTTTCTCAAGACCCACATCCAGAGTTATGTAATTATATTTATTGAGACTATCTTTAATTTTCTAGAAACATAATAAATACTTGTTAACCTGGTCTGAGATAGTTTTAAGCCCAAAATTTGTGGTTACTACCATTGCCTGCTCTCCTTTCTATTCTTTCCTGTTGGTTGACTCTTAGTGAGATTCCAAGTAAGAAAGAACAATGGGGAAAGCCATTCCTGTCTGCCATTACCATTGGCCACTGCATACCACATTTGAGCGAGTATTGACTGTTTCCTTTAAGTACTTGTTTTTTGGAGTCATTTGGATAAAGGTGATTGGTTTTTTGATTTTCTTCCCGCAGCAGACCTACCCCGGATAGACTTCAGTAGTATAGCCGTGCCTGGCACATCGAGCCCCCGGCAGCACCTGCCTCAAGGAGCACAGCAGCCCCACTCATCTCCTGGAGAAACAACATCCTCTCCTCAGGGCTTGGACAACCCTGCCCTGCTCCGAGACATGCTGCTGGCCAATCCACACGAGTTGTCCTTGCTGAAGGAGCGCAACCCGCCCCTGGCGGAGGCGCTGCTCAGTGGAGATCTTGGTAAGCTTCTATGTGTGTAGGGTTGGAGGTGAGGTGATTAGTTGGCCATATTGGTGGTCTTGTGTGAGGTGTGAATCAGTGCTAGTGTTCGAGGCTGCGTGAAGGGCAGTAGTAGGCTGTAGAACTGAGACCCTCTGAACTGGTCTCTACTTTGTTTCTCATTGTTTTAGCAGCAACTGAGCCAGGTTCTGATATTTTGACCTGCTCAGTTAGATCTTCAAGTTCAAGATCTCCAGGAAGTGAGCTTATCCCAGCTGAAGAGCTTTTAGTTTAGGACACCAAAATAATTCCTTCCTCAATTGTATTTTTCAGTTGAGGTGGCGTTTACTTACAGAGAAGTACACAGATTTGAAGTTTTTAATTCATTGTGTTTTGACAAACTATGTAACACCAATAAGATACAGAACTTGTTGTTTACTCTAGAAAGCTTCCTTGTGTTCCCTTCTAGTCATTTTCCTCCCCCGGAGGCTGCAATGGATACTCAGTATAGATTGGTTTTGTATATTTTTGAACTTGCTGTATATGTAATCATAGCGTGTATGATCCTTTGTGTTAGCTTTTTTTTTTTTTTTTTTTAAGAGGAGAGGGAAAGAGAGAGAGAATTAATTTTTTTTAATATTTATTTTTTAGTTTTAGTTTTTCGGCGGATACAACATCTTTGTTTGTATGTGGTGCTGAGGATCGAACCCAGGCCGCATGCATGCCAGGCGAGCGTGCTACCACTTGAGCCACATCCCCAGCCCCCTTTGTGTTAACTTTTTACTTCACTGAATTCTTGGATTTGGCCGTATTGTGTGTGCTAATAGTTCAAATGACCATGACCTTGGTTTCTTTGGTTATCATACCTAATTGCCAGAGAAGATGGTTATAGCACATTTAAGTTTATACATTTCATGCACCACCATTTAAAAAATGGCAAAATACTTACATCTTGTTGTAGCAAGCAGTAATTTTTTGTTTTGTTTTCCGTTTGCTGATTTTCCTACTTTTTCCCCATCAGTACACACAATACACTGGTAGACTAACATTGGTTTGCACTTAATTTATGTGGCCTAAGGCACAGTGTTACCAAGGAAATGAAGATAGAAAAGGAGAAAGGGGATTATAGAGTGCTCTGTTTTTTTCTTAGGTAACAGGATAATGAGGACAGTGGGCAGGGAGGCTTAGAGACACTTACGTGCCATTCAGACAGTCATTCCTTACTGGCTAAATTGAAAAGTTATCTGAGTAGAAACAGTACACAATGGGCAACTTGTTACAAAAATGGAAGATTTTTGATAATTCGTTTTTTCCCTTTTTCTTTTTTAACAGTACTGGAGATTGAACCCTAGGTACACTGAGCCAGTTTCTTTTTTTTTTTTTTTTTTTACTTATATTTTGAGGCAGGACCTCACTAAGTTGCTGAGACTGAAATTGAACTTGAGATTCTTCTGTTTTAGCCTCCTAAGTCATTGGATTGCTGGTGTGCACTATCACACCCATCTGAAAATACTGTGTTTCTTTGTACTGAATTTAAATGAAAAAACAGTGATGCCTCAGAAATTAGAAAGAAAATGCTCATTTCAAAAAATTTTTAGGCATCCTGTCCATGTCTTTTGTGTGTGTGTTTGTGTGTGTGTGTGTGTGTGTGTGGTCCTGGGGATTCAACCCAGGGGATTCAAGGCAAGCACTTTACCTACTGAGCTATATCCCCAGCCCCTCTGTACACATCTTTTACAGTCGAATTTTGAGAAATTGTTTAGTGTGGGCTAGATATGGTGGCCTCACACCTGTAATTTCAGCTGCATAGGAGACTGCGGCAGGAGGATCACAAGTTTAAGACTGGCCTGGGCAAGTTAGCAAGACTACTATCTTAGAATGGATGAGGATATAGCTACGTGGTAGAGCAACCCTGGGTTTACTTCCCAGTACCACTCAAATAAAAAATTGGTGTGGAAAATTACTGGTAAATAATGCAAATAGAGTGCAGCTTAAGATTTTTTCTCCCTTATTTTTGAAGAGAAATTTTCCAGGGTTCTAGTAGAGCAGCAGCAGGACCGAGCCCGGAGAGAACAAGAAAGAATTCGTCTCTTTTCTGCTGACCCCTTTGATCTTGAAGCTCAGGCAAAGATAGAAGAAGATATAAGGTAATGATCTGTTCACCTTAAGAGCAAGCCTCAGAGCATCTGGGTTTCCCACACTGCAGGACATCTGGCATTGGCTGGACATCTGCTTGGAGGTAGCTTCCCTGTTTCAAAGTTGAGATAATAACATGTCTTTTAGGTAATTCTTCTATTTTCCTCACATTTTGATCCAACATTACAAAGGTCCAGGTGTCTAACTTAATGACTTTCATTTTTTTCAAGAAGTGTTACAAAGGTAGTAGACTAAGCACATAGATAGATTCAGCTCCAGGTTGGTGACCCCAGGACTAAGTAGAAACCCCATTTGGTGAGATGGCTAGGCTGATTATAGAGGCTGATTTGATTTTTTTCCTTAGACATGTTGTGTGTGTCCTGATTAAATTCATGGCTTGAAGATGATTGGATTAACAAAATAGCTCTGCTCGGTGGGGCCCTGTCATCCTACTGTTTTCCTTTGCTGTTCTTGTGCTGGCCAATTAGCTGACAGCCGGACTCACTTCTAGCTCCAGTTCTATGGTGTAGTGGTCCTCACCTTGGATTGCATTAAAGCACACAAGCTTCTTTTAAAAATGCAGATGCATGGGCCCTTCTAATGGATCAGAATTCTTCAGGAGTGGAGCCTAAGCAAGTGCAGTCTGCTAGTGCCAGCCATGGCACATCACTAGTCACAAGTAAGGTGCTATTTGAATAGAAGAACAGCTAAGCCTCCCCACCAATTTAGTTTCTGTTACTAATTATAAAGGTCTTAGTTTAAATACGAAGAACATAACTGAACCAGTATGCCAGTTAGACTGTGTAGGATAGGGGCTTTTATGGGGCTATTTTCTTATCTTTGATCACTTAAATGAGGCCTAACTTGGTTTTTGTATTTCTGTTACTTGGAAGTCAAATAATGCTCTTTTATTTCTTATTTCTTTGACTACACTTGAAATCAAAGAAAGGTGAATTGTGTGCCAAAATCAGTTGATAGTTCTGAGCTATTCACTCATGTTCTTGTTGACTTCTGTTAATTGTATGAGAGAGAGATAGTAAGCATCTTTGAGAAATATCTCACTAGTAAAGCTACCTAGGGAGAGCACAATATAGAAGATACTGCACTGAGGCTATAAGGGAGACCTGGCGGGTCAAGAATAGTTGTGCTTAGCCCAGGAAGCAGAAGGGGTGGGAAGGCGTCATAGGCAAACTACAATTCCGAGCTGTTGAAGAACAGAAGTGAAATGGAGCATGTCCATATGGCTCATGTTTCCTTCCATGGGTGGGGTAAAGGAAATTGAGTAATGCATCCATTCTTGAAAGGAGAAAACCTTGTTCCTCTGAAGAAGCTCTTCATATACAGAACCCAGAATAGCCAAAGTAACTGGTATTATTTTAGAGGATTTTTTGCTAAAAACTTAAATTGGAATTGGAGTCAATTCAGGATCAGGGTACACAATGAGTTTTAGGTTATTTCTAAAATTAATAATGAGCAGCAGGATAAAATCTATGTAATTATATCAAATGCCTATTAAAGTTTTATCTGGCGTGTCACATAGGGTATGTGTACTCTGAGCTGCAATAGCCTTCTTATTTGCCTAACTAAATTAAACAAGGGTGCCTTTGACTTTCTGGGAAGTTTAATATTTTATTATAGAACACCTGATTAAGCAGTCAGCTCAGTTGAGCTGGAGTGTCATTACAGAAAGGACAAGTATTGTAGGTTGGAGCAAGGGTCAGCAGACTTTTCCATAAAGGACTAGTTGTAAATATTTTAGGTTTCGTCGGCCGTACGATCTCTGAGCCTGGACTCAGCTCTGCCCCTGCTGTTTAAGAGCAGCCATAGACAGTGGACAACACGTAAAGTGCATGGTGTTGCTGTGTTCACATAAAAATGTGGTAACTCATACTGATACTGGGCTGCAGTTTGGCAGCCCGTGGTTGACAGTGTAGTTTACCACCAATCTTGGATCCTGTTGTTTCTTCAGGTAAGTTGTGCAACTGCTGACCTGGTGGCATTTGGTAGTACTTGTAGGAAGAAGTTGGGAATGAAGTTGGGAGTTGCTGGAGTGAGCCACGACTCCCTTTTACATGCTTCTCTTGTATAAGAATTAGTTATGCTGAATTTTTAAAGAAATGATTTGATGAGCCTGGTGAACCCATAGTAAGTGTATGCAGCTTTCAGCAATAGATAGAGGCATGTTTTGAACATCTGCTCTTCCACCACTAGTTTTGAACATCTGCTCTTCCACCACTAGCTTTACCCCTCTCAGCCCCTGTGATGGGAGGAAATTATCATTATCCTCATTTTATAGGTAGAGTTAGGTGTACACAGCCAGTACAGTTCAGACAGTCGAAGTACCTGTGTGTTGGGTGCAATGTGTTAAATGGGCTGGGTTCGGGGAGTATATTTACTGCCCAGTAAGTCCTCAGTGAAAATTGGAGCTTTTATGAAATTCTAACATTGTATAATAAAGATGGTCATGACCCTGCCCTCCAGAAGTTTATTTTCCTACTTTTGAGCATATTTGTTTTACATGAGGGTAATTTTGGTGCCTTTAGATTTTCTGCCCGCTGCAGATCTCATCACCTCCTACTAAACCCTTCTGTAGGATAGAACACCAGTTTCTATCCCATGACTCAGCTGCTCTAGTTAGCGCAGAAGACATGTACAAACCTGTTGTTAACATCGTGACTTTGAAACAGATCTCTCTTCTTGGAAACGGTGCTTCAGTGCGCCTGGTTTTGGTTTGTTACAGGCAACAGAACATTGAGGAGAACATGACCATAGCCATGGAAGAGGCTCCGGAGAGCTTTGGCCAAGTAGTGATGCTCTATATCAACTGCAAGGTGAACGGACACCCTGTGAAAGCCTTTGTTGACTCAGGTGACGGCTCCATCTTTTGTATCTCAGTGCCCCCACATCCTGATCTGACCCTGGAGTGTTTGCTTAGACATCATTTATTAAATTGCTTCTTAACCATTTTTCTATTTTGCAGTGTCTCCTTTATCTTCCTGCCTCCCCTTATTTAGCACCCCTAATTTTCTCAGGCAATTCTATAAGAAATTGGGAGTAATAGATTTAGAATAAGAAGCTGCAGGGAGGAGCTCTGTAAGGTATAGGTCAAAAATATTTCAACCTGGTCTGTGTGCCAGCACCTGGTCAGGAGCTGTGAGGAGTATCAGGCCAAACAGGGTACAGAACTTAGCGGCCAGGCAGGAAAGGGAGCTTGCCTCTCAGGGCTGAAGGTAGTCTATCTATTAATTTGCACCTCTTCTCCCAATAGTAACTCTTTGCTTTTTAGCATGAGCACACTGTGACTGCCCCCTGGGGTGTGACCAAGTGTCTTGGGCATCCTGGTTTCTGTGTTTCATTCCAGGCTGTAGAGTAGGGCAAGTCCTGGAACAGAGAAGCCCCTGCTCAGATG
This sequence comes from Callospermophilus lateralis, assembly GCF_048772815.1. NCBI lineage: Eukaryota > Metazoa > Chordata > Mammalia > Rodentia > Sciuridae > Callospermophilus > Callospermophilus lateralis. The sequence continues at coordinate 133,481,137 of NC_135311.1, read as the reverse complement.
AGTGGCCTCCCTTTGTTCACCAGATACCCTGAGCATATACTTGCTTTAGCTGTTGTCATGAGTTTGTGTCTTGAGATGCAAACATTCTTGGGAGTTTTTGTTTTTTCGGCGGGGGGTGGGGTGGGGTATTGTTACTAGGGATTGACAGCTGAGCCACATCCCTGTCCCATTTTTATATTTTATTTAGAGACAGGGTCTCGATGAAGACAGGTTCATGCTTAGGGCTTTGCAAAGCTGCTGAGACTAGGGTGAACTTGTGATCTTCCTCCCTCTGTTTCCCAAGCTGCTGAGAGTACAGGCATGAGCCATTGTGCCCTTTGAGAAGTAAATCTAATGATTGGGCTTTAGAGATAAAGTGCCTGTGCTGAGTGCTCAGTGGGAAGACTTACTCACCAGGGTTCAGAGGGCTCCGGCGTGAGTGCAAGAGAGAAACCCACGTGGGAACCTGCTTTACCACCCATCCGTAATGTGCCAAGCGCCATGCCAGCTATTCATGAGTACCATCAGGCCATTGTCTTTCATCCTCAGACCATCCCAAGAGTTGTGTTCCTGTTTTTCAGAAAGGAAATGGCTGGGAGAGGTAAAGTCCTCTCCTAGGCATGCAGAGTTGATGTGTGGTGGAGTGTGATTCATGCCTAGGTCTGCTTATTGCCAGAACTCTTCACCATTGCGCCAAGCCAGCTGAGTGTTGGGTGGGCATAAAGATCATATTCTCCTTCTGACTGGAACGTGCAGAGCATATTCCCAAAGAGAGGATGTTTAAGCTGAAGCGTGGGAAGAGGCAGGAGAGCAAGGAAAGGGCCATTCACCCTGGAGTGCTTACTTTAATTATTGTAACTATTTAATTAACAACTAATTAACTATTTTGAAGTAAGGTGAGGAAGGAGGAAATAAAAAGGATTGCCCTCTTAAAATCCCTTTTTCTTGACTATTTCTAGGCCTTGTTGAGTCTTTCCTTTCTCAAATGCCAGGAGCTTTCCGTGCTAGTCAGGGGTAGGGTTCTAATGGGTGAACTGAACAGGATGTGCTCGATTGAATGAGAGGTGGAGTTGCTTAGGGGAAAGTAGGTCTTGAATTGGGCCTTGTAGGTAGCAGGGTAGGGACCCAAGGGAGCTAGAGGCAAAGGGATCAAGGTCCTGCTCTTGACAACCTGGGGAGGGGCAGTGCAAGACTTGGATAGAAACACTGGGGTGTGGTTTGACAGTCTTAACACAGAGCAGAAACCGTTGAGGACTACTCAAAAGGGAGAGAAAAAATGATTTGAAGGTGATAGTTGAGTAAAATAGAAGGCGGAGACAGATCTGGAGAATCTGTACCCCCTAAGGGTCATAAGTATTTCCTTGCTTTAAACTACACATCCACAGAGTGGTTTGGAAGCCAGAGAGGTAGTCCATTTTCAAGAGGAGAGGGTGTGAGCTAGGTCAATAGCTGTGGTTAGAAAGGGAAAGATTGGTGCTAGGGCTGTAGCTCAGCAGCAGAGTTCTTGCCTAGCATTTGTGAGGCACTGGATTCAATCCTTAACACCATATAAAAATAAAGTAAAGCATGCTGTCCATACACAACTACAAAAAAAAAAAAAAGATAATAAAATAAAGGGAAAGGTCAGAAATAGAATTTATTTGTTTATATGTTTAGGACAGAGTGTGAGAGCAGAGGGAACATGGGAGAAATCAACAGTGAGTTCTGCCCAGGTTTTAGGACTACAAGGAAATGATTTCATTGCAAAGAAAAAGAAATCCAAAGTGAGAATTATTTGCAGGGAGAAAAATTTTATACCTTTTGGCTCTGAGATAGACATGTCCAACACATAGGAATGTGGAACTAGAGTTTAAGGGAGATGTTAGGACTATAGGTGAAAATTGGGGAAGTTGTCTTTTTTTTTTTTTTTTTTGTAGATGGACTCAATACCTTTATTTAATTTATTTATATATGGTGCTGAGGATCTAACCCAGTAACCCAGTACCTCACATGTGCTAGATGAGCTTTCTACACTGAACCACAACCTCAGCCCTGGGAAGTTGTCTTTTATGTGGGCCACCTTCAGCTAAATACCTATACATACAGACAGGAGAAGATACCCTAAATGGCCTCAACTTTAACAGGAAGAAGGCCTGATTTGGGCCCACAGAATGAGGACTTCACTTCTATTTCTTGGGATAATATAGTTTTTTGGGTTAGGGATTTTTTTTGTTTGGTTGGTTGGTTTTGTGTGTGTGTGTGTGTGTGTGTTAGTGGAGATCAAATCCAGGGTCTTCAGCATGCTAGGCAAGTGCTATTAGCACTAAACTATATCCCTAGCCTTAGGATTTATTTATTTATTTATTTATTTATTTATTTATTTATTTATTAGTTGTTGATAGACTTATTTATTTGTATGTGGTGCTGAGAATTGAACCCAGTGCTTCACACATGCAAGGCAAGTGTGCTACCACTGAGCCCCAGCCCAGGATGTATTTTTTGTTGATGAGCTTTAGTGTCCCAACATTTGAAATAAAAATAAAGTGATGAAATGCTTAGAAATACTCTTTGAAGCTAGGCACAGTGGTGCACACTTATAATCCCAGCAACTTGCAAGGCTGAGGCTAGAGGATGGCAAGACCCTATCTCAAAATAAAAAATTAAAAGGGATAGAGGGGTAGCTCAGTGTTTGAGCTCCCCTGGGTTCAATCCCCAGTGCCTCCAAAATAAAAGGAGGGAGGCTTCATGAAAACTGTTAGTGGTATTTTATCATTTTTGTTTATAGAAATAGTAGTCATGGTTTGAGCTTTTAGGAAGCCCTTTCTAGGTAGTTTTTGTTGTTGTTTTTTTTTGTTTTTTTTTTTTTTTTTTAGTTGTAGTTAGACACAATATACTTATTTTATTTATTTGCATGTGGTGCTGAGGATCGAACCCAGGGCCTTACACATTTGAGGCGAGCACTCTACTGCTGAGCCTCAACCTCAGCCCCGGTAGTTTTTGCTTTTTATTGATAAAGTTTTGTTAGTTTATTTTTGATGATGGACCTTTATTTATTTATTTACCTGTGGTGTTGAGAATCGAACCCAGGGCCTCACATATGCTAGGCAAGTGCCCTACCACTAGGCCATGACCCCAGCCCTCTATTGATTAAAAACAGTGGGATTCGTTGTTACCAATACACATGACAGGACGATATAATTTTGTCAGTTTCATTCCCAAGTATTTCCCCTGGTCCTCCTCCCTCCTTCCCTCCCTCTGGATCCTTTCCTCCACTGGTCTAACTTTGATTTTCATGAGATCCTTTCTTTTCTTTTTTCCTTTCTAGCTTCTGCATATGAGAGAAACATGACCCTGGACTTTCTGACTTGGGCTTATTTTGCTTAAATACATACTCTCAAATTTTATTCATTTTTCCTGCAAATGATATAATTTCTTCTGCTGCCTTGTTCATAGTGCTGTATTGTGAATCTTACCACAAATATGGATTTTTTTTTTTTTTTTAAATAATTTGATGTTTTTCTCTCCCCCTTCAGGTGCCCAGATGACCATAATGAGCCAGGCTTGTGCGGAGAGGTGTAATATAATGAGGCTGGTAGACCGTCGGTGGGCAGGGATTGCCAAAGGAGTGGGCACCCAGAAGATTATTGGAAGGGTACATCTAGGTGAGTGAAAGCTGCTTGGGTGTTGCTGTATTTTTGTAGGGTATGTACAGAATGATAGATTTTAAGATTTTGGACAAACTATCTGTCTTGTGGGTACATTGGATTCAGCAAGCTTTAATTCCCCTAAATCCTGTGTTTACCAAGATTATATGTACATGTTTTCAATGGTTACCAAAAAACTAGACTACACACTTATATTTCCTGCTTTCCTGCTCCCCAGAGGTATTTACCCCTATTATTTTGGCTGATTTCTCCCCACCCCCACCCCACCCTCTCCCTCTCCCTCTCCCTCTCCCTCTCCCTCTCCCTCTCCCTCTCCCTCTCCCTCTCCCATCTTTCTTTTCTTTTTTGTACTGGGGATTGAGCTCAGAGTTGTTTTACAACTGAGCCACATCCCCTGTGGGTTTTATTTTTTATTTTGAGACAGGGTCTCACTAACTTGCTTAGGGCCTCAGTAAATTCCTGAGGTTTATCTCAAACTTGATCCTCCTGCCTCAGCTTCAGCATCCAGAGTTTACCTCCGTATTTCTACATAATGGGTTTATACTGCTGTTTACTGATATGACTATGCAGACGCTTTTGAGAGATAGACTGACTAAATATAATTGCTTTTCTTTTTTATGTGTATTTTTTTTTTTTTTTTTTGGAATTATTAATTGTCCTTTTGGGGAGTGAATTTGTTATGTGCCACTCATCTCCAGACACTTCCTCATTATGCAAGTGTTCTGTACACTTCTTTCAAAGCCTGGATAATGGTTCTAGACCTGCTCCGTGGCTGCTGTTTGGGAATTTCTCTTGATCGTGTCCTGAGAATCCTTTTTCCTCTGCTGTGTTGTATTAACATGAATCTCATGTCTTTCCCTTTTTTAAATTTGTTCTTGCTATACTAGGGATTGCACCTTGTGTGTGCCAGGCAAGCAATGTACAACTGAGACAGTCCTTCCGTCCATAGTTTTGAGACATTGTGCCTTACCCTTAGCATTTTCAGTGTTGCTGAAGAGCAGCTGTATGGTCTTGGTCCTTTTTTTTTTGTCCTGTAGCTTGTAGACCTTCTCTTTGACTTGAGTCTTTTGATGTACTGAGGTACGGCTGTCCATCTCTTGCACTGGCTACTTGATGAACTTTTTAATCTGGAAACTCACGTCCTTCAGTTCTAGGGACATTCCAGTCTATATGAATGGTTATTTGGGTGAGCATCCATGGTGCTTGATATCTTAACTGAAGGATGGTCTGAAAGTGGATCAAAAAGTCAGTCTAGTATCTTTCCCTCATCCTCCTGGTTTCCAGTCAGGTGCTTGCTTTGTATTTGCTGTTCTCTGTACCCACCTCTGCTGAGAGAGCCCATTTCGCCTCTTTAGGATATACACTCAAGTCTGCCAGTGGAGTGAAAGGTAACCAGCCTGGCAGAGTACAAGAGGCATCCCAAGAGCTGATTGGACCTGTTCATACTTGACCTGTCTTCTCCTTCTGCCACCTTCGCCTGTTTGCAGAGCTGCCTTTGACCTTATAGGGTCTGAGATATAAACTGGGCCACTTTCTTCACTGTCATCTGCTTTCCAGTTCCAAAGTTGTTTTGTGTTGTGGTTTGGTTTGAGGTGCTGGGGATTGAACTCAGGGGCCTTGTACATGCTGGGCAAGTGCTCTACCTCTGAGGTACATCCCCAGCCCTGTGCCCTCCCATGCTTGTGAAAGGTGGTCATATAATGAATATTGTTTTATGCTTAGCTTTTTTGGGGTGAGGGTGGGTACCAGGGATTGAACCTAGGGGAGCTTAACCATTAAGCCTCATCCTCAGCACTTTTTATTTTTTATTTTGAAACAGGATCTTGTTGAGTTGCTGAGGCTGGTTTTGAACTTGCCATGCTCCTGTCTCAGATTTCCAAGTTGCTGAGAGCACAGGTGTGCACCGCTACATCCAGCTCTGCTCAGCTTTAAGAAAAAATAACATAACATTTTCCCAGTGTCACTCTTAAGTTTCATAAGAATCAGTCAAATAAGTGCATAGCTTTCTGTTATGGGCTAAATGATCAGCTTTTGGGATATGTCCCCCCACACACACACCAATATTTTGTTAGTATAACATGACAGTAGATTTTTATGCACATTTTGAGTGTTTTTCCTTAGCCTAAATTCCTGTGAGATTACCAAGTGAAAGTAATGAATGTGAAGCCAGGCATGGTAATGCATACCTTAATCCCAATGGCTCAGGAGGCAAGAGGATCTTGTTCAAAGTTCAAAGCCAGCCTCAGCAGTTTAATGAGGCCCTAAGCAACTTAGCAAGACTCTGTCCCTAAAAAACAAAAACAAAAAAGGCTGGGGATGTAGCTCATGGTTAAGCACCCCTGGGTTCAATTCCTGGTACCCACCTGCCCCTTAAAATATGTGTGTGTGTGTGTGTGTGTGTGTACGCCTTAAGGCTTTTCATATATTGCTAACTTGTACCAGTTTAGTTTACCCACCACTTTCCTATACTATTAAATGTTATTCATTTTCTGCCTTAAATTTGAAAATTAAAAAAAGGTGGTTTCTTGGGGCTGGGGTTGTAGCTCAGTTGGCAGAGCATTTGCCTTGCATGTGTGAGGTACAGGATGTGATCCTCAGCACCACATAAAATACCTGTCTACAATTAAAAAAATTTTTTTTTTTTTTGGAAAAAAAATGTCTTTTCTTATTGTTACGTTTATTGCAAATGGTAGCTTTTCTATCTGTTCATTTTTTCCTTTCATGCTTAATTGAACCTGTGTTTTGAACTATATGGGCTGTATATTAGGGTCTTTGTATTTCTTAGATTTGTGTAGAATAGAGTTTAAATGCCTTGTTCTTACATGTCCTAAGCACAGTAGGAGTGAAGAATTGAGCAGAAATAGTACAGGTTAGTTGCTTTAGAGGCTGAATTCTCAGGTTTTTCATGGTTGTGAGAAGATAATAGGAGATGCCAGGCAGGCTGTAATCCTAGGCACTCTGGAGGCTGAGACAAGAGAACCACAAGTTCAAGGCTAGCCTCAGCAACTTAGCGAGATCCTGTCTCCAATAGATAAAAAACAAATAAATAAAAAGGTGGATATGTGCCTCCGTGATAAGGCACTTCTAAGTTTAATCCCCAGCACCCAAATAAATAAATAAATGGATGAATAAATAAAGGTGGGGTGTGTGCCTCAGTGATAAAGCATTTCTAAGTTTAATCTCTAGTACCCCAAGAGACAAAATAAATACCAGTCCCTTGTGTCCTTGTGAGTGGACTGTTTTGCAATTCTAGCATGACAGATATAAAGAAAACCTGTATAACAATCTAAATAAAAGCTTTCCCATGGATTAGGACACTCTTGTTGAATGGAGATCAGAATTACCATATTTGTCTACAGAGTCACAATAACATCCAAATCCTGGTTTTTTAAATAAGATTGTGTATGCTAATTTTAAATTTTGTGTGGGCCTGTTACTTAGCAAGAAAGGCAAGATGCTCTAGAATAAGTCTTTGTTCTAGATATCAAGTCAAAAGACTATCTAGAAGATACCAAAAGGGACATACTTATGCTTAATTGAACTTTGATGAATTAGAGATGTTGTCCTTACAGAGCAGGGGTCATGTTTCAGAAAATGCTGCTGGGACATTTGGGCGTTCATGTGGAAAAATGGATTGATTAGAAATTGGACCCTGCTCCACCCCATAGACACAAGTCAGACCAGGTGGAGTCAAGATAGAGCTGGGAAGGCAGAGTCAGCGCTCTGGGAAGAGAATATAGAAGGATATCTTGGTAGGGAAGGAGTTCTTTAAAAGATAGGAAGGAAATTATTTACTATGTTCCATTAGTCACATTAAGATTAAGAACTTGAGCTGGACACAGTGGCACATGCATATAATTCCAACAACTCCAGACAGAGGCTGAAGCAGATGATTGCAAGTTTGATCTCAAATTAAAAAAAAGAAAGCGCTGCTAGCGTGGCTCAGTGGTAGAGCACCCCTGGATTCAATCCCCAGTATGTGAGCAGGGGCAATACTGCAAATAACGTGAACAGCCTGAGAAAGAACTTCACTAACATAACTGATGAAGGGTTTGTGTTTGTATCTGTGTTCTCCAGTTTGGTGGGAGAGAAAAGAGGAACATTTATGGCAGTAATTGAACAGGAAATTCAGCTATCTTTCCACTGGAAGAGGAAATGCAAATAGTTAATGATCATATGAAAATTTGCTCAACCTTATTATTCATACAGGAAATACAAATTCACTTGCCAGATTAGCAAAGATTTAAAATCTGTTATCAAATGTTGGTGAGAACATGGAGCAGCAGGAGCTCATTCTGCTGGAATCATTTTTGAGGATAATTCACTACCACCTAGTGAGGTTGACACAGCACCCCCAGAACCTGGGGATTTTACTTCCTAAAATGCATTTTAGAGAGGTTCAGGTAGACAATGGGGCCACACACCATGTGACAGTCCCATTGCTCAGGTCAGCAGAGACCAGTAGCTGCTGAAGGAGCTCAGTCACTGCGAGTGAGGGCACTAGTGGGGGCTGTTGACCTTTGCTGTGCTGCGGCGGAGTGGTGGGGGGGCTGAAAGTGAGAGTAGAGCAGGCATTCGCATCTGCTGGGCTGTATCTAAATTTTTTTAAAATATATTTTTATAGTAGTCGGTGGAGCTTTATTTGTTTATTTATGTGGTGCTGAGAATCGAACCCAGTGCCTCACACATGCTAGGCAAGTGCTCTACTACTAAGCCAGCCCCCGCCCCCCAGCCAGCCGCCCCCGCCCCCCAGCCTTTTTTTAATAAAAGAGGTAAATCTTAGTTCAAAACTAGGAAGTAATGTGCTGCTTAGAAATACGTACAAAACTGGCAAAAAACAAGGAGAAGCTGGGGATGATTGACACAAAGCCAGGATAATGAGGCGGGTGGGTGGGTGTACATGAGGCTCTTAACTAGAGGAATAGACAGTGAGTCCCAACTTTCAGTTTTAAGTTTTTTGCAGTACCAGGGCTTGAGCCCAGGTACTAGTTGAACACTGTACCACTGAGCTATACTTCCAGCCCCTATTTATTTTACTTGAGTCAAGGCTGAAGTACTGAGGCTGACCTCAAACTTGACAATCCTCCTGCCTCAGGCTCCCAAGTTGTGCCCTGTACCTGACGTGGGGTTTATTATACTTTCTACTATAATAAATTTTATATATTCTTCAGCTTGCTGTTTAATGATAGCAAAATACTCTTTTTTTTAAATCTGAGAAATATCTTTTTTATTTTCTGTTTCTCTTGGTACTGGGAATTGAACCCAGGGATGTTTGACCACAGACCCACATTTCCATATCTATCTATCTATCTATCTATCTATCTATCTATCTGTCTGAGACTGAGTCTTGCTAAGTTATTAAGAATCTCACTAAGTTGCTGATGCTGGCTTAGAATTCGCAATCCTCTTGCCTGGACGCTGAGTTGCTGGAATTACAGGTATGGAGCACCATGCCCAGCTACATTTTATTTTATTTTTTGAGACAGTTCTGCTAAATTGCCCAGATGATTTTCAGGCTAACTCAACTGTTAATATGCTTTGCCTTGGCTTTGATTGATTGCAGGAAGTGAGACACATAATGATCAGTTCATTTCCAGAGTTCATCTGGGTCTTTTGAAGCAAACATCAGTAACCTGTTTTCTTTGTGCTTTAGCTCAGGTTCAAATTGAAGGTGATTTCCTGGCATGTTCTTTCTCTATACTTGAGGAGCAGCCCATGGACATGCTTCTGGGACTAGACATGCTTAAACGGCATCAGGTAATGAAGAACTTGTTTGCACCTACTTCTTGTGTGTTCTATGGCCATTATCTCTGTGGCAAAACCAAGAAGCATGACTTTCATACCTACAAAGTCAATCCTTAGTTGATTGTCATTCCAAGGTTGAAGTGATGCATCATTAGAAATAGCATGTCTTTGTGAAATCTCTCTGGGAATCTTGAGTCTTTTTTCTGTGTTCACATGTTAATTGGTTTCCTAGTGTAGCTTTAAGATTCTGATTAGAACTCAAGAAGTTTTACTGTGAGTGTTTAAGTTCAGTAAATTTTTCGTAATTCTTAGATGCTGATCAAATAGTGCTTGGAAGAACTTCCAAATTAAGGGAAGTACAATAGATAATGTCAAGATTAAACTTCTTTTAGTATAGAGACAATAATTTGAATATATATTAATTCATGGTCATATTTTTATTTCTAGCCTGAAGCCTAATAATTTAAGATATAACACCATGATTAAAGAAATAGTGTTCACTGGGTAATAAAACTTTCATAGTGGGCTTTTATATGTAGTCGGTATTTTTATGTCTTTTTTCTTTTTTCAGTAATGGGGATTGAACCCAGGGGCACACTACCACTGAGTTATTATGCCCAGCATTTTTCTTTGACTTACTATTTTTTTCAGACAGCTTAGACCTTGGATTTGTATTCCTCCTGCCTTAGCTTCCCAAGTTGCTAGGATAATAGGCATGTACCTCACATGTTATTTTTGAATATTTAAGAATTTAATTCCAGCTGGGTATGCAGTTAAGTGGCATAGCTTTCACCTAGTGTGTGTGATGCCCTGAGTCAGATTCCCAACACCACACACAAACACCCCAAAATCCTAGAAAAGAATTTGCATCGTATTGACTTAACATTATGTATATATGTATACATAAATCCTAATTCATTAACTTTTACTATCTTTCTCTGTATGTTAGTCATAGCATAAACCAAAACTCTCCAGTTTTATAAATATATGTGTGTGCAACTATCCTATGTTAAGTTGATACAGCAATGACAGAAATGGCCAGGCACAGTGATGCTTGTCATCTCTGACCCAGAAGGCTGAGGCAGGAGGATCACAAGTTGAGGTGAGCCTCAGCAACTTAGCAAGACCCTGTCTCAAAATTTAAAAGGACTGGGAATGTGGCTCAGTGGCAAAGCACCCCTGGATCAATCTCCAGTATGGTAACTAAAACAAAGCAACAACACAGCATAATATAAAAAATATTTTCTAAAATTCACCTTGTACATCTATCACTTTTGAGACCATTGGGGTAGAATTCAAGCTGTAATTTGTATAATAAGTGAAAGAAGCAATGTATAAAACTATGAATAGTATGGTCTCAATTTATAATCAGAAGTGATCAAATACTTTTTTAAAGGCAAATAAATATAAAAGTGTATCCTGTAACAATTATCCTGTTATAAACTTTGAGTATTAAAAAGAATTCTAAATGGGGCATGGTGGCACACACCTATAGTCCCAGCTACTCAGAAGTCCAAGGGAGGAGGATTCCATGAGCCCAGAAGTTCAGGGCAATATAGCAAGAGCCCATCTCAAAATAAACAAAAAGATCTAACTTAGCAGACAATGTCACCAAGGTTAAAATTTAAATAGTTTCCAGTAAAAGTAGGGTGTTTTTTGCAGCCATCTCTCCCTGTCCTTGTTGCTTTTTGTGAATGGAGTTTTAAATTCGGGATCATACTTTTTCTGCTTGGTGCTTTATCTGCTCTGGTCATTTCATTTCTTCCTCCTAAGTGTTCCATTGACCTCAAGAAAAATGTACTGGTGATCGGCACCACAGGCTCACAGACCACATTCCTTCCTGAGGGAGAGCTACCAGAGTGTGCCCGGTTGGCATATGGGGCTGGGCGAGAGGATGTGCGGCCAGAGGAGATTGCAGACCAGGAATTAGCAGAAGCCATTCAAAAATCAGCAGAGGATGCAGGTATTTGGATGGTCAAGCTCTTATTGCTTGTGGTATCAGTGGGGGTAAGGACCTTTTCCATTTGTAATGAGTCTCACCATCGGTTTTAGATGTGCTCATTGTCTGTCTTCTTACTGCCTCTTCCCATCTCTTTATCCAATAAAGAGAAACTCTATGTTAGCAGATCAAGAAACAGCAAGTTCATATTCTGGTAGGCTTCTTAAAACATCTTTTTTCCCTAAAGGAAATTATAACAGTAAACAGACACTTTGAAGTTCAGCAGTATTTCCCTAAAACTTTCTTTCCTTTCCTTAATTCATTTATTTTGGATAGTAGCATTGTAATTATGACTAAGCAGTTTCAAGTTTTAAAATTTACTGAAAATGCTACCACCAAAGAGAAAAAAAAAGCAGCAATGAGAATCACAGCTGAACAGTCATCAAAATGTAGCATTTTGTGCTCTGAGATCACAGTGGTGTTGTCAGGCCATAAAACGGTATATAAACTATTGTAGTCAAGTTACTCATGCTTTTTTCTCAGTGTCTATAGTGTTTTAGTCTGTTTAAACCTAAAGACAGAGCCAGTACTGCTGGGTAAAATGGAACAATACGGTTTTGCTGAAATCCCCACCTGTAATAGAACAGTGTCTCTGGGATTCATTTTCTAGAAGCTGAAAAGAATTCACTTCCAAGTTTGGGTTATTTGAAAGTCTTGAGCCAGAATAATTTATAAGTATGACTAATCTCACACATTGCTTTTTCTAATACAGTAAAATGTACTCGAGTTATCAGTTCAGGGAATAGCTTTCTCGCGTGGATAAGATAACAAACTTTAAAATTTAGGCAGATTTTGCCACACTTTACTGGAAAGTAGTTGTAGTTGCAGTGTAAATATTTTGAAGGAAGGGGAGAATTTTGAACAACAAGCAGTCATTTTATTCTTACACCCAGCACTGTATGCTTAAGTGAGTTGGACATACATAATTAACCATTTGGTGTAGGTGGGTAATTTGTCAGCTTAATGATAATACCATGTGTTAATGAGAGGATATATTACCATTTCTTCTCTCATAGTTATGATGCTAATATTGGAGAAATATTAGCTGATGATAACAGTGTTTTCTAACCTGCAAGTAATAATTACCCTCTCTGATAATTACTTTATTTTAATAAAAAGTTTAGGGGATTAAAATACATACCACAGATATTTTAAGCTCAGTGAAGGGTATGTATCAATTTTAAAGAATTAAAAGGAAATCACTTTTTATCCATGTCATTTTTTAAGGTTTTTCTTTTCTTTTCTTTTCTTTTTTTTTTTTTTTTTTAGTTGTAGACAGACACGGTATCTTTATTTTTTCTTAAGTTTAATTAGTGAAATAATTCTGTAATACCAGGTCCTATTTTTTTGGAAATATTACTTTCCAGTATCATTAAAATCAAAATTATGGCTGGGTGTGGTGACACATGCCTGTAATTCCAGTGGCCCAGGAGGCTGAGATAGGAGGATTACAAATTCAAAGTCAGCCTCAGTAATTTAGCGACACCTTGTCTCTGAATAAAATATAAAAATGGGCTGGGGGTGTTCCTCAGTGGTTAAGCACTCCTAGTTTCAGCCTCTGTACCCCCACTCCCCCAAAATCAATTTTTTTTAGGGGGGTATTGGGGACTGAACCCAGAGCCTTGTACATGCAAGGCAAGCCCTCTATCAACTGAGCTGTATCCCCAGCCCCTCAAAACTCTTGGTTTTTAGGTGAACATATTTTGGAAAAGCTGTTTCTTTGATACATGCTTTATATCAAAGTCTACTTATTTTTTTTCCAGGAATTGAAAACTAATTTAGAGTAGGATCTATATCTGTTGTTTTCTAATGGTGAAAATTAAAGAAGATAAGTCAGGATAGAAGAAGTCAGGTTTGGTTTCTTCTAAAAATGAATCTCAACTAAGAAATGTGGAAAATGATTTTTACACATGTTCACTAACCTTTATTCCCGGAGACAATTTTCTTATCATCTAGTTCCATCTAATAGATTTCCTTTTTTTCTCTTTTCACACATTTGCTGAAGTTCTATATGTGTAGATGTGTAAAATTGATTTCTTTACACATTCAATTAAAGTATCTTGAAGTTGACACATTGGCTTTACCTGTTGAGAATTGAAGCAGCCAGCAAATCTTTTGGATGCCCAAACCCTGGAAACATTCCCCAACTTTGTGCTCGTTCCTGGTCTCAAGATGGCCAAAGCGTGGAGACTATAACCCTGCATGCTGTGTAGCTTGCAGTGCTAACCCAGGTTTGCTTGTCTGTTTCCTAATCCAAACAGAGCGTCAGAAGCCATGATGCATGTGGTGTGTGTGCTGCGGCTGGAGTGGGCCCAGACCAGGTATTTACAGACGCCGTGCTTAGCCTTCCATCCAGTTGATGTCTATGGTCTCAGAGTCTGTTATCTGCAATTTTAGAAGTTAGCTTCTGCCATTCACCATTTCACCCTGTTCTGTTTACAACTGGCCTGTATAGACATTTGTATGTATATTGTCCATTATCTCTACCACCAGGTGTTGGTGCACATCTGTGATCCTATCTACTCAGGAGGCTGAGGCAGGAAGATCACAGGTTTGAGGCCAGCCTCGGCAACCTAGCCAAAACCCTGTCTCAAAAAAAGGGCTGGGAATGTGGCTCAGTGGTAGAGTGCCCCTGGGTTCAATCCCCAGTGCCACCAAAAAATATATATATGTATATATGTATATATATTCGTCTTTGGAGATGTCTGTTTTTATGGAGCTCATGAGTCTCTTTCCTGAGAATAATACTGCACACAATTACCTGGAGTTACAGCATGCAGATATTTTCATTCTATTTGAAAAAGAAATGCACACTTAAGCCAAGTGACTTGTCCAGGGTCATGGATTAATAACAAGCCACTTCCATTTCTTGTGATACAATAGGACTTTCTTTTCTAAGGTTTACAGGCTGGTTGTAATTGACTCATAGCATTTACTTTCCTTCTCCCAACCCTTGCCTTGTAAGAACAGGATAAGATTCCTCATAATTTCATTATTCTTAATATCCATTTTCTTTGTCCTCTTCTCCTAATCATCCTGTAGTCCTGGCCCATCCCTCCCTACAGTTGAGACTTAGGCTGGTGAAATTGAAATTTCAGCTTCTGGAGGGTTTGTGTGCCATTCTCGTGGTCAGTATGAAACCCAGTGAGGCTGTTTTCCCCTTCACCTCACATGGTTATAAAATTGGCATGCTGGGCACAGTGGCGCATGCCTGTAATCCCATCGGCCTGGGAGGCTAAGGCAGGAGGATTGCGAGAAATAAAAGTGCATACGTGTATGTGTGGTTCTGGGAATCAAACCCAGGGACTCACTCTTGCTAGGCAGATATTCTGTCACTGAGCCATATTCCTCGTCCCCATACAGTGCACTTTTTTATGTGAGCATTAGTACAAAATTGGACTTCTTCCAGAGGCAGCCTTATTGGTTAGATTCATAAAAATAATAACTTCCTAGATTGTAATGATAACAGTTTACACTGAGACGTGTTGTTTTCCTGCTTACTACTAAACTATAAATAAGGTAAGATTGTTTTATAAGAAGTTAGTAACTTCCTGACACAGTGCTTTATGTTTCCTGTTAACCAGTATTTGGAATGACATAAAGCTGTTTGAATCATGACTGCCTTCTTAAGCTCCCATATTAGAAGCTAACATTCAGCCCAAATCATTTTAATTGCATCTAACCAGATAGAATATATAGTGGCCAGCCTTCTTAGCAGCCCTTGGACTTTTAACTACAGGTACTAGAATCTGCGTAGAGGTGAACTTTTAACTGGATCCACATCAGGAGGGTTGAAACTGATGCTTAATGGTGGTGTTATGATATCTGACTTGAGCTAGTGTTTAAGCCTGTGTCTTACTTGAGTAAATTTCATCGAACCTAGATTGTCTATTGACACACGGCGATGATCTCCCTACGCTGCTGTCCCTGGGGAATCCCCTGTCCTTAATGTACTTCAGTGGTCTTAATTTAGTTGTGCTCTATTAATGTGATAACTGATGATCCTTTTAAAGTTGCAGTGTTTCTTAGGATAATGATTGGGTTTTAATGTCTATTCTTTACTTTTGTTTTCTGAGTCAGATGCTCACACAGTTTTACCATGATTGGGGGAGTCTGGCTAGAAATAAAACAGAACATTTGCTTCTTTGTATTCTGGAGGCCTGCAAGCATTATGTAAATTCTGCTTTCTCTTTATAATTCCTGCTCCATCTCAAGTATACCTGGTTTTGGACTCTGTTTTGTAATTATAGTGTTCACATTTGAAACACAAAAATGTGTGTGGACCCACAAATCATTCTAGCGTGAGGATTCCTGAGATCCGTGATGTGCTTAAGAATCACTTGGGGGAAGCGGGGCTCTGGGCACAGTGGCGCACACCTGCCTATAATCCCTGTAATCCCTGATGGAGACTGAGGAAGGTGGATTGAGAGTTCAGAGCCAGCCTCAGCAAAAAGCAAGGCACTAAGCAACTTAGTGAGACCCTGCCTCTAAATAAAATACAGGGCTAGGATGTGGCTCAGTGGTCAAGGACCCGAGTTCAATCCCTAGTACTTCTCCCTCCCCCCCCAAAAAAAAAATCACCTAGGGAGCTTATTGAAAATGTAGATTCTTGGTTCTGCTTGAGGATGGTACCTCAGAGTTTGCATGCTTAACAAGTGTTCAGGTAATTTTAGGGTGAATGGTGAAGAAAACACTCTTAAGGATTCTAGAGTTCTAGACTAACTGGAATAAAGACAAGTAAGTGTTCTTCAGACCTGAGCGCTGACCTAGCCATAATGAGTGTTAAAAGAGTATATAAGAGAATTCCAAGTTTATGGTCCCAATTATATTTTATTTTTAAATATTTATTTTTTTAGTTGCAGTTGGACACAATACCTTTATTTTATTTATTTATTTATTTCTATGTGGTGCTGAGGATCAAACCCAGTTCCTTGAATGTGCTAGACAAATGCTCTACTGCTAAGCCACAACCCCAGAACTAGGGTCCCAATTTTATTATCCTGTTTAAATTTGTATCTGATAATTTAGTGACGTTTCTTATTTGTTAATTAATCTTATTGGTTTCCCTTTTGTTACAGAGAAAAGTGGTAAAGAATCTACCTCACTGGGAATGTCATCCTTACCAACTTCAGATGGATTGAACCATCCAGCCCCTTCTTCAGGACAGAGTCCTGAGATTGGCAATCCTACGAGTCTTGCTCGCTCTGTCTCTGCTTCGGTCTGCCCTACCAAGCCCAGTGACCCAGATAGCATCGAACCTAAAGCTGTGAAGGCTTTGAAAGCTTCAGCTGAATTCCAGATAAACTCCCAAAAAAGAGAACATCTTCCTCTGCAAGATTTTTCTGGTCCTGCTTCCTCTACAGACCAGTGTCCAGCTATGCCTTTGCATAATTCATCAGAAGAAGCAGTTGTTGCAGATAATCTGGAGAAATCTGCTGAAAGAAGCACCCAGGGCCTCAAATGTTGTCTCCACACAAGACAGGAAGCTAGTTTATGTGTCACAGCTACAAGGATGCATGAGTCACAGGTGGCTATAGGTGAAAAGAGTCGGCCTCCAGAAAATCAGAACCTGAGTCAAGTAATTGGCTTTCAGCCTCACGAAGAACCAGAGAACGAACCACATGAAGCTGTACAGCATGATGCTCCACGTGACCAAGAACATCTTTGTGACATGAGGGACCTTCATGAACTTCCTGAAGAGAGGCAGCAGGACCAACAAGAAATATCTTTGGAAACTACAATGAAAGGAGATGGGCTACAGCAGAGTGTGGATCTTCAAAGTACAAAAGAAAGTTTCCTACTTTCAGGACGCTTTGGCTGCACAGATTCAGAAACGCTTATGGAAATAGATCTAGTCGAACAGTCCCTAGTTGCTGTTCTTAACTCAGCAGGCAGCCCCGAGAGTGTTGGTGCATGTGACCTCCCTTCCGGTAACCCCCTGATGGAAGTAGAAATATCAAAATGTAACCCCTTGCCGGGAAGTCTCAATAGTTCTGTTTCCACTCAGGATTTACAGCCCCCAGAAAGCAGTGCTGAAAGGTCTGGGACAAACAACAAATGTAGCAGCTACCCCCACTCTCTGAGTCTCTGTGGCAGTTGCGAGCCCTCTGTGGAGGCAGCAGAAGAGTCCTGTTCATCTGTAACAGCAGCCTTGAAAGAGCTTCATGAACTTTTAGTCATTAGTAATAAGCCAGCTTCTGAGAGTGTGTCTGAAGAAGTTGTCTGTCAATCAGAAAAAGGAGCCAAGAGCCAAACAGGTATTAAGGGCTTTTCAGAAAGATGGACCCAAAATGAGCATCTGAGCCACAGTGAACAGTGTTCACAAGTCTCCTTTTATCAGGCCAGGTCTGTATCAGCGGAGATGGAAAACTTGGGCACTGTCCCTGGAACTGGAATAGAAGGTGTGGGAAATACTAACTTCAGGGGTCCAGGTGATAGCCTGTTGGCTGACAAGGAAAGTGTCCCCAAATCTAAGGAGTCAGGAATTGAGAGCAGCTGTGTCACTGTACCCTCAGCTGAATCATCTAATCAGTTACACTGTACCTTAGGTGCAGAAATTTCATCCAAACTTGTAGCAGGTGAGGAGGATGCACTCAGTCAGACTTCTGAGCAAACTTCGCCATCCAGTTTCATTTTGGTTAAAGACTTGGGTCAGGACAGACAGAATCCAATAACAGCCAGACCTGAAACCAGAGAAAATGTCTGCCCTGAAGCTGCAAGGCCGTTTCTCGAATTAGAGCCACTTACCAGCCATCCATCAAGTCCCTCCATTCTTCCACCATTAGTCTTTCCTGCCACAGATATTGACCGGATTCTCCGTGCCGGCTTTACTCTGCAGGAAGCTCTTGGGGCTCTGCATCGAGTCGGTGGAAATGCAGACCTTGCACTTCTTGTTTTGCTAGCAAAGAACATTGTAGTTCCTACGTAACTATGGGAAGGTGGGCTAGCCCGTACTCCATTCCCTTAACCGAAGCTCCCTACACACACGTACTCATATCATACACACACACACAGTACATGTAGAGACCTGCAAGCAGAATGTTGAGCCAGATTTTTTTTTAAAGATTTTTTTCGGCCAAAGTAATTTATGATCTCTTGTCTGATGAATTTGTCTATATTACTTGTTAAAATTTGGGCCTTTTTAAATGTATTGGCAGAATGTGCATACAAAAGCTTTTTATTCTCTGAAGATGATGTATTCTGGAATAAAATGGAGGTTTTGTGTATAGCATACCATTTTAGAATGAGAGTGAATGCTTTGAAAAGCAGAAGCCATGAGAACTCCCACCACCCAGGCAACAGAGACTGCCCGGCTTCATGCCGCGGCTGTGCTGTAGGCAGGGATGGCTTGTTGACTCAGTCGTCAGTGTAGAAACTTGACCACACAGTTTGGTGTTTGGAATCATACCCATTGTCTATGTGTCATGATTAACCAATTATAATAGGAAACAAATAATTCAGTTAATATTTCCTAGAGCAGTATGTTTTTATTTGTGTACTCAGGCTTTGACATTTTAATAGGGTGAGCAGAAGGGTTTGAGGCTCAGGCTGCATTGAGCGTCACAGGCTGCTGCGTGAGTTGCTTGCCAGGTATCTTACGACATTGGATGGGGTATGGTGGAGAGAGAAACACGGTGCTACCCAGATTTAAAAAGGGAAGGAAGAAAGACCCAATCGTAGCTCCCTTTGTAAATGTCAAGGACTGAGTGAGTAGGTAAACACTGGAACTTACTAGAGATTGGGTTTGTGAGCATCTCACTGACATCTCAGCCCTTAATGACTGAGGAAGAAGGCAGATTCCACCAACAAGTTGAATGCCAGCAGCCTACTTCATTTCTAACCTGTCTTCTAGGAAGTTGAAGAGCTTGCTTTGGACTGTGATCTGAGCATAACACTGAAGTGTGATAGGTACCTTGTCTCTGGTTCATCTTGGTGCTTAGAATGGTCAGTCTGTTTGTCCTTCGTGGCAGTGAAAATAGTAATTGTAGTTTCTGACCCAAGTGGCCTTGGTAGAGTTTTCCATCCCTTTCTTTCCTCAGGAGTTTCTTTTTAAGCAAGACTTATATTTATGTTTACCATGTCAAGTTAGCGTGGGGCATAATATATAGACGTATTTATTGTGGCCTTTTTTAATATAAAGACTAGCCCTTGGAAGTCATTGTCCTGTGGGCCCCACTGTGCAATAATCCTATTGGATAACTATTGGTAACTTTTCTGGAAGATAAACTGTTCTCCTAGGACCTAGCAGGAATCTGAAATCTTGGTTTTCTTGAAAAGAATTTTGAGAATGATAATCCCTGACTTCAGGTTATAGTTTGCAACTTGTTTGAACCAGAAGCTTTCATAGATTGATTTCTGATCTTCATGTTAAATGATTTTGTCTAAAATCTCTGAAAACCCATTCTTCCCATCGGAATTCAAGTCATTGAGCACAACCAAAATGGAGGCTCATATCTCAGGAGCTTTTGATTAGAACTTTAATTTAGGGGTGCTTAGAGGCATTTCCCGACTCCCCATCCCAGTTTCTTTTTGCTTGTTTGTATGTGTGCTGAGAGAGTTCAGCAAGGGGATGGCAAGTCACATACATGATCCTTTTTAAAGTGAGCAAAAGGCTGACGGAAAGAGTCATGGTTCACTGCTTTCCAGAGGTTGCCCTGAACAGCAGGTCAGCCAGTTGCCCTTAGGGTGCTCCTGTCGACAGCCGCATGTTGTGGACCCTTTGCCTGCCCTACACCAAAGATGGGAGATGCACTAGGAAACTGCTCAGAGGGTTTGTCGGCTGACTCTTCAAGCTGTGATTGTACTGAGGAGTTGGTGCTATGATTGAGACAAATTCCAGCAGCAATGCAGCAGGGCCCCTTGTCTGCTTTATGGGTAGTGGTTTGGGGGTGTCTCAAGCCTATAAATCCTTGGGACCGCAGGGTGGGGTGGGTGGGAATTTATTGATGATAGTAGACTTCTCTCCAAAGGCCCTCTGGGAAGATGGGCTCGCAGCTTGCTTGGTGAGCCATGGCCACTGAGTTTTTACAACATGGATATTTGGGAATTACTTCCAAGTGGGATATGTAATATCAGTCTGGAAAAAGATTTCATTACAGTAGCTTTTTATGTATGTACATGTATATTTATTTTTAGGAGAAAATCAAATAGACTTGTAGTCATATAGTTATCAGGAGTACTATAAATGAGCTTAACCCACTTGCCAAATATCCTCGTCCCTTTTGTCATTTTCTTTCATAGTTGCTTTTGATTTTTAAAATCTTTATCCATTTGTCTAAAAATAAAGTTGACATTGTTAGGGCCTTCGAGTGACTTCTGGAACATGCAGAGGGTATTACAGAACATTGCACTAGTGAACCTTCATTGTCCCATTTTTATTCAGTGTTTGGCATTTTAAGAACTTGGAAGTCAGGCACGTCGTGCACATCTGCAGTCCTAGCAGCTCAGGAGCCTAAGGCAGGAGGATTGCAAGTTTAAGGCCAGCCTGGGTAACATAGCAAGTCCCTGTCTCAAAAAGGGCTAGGGATGTAGCTCAGTAAGGGTGCCCCTGGATTTAGTCCCTAGTACCGCAAAAGGAAAAAAAAAAAAAAAACTCCAGGATTATAGAGATTCTAGATAGGCTTCTAAGAATAAGATGAAATCATTGGACTGGACATGGTGGTGCTTGCTTGCAGTCCCAGCAACTCAGGAAGCTGAGGTACAAGGATTGCAAGTTCAAGGCTAGCCTCAGCAACTAAGCAAGGCCCTAAACAACTTAGTGAGACTGTCTGAAAAAAAATTAAAAAGGGCTGGGGTGTGGCTCAGTGGTTAAGTGACCCTGGGTTCAATCCCTGGTACAAAAAAAAATTTCCTTGTTGGCCCTCTGGTCAACAGCTGACCTAACAGCCATAAGAAGCAGTGGGTAGCTCCTTTACATGACTAACAGTGCTCAATTCTGTGGCCAATACTTATCTCCAATGGTAGTCTCTTCACCAAAGAGCAGAGGGTTTTCCTGTAAAACTTGGCTATTTCTTGGGTTCCTGTGTGGAAGGTGCATTTGGTAACCAGATAGCTCTTCCTTGGGCTCTTCAGCAGTACAAACTATTTCCACTTGTGCCTGTTCAGGGCTCAGCCACCCAGGAACCTTCAGCCTGCAGCATAGGTTTTAGCCAGTGACAGGTCACCAGTTGCTTGGTCAAACAAGCTGCACCGATGGTGAGCGCATGGAACTCCCACCAGGGGCTGTGGGTGGCTTAGTGGGGAAGCACTTGCCTGGCACCGATGAGGCCCTGGGTTCCACCCCAGCAAAAAAGGTCACTTTTCTATCTTGCAGCCTCATGGCTGCAGGCTCCTAGTCCCCACATTTTCTCCCAAAGCATTTCTCTAGCAGGGGGGTGCCTAGGAAGGACACATGAGACTGGTTTCAATGTTTCCAGTTCCTGTGAAAGCTGCCTGTTCTTCCCTCACCAGTTTTCTCACCTCTAGCAGAAGCCATAGAAATTTAGTTGGTTTGACTTTTCAGCTCATGTCTATAAATACATGTGTCAGCTATCATACCTACAGTGACTGACAGATGTCTTAGAGTTGATTTTATTGGGGCTGGGGATGTGGCTCAAGCGGTAGCGCGCTCGCCTGGCATGCGTGCGGCCCGGGTTCAATCCTCAGCGCCGCATACAAACAGAGATGTTGTGTCCGCCGAGAACTGAAAAATAAATATTAAAAAAATATATATCCATTTAAAAAAAAAAAACAAGCAATTTTGATATCTAGACACATTCTTCACTTATGGTGGCTTTTGCCCACCATCTGTATAATAAACTGCCTTGCAAGCAACCAGCCTGGAGAGTCACACCATATTCTGAATGCTTTTTCCTGTAGCTGCCATGATCCGGGGTGAGCAGGGTGACTGTGCAGCTCAGGTTTCCAACCAGGGGCAAGCACCATTAGCAGCTAACCAGGCTGGGAGCGTGGCTTAGCGGCAGTGCACATGAGGCCCTGGGTTCAATCCCCAGCACCAAAAAATACAAGCATATAAATAAGAAATGCCAGCTGGAATGTGCATTCTCTAACAAAAAGGCCAAAAATTCTCATTTGAGATTGGTGACAGTATGGTCTGTGGCTGAAATAGAAATACAGTTATCACAAGTTTTCATCCTAGAAGATGAACGTACTTCTTACTGATCTATAAAAGAGAAATGGCTTTGTTCCCCTTGAGAATAATGCCAATATCGCTTAATAAACTTAACTCAAAACCTGTCGTTGAGAATTAGAGGTGAAGTCTAGGTTCAAGTTTTATTTTATACTCTAGAGTGTCCTAGGAGCTCATGGAATAAACTGAAGAACTTAGGGCGACCTTTTGATGTACTTGCTTTTCCTTTGTGCCTTAGTTTCTCCAAATAGCAGCAGTATCAAGTTTTGGTGGGGAATAAAAGTGGGAATATCACAGGAATCCAATGTTTTGAAAGAAGCCCTTCTGGGGATGGAGGGCACAATGTGGTTTTCTGGCTCACCGTCATCACTGGGTTTCCTGGATAGGAGGGTTGCTACGTAGGTTTTTACATCAGGCATACCAAAAGCACTTCCAGAAGTTTTTTGTTGTACCATCAAATCATACGTGTTGGAAAGGAAGTTGGCTACTCCCTTCAAGCCTATGCAATCAGGTTGAACAAGAATTTATTGCTACTTCTTGATTCATCAAACACCAAATGCCCACATGCCAGGCAATGATGAACTTGGGTGACTAAAACAGATGGGAATACCCTGCCCTTGTGAAGCTTTTGGTAGGGAGACATGAAGCAAATTTTAGCTTCAAAAGCAAGACGTATTTTTTGTTTAATAGCATGCTTTTTTTATTTTAAAAGTCAGCTGGTTCCAATTCAGTCAACTGAGGAGAAGGCTCATAGTGGAATCAGATGCTGTGAACCTAGAATTACTCTAAATTTTTATGTTAAGAGTAAAATCAGGAAGAAAAAAAGGTGACATCTGTTAGAAATATCTGAAGAGGTCACCTATTGAGAAGTCAGGTTAGCATGCTGAAGGTAGGTGGGCAGGACTGAAGTCAGTTTGTGAAAGGTGACCTTGCGTGTGCACCTCTTCCTTCTGCCCAGACCTCCTTCCATGCCGCAGTGCCCTCCCACACGCCTTGAGTGGGGCTGCTCTGGAGGACTGACCATCTGGGCTCCCAGGAGTGAGCACAGGGCTATTTTAAAGCAGTGAAGTGCCACATGTGAAAATGGGAATCTAGAACAGAAAGCGTAGCAAGCCATGGTTTGGGACCAGGTGGCAGGGAGGATTAATATACAGAAGGATTCGGGACCCCTCCATCAAAGAGACCTTCTCTAACCCAGTATTTAAAATGTCACAATATATGTTGTGGTCCTGAAACATAGAGGTAGAATTTCTGAATCTTAAGCTCTTGGTGACTTCTGAGGTTTTCAGCTAGGAAACATTCCCAAGGGTTTATCGGTTACCAATCCAGATCCTATACAACAGGAGAGGGTCCCGCTGATGAGTTTTAGGACACCATCTTATGGAGGAACCCTGTCAGGGAGAGGGCCCTGGGCATAAGCATTAGAGAATGTTTCTTCTACCTAAAGAAGTTACTGTAGATGATGGGGAGGTGGTACAGAACACTAGATGAGGAGATGTTCACAGAACTGTTTCTCTAAACCATGCAAAGGTTTTCCTTAGCTACAGGGAGGAACTGTGCTGGGGCATTTTTACCTGGGAAAATGCATCTAAGGGAGATGATTTTCTTTACAAGAGTTTGTTTTACCTTGAAGGAACACATCTGTAGCCTACAGGGTGGACCTGCATTTCATGCCAGAGCTAGTCAGTTTGGTTTGTCCGCTCCTTAGCCAGACCACTTACTCCTTCCTTAAAGCCCCACAGATTTTGAGTTTATGTTCCCCATCCCAAACATGACCATCTGACTGCTTAGATTTCTGTTCTCACTGCCCTGATCATCCTTTTGAGATAATCCTGGTGATCCACTCAGCAACTCAACACGTTGACTGAATTTGCCTCGTCACTGTGTACCTATCATGAAAAATAATTTCTGTCTTTATTCCAAATCTCGTCTTCGTGGCAAGTTGGGCTAATGGTCTTTGCACTCAAGAAGGAGTCGTTTACCAGTTTATAGCCATATTGGCAAGCTGTAGTAAAACGAAAACCTTCTTTTCTTTCCCTTATTCTTGTAGTTGCTCATATATTGCAAGATATTTTGACTTTTCTTTGAGCTTTGAGACTACTGCATCTTAAGAACTAGGCTGGCAAGACAGGTTGCCAGTGGCTCACTCACTCCCAGATGCTCTGGTTTTGAGAGTTAGGAAAACTCTTGAGAACTTAAGGGAACCAAACTCAGGAATCCCAAAGTCGGTTGCGTTGTGCCATTTAGGGTTTAGGGCTGAACATAGGATCTGTCTGCAGCTGAGCGAAATAGATGCCTTTGAGTTTGAATTTTTGTCACATACTGAAATGTAAGTCAGCCCTAAATAATCAAAACACTTTATTTTCTTTTTTAATAGGAACTTTCTGAAGAAAAAAGTGATGTGTAAAAACATTTGATATTTAAGACAATAAAGTTTTTATCATAAGAGTTTTTGTTGGATCGATTTCTTTTAAATTGGGGTGGTGACTTCACTTTTGTCCTTGTCTCCGTGTCCCTGCCCCTTATACCCAGACACTGTGATTTGTGACTGTGTGTCTGAACACAGAAGAAATGAGCAGCCAAGAGCCACCTTCTGATACAAAAGACGTGCCCTCTGTAGCCCTGGGTGTGGTGACTGAGATGTGTCTGGAGCCAGGCTGCTGGGTGTGAGCTCCAGCTTGTTGCTTGCTAGGAGTGACTGGGAAGTTGCCTGACTTTCTGTGCCTCAGTTTCCTGTCTGTATGCCAAAGGCTCTTCAGGGTGGTGCTGGAATCAAAGAAGTGAATGCATGTAAAGTGCTGAGAATAGCACCCAGAGGGCTCCTTAGATGTGAGGAATGTCATTCAGAGTGTTAACCTCAGGGCTTGGAGCATGCTAAGCTGAAGTCCCAGAGGTTGGATAGCTGTATAGTCGTGTGCCCTGGGGAGGGGCCTCCTAATGCAGGCAGGCAGTGTCCTAGGCTAGCTGCCAGGATCGGCCCTCTTCAGCATGTGGCTTCCCAGCCTCCGTGGACATGACCACCCAGCTGATGTGCCAGGGAAGGAGATGCGGTGTGGACCAGGCCTGGAAGTGGTGAACATGGCCTCCCCACCCATAATTCACTGGCTGCAACTCGGTCACGTGGCTATACCAGACTGCAAGGGCCTGTGATGTGTAAACTACTTTTGTGCCCAGAAGACCAGGAGTAGTTTGGTGGTCAGGTAGTAGTCCTTCAGTTTCTCCTCACTCACAGACCACACATACCATTTCCCCAAAGGACGTGGCCCTATGTTTAGTCCTGGCATCCCACTGACAAGTCACAGTCACCAGTGGTGCCCTGTCCTCTCCTTCCGGTCTTGATTGCAACTCCTATGGTCTGACAAACTGAACTCGGGTAACTTAACCTGATCTTTCCCTATAGACAGTGATGGAGCAGGGACTGCAGTAGCAAATACTACTAGGAAACGAGAATCAGGAAATTAACTGTCACTGGCCCCTGGCCCCAGCAATTAGAAATCACACCGGAAAGGCATTATGAAGAGCTTTAAGATTCGGATTACTGGAGCTGGGGATGTGGCTCAAGCGGTAGCGCGCTCGCCTGGCATGCGTGTGGCCCGGGTTCGATCCTCATACAAAAAATATGTTCCACCACATACCAAAAAAAAACAAAGATGTTGTGTCCGCCGATAGCTAAAAAATAAATATTAAAAATTCTCTCTCTCTCTCCCTCTCTCACTCTCTCTTTAAAAAAAAAAAAAAAAAAAAAAAAATTCGGATTATTGGGCTGGGGCTTCAGCTCAGTGGTAGAGCGCCTGCCTCGGGTTCGATCCCCAGCACCTCATAAAAATAAAGATATTGTGTCCATCTACAACTAAAAAAAAAAAAAAAGTAAGCTGGTGCACATCTAGGGGCCTGACGGTCTCCAGACACTTGGAAGGCTTGGTGGTTTCTTTGACATAATAATTTATTCAGTAAGTTTTGGAATTTTTGCTTCGGGTCCATTCTGCGTGGTGGTAACCACACCTGTACCTGTGATGCCAGTGATCCTTCCAGCCTGATTCATTGCTGGCTCTTTGCCATTCTGCTCTCAATGGCACCTGCCTCAAGTTCATCTGAAATATATTTGGGGAAACTTTAAACTTTAATAAGATTTTTGCTATAGGGCTGTGTCTTACTGGGCTTTGGTATTCAAAGGCTTATTTCAAACTTCTCTCATACCTGGAGTATAGAAAAAGGGAATTGTGTGTGTGTGTGTGTGTGTTTCTGGGGATCAAATCCAGGGCCTCACACGTGGCTAGGTAAGCATTCTACCACTGAGCTGTACACACAGCCCATATATATATATATATATATATATATATTTTTTTTTTTTTTTTTTAAACTAGGGATGTTTTACCACTGAGCCACATCCCCAGGCCTTTTTATTTTTATTTTGAGACAGGATCTTGCTAAGTTGCTTAGGGCCTCACTAAATTGCTGAGACTGGCTTTGAGCTTGTGATCCTCCATGAGCCACAACACCTGGCTCAATTTCCTTTTTAACCACCAAACCAGTATCATATTTTATTTTTTAATTTTTTTGTGTGTGTGCTGGAGACTGAACCCAGGACCTTATGCATGCAAGGCAAGCACTCTACCAACTGAGCTATATCCCCAGCCCTATTTAAAAATTTTTTTAAATGTAAAGTGCATTTATTTAAAAAAAAAATACAAAGTAAAATATAAGTCTTTGTTTAAGGCCTTTCTCTTTTACCTAAATGAGGTGTTCTTTACTTGCAACCCTAGGCAGGCAGGAGGGAAGATGCCTTCTGGGGTAGAGCTGGGTGCTGGGAACACGGTCTCCCCGGAGAACTGCAGCTTAGGCAGTGCCTGGCCCCAGCCTACAGCTCCTGGGAGCACAATATCATATTTTAGATGTTTGTACTAGTTAAGGTGGGCTGCTAGAACAAACCAACCCCAAATATCAGTAGCCTAACCAGTAGAGCCTTGCTTCTCCTTCACCAACAGTCCAGCTGGCTGTGGTCAGGAGAGTGGGAAGGGAGGGCAGCATCCTCCACGCTGCCATTCAGCAGCCAGGCTTGCAGCAACTATGCCATTTCTCTCATTCAACTGGAGATAATGGGGGAGAGAAGCGAAGCTCCAGGGTCTTTATGGGCCAGACCTGGAAATGGTGCTTTCATTTCTCACACAAATCAGCAAACAGACCTGGCCTCAGCCAGTGGAAGGAGAAGCTGGGAAATGTGGACTTGCTGGTGTCCAATAAGAAGAGACGGAGCTGACCAGGCGTCAAGGTGCACACCTGTCATCCCAGCAGCTCGGGAGGCTGGGACAGGAGGATTGCAAGTTCAAAGTCAGCCTCAGCAATTTAGTGAGGCCCTAAGCAACTCAGTGAGACCCTGTCTCTAAATAAAATAAAAATAGGGCTGGGGATGGGGCTCAGTGGTTGAGTGACACTGAGTTCAATCCCTGGTACCCCCCCCAAAAAAAAAAAAAATGATCTAAATCTCAAGATATGTAGCAAGGCGAACTACCTCCATCTTTCAGGAAGGGCTAAATTGTTATGGGTCCTCTTACTGGTTCAGAGCTGGTCGTGTGCTAACAGGATTAACCAATCACCAATCCTTGACCAGGGAGTTTGTCCTAGAACAACAGAGCTAGTGTGGCTTGGCTCCTCCTAGAAAGTCACTAACAGCCAAATTAATTTTCCCTGCCCAACCCCAGATATATGAAACCAAAGTGCGCCGGGCCAGCAGTACTGCGTCACCCAGCCCGTGCTGCCTGCATCAGACCTGTCCTGAATCCTGTCGGCTCCACCTGAAATATATATTAGCAGTCTGGTCATTTCTACAAGCCTGGTCCCAGGTACCCTCCCCGCTATCCTGGACTTTTGGGACAGGTCTCCCATTCCTCCTCTCTCCACCTGCATTTTGGGTTCTGTTAGTTTAGGGCCTCTCCTCCAAACCCCCAGTGAGCTCCCATCTCACTCAAGGCACAAGCCAGTCCTCCCAGTGCCGCCAAGGCCCCTATTCACCTCTCTGCCTCACCTCCTGCCCCCCTTCCACCCTCTCCAAGCCACCCTGGCTCCAGGACACCATGCCTACTTCACCTTGAATTGCTGGTCCTCAGCCTGGAATGCTCTTTCCCAGGTGCCTTCACGGCTTTCTCATGACCTCCTGGTCTCCAGTGTCACCCTTTGAGGCCTTCTCCTGCTACTTAATCTAAAATTGTGGCCGCCTTCACTTCCGACGCCACTTCCCTTCTCTGCACCAACTGCCACCTGGCATTCTCTGCATGGCATCACGACTCTCTTCCCCACTAGAATGTCAGCGCCAGGCCAGGCGCACGCCTGTAATCCCAGTGCTCAGGAGGCTGAGGCAGGAGGATCACCGACCTCAGTAACTTAGTGGGCCCTAAGCAATTCAGTGAGATTTAGTCTCTACATAAAAAATAATGCCAGGCGGGCATGGTGGCACACACCTGTAATCCCAGTAGCTCTGCAGGCTGAGGCAGGAGGATCGCAAACCCAGCCTTAGGAATTTAGTGAGGTTCTCAGCCTCTCAGTAAGACCCTGTCTCTAAATAAAACACAAAAAAGGTCTGGGGATGGGGCTCAGTGGTTAAGCACCCTTGGGTTTAACCCCTTAATACCAAAGAAAAAAGAATGGGGAGGGTCCTTTCCACCACTCTATCCTCAGTGCCCAGGAACCGTGCTTTGTGCAAAGTAGCCACTTAAGTGTGTTTCCTCATTTCAAAGGCCATAACGGATTGTGCCACTGGTGGCGTGGCATGGCTAATGGCAGAACTGTGGCTGGAACCTGGCCAGGTTGGTGAGGTCAGTTTGCAGGTGTAGAGATTCCAACCCTTGAGGACTGTTGACTTCGAGTTTGGTTGATTTAAAAGACAGACAGGGGACATACGAAGGTTAGTAAGTGTGCAAGCTTCCATGGGAAATAGCATTTTTAAAAATTTATTTATTTATTAGTACTAGAGATTGAACTCAGGGGTGTTCTACCACTAAGCCCATCCCTAGCCTTTTTTATTTTATTTTGAGACAGGGTCTCACTAAGTTGCTTAAGGCCTCGCTAAGTTGCTGAGGCTGGTCTTGAACTTGTGATCCTCCTACCTCAGCCTCCTGAGATACCGGGATTACAGGCATGCGCCCAGCAGGGTTTTTTTAAAAAAATTATCATACTCACATGTAAGACTCATTTAGGACAACAGCACCTCTCTGCTAATGTGAAGATGGTGATCAGAGTCCTCACCCAGTGTCTCCCTAGAATAGAAAGACCCCATCTGGGGCAAAGAGAAGCAACCTCACATTTGTTCTCAGTTCTCTTTCTGATCTTTTACTTCCGTGGCCAACTCAAATTTTTCTGTATCCCAAGAATGAAAAACTCATCAGCAGGCTGGGGGACAGGTAATCAGCGGTAAAGTTCATGTTTATCAGCCCCGAGGTCCTAGGTTCCATCCCCAGCACGGTACCCCCGCCCCCCAAAAAGAGAAAAAAATAATCAGGAGATATTCATCTAACGAACATTTAGTCACATGTGCCTGACGCTGAGTTGGCACTGTGGGCCCAGCACTGAGCGAAGGCGGTGTCCCCAGGGAGCTGGCATCGTAACAGCCTCTGGAGAGCCTCGGCGAGCAAAACAATGAATGCCAGGTAGTGGAAAGGGGGACTTAGTTGACTGACGCTGGGAGGGACTCAAGGTCACCGAGGAACGAGTCTTCTGAGGAGATCAAGTTTAAATCGAGCGCTGACTGACGGGCAGGCTCCTGCCAGGTCAGGGCTTAGGGTATGTCTGGCAGAAGGAATAAAGAGGCCCGACTCTCTTTCTTTGTGAAGCACTGTGAGGTGAACCAGGGCCCCAGGCAGGCTGGCCAAGCCCTCTACCACTGACCGTCGTCCCTAGTCCCTTTTGTTTCTTATTTTGAGACCAGGCCTCTCTAAATAGATGAGTCTGCTCTGGGACTTACAGCCCTGCCCCAGCCTCCTGAGTCCCTGGGATTACAGGTGTGCACTACCCGCCCAGTCCAAATTGAGGAAATTGATCACAACAAAGGTTTATATCTTATGTGTGTCGTAGCCCAAGGCAGGCGGTCCTGGTGGGTGGGCAGCTCTCCTCCATGCAGTGATTCAGGGAACAAAGCTCCCTCCCTCTTGTGAATCTGACATCCCTTTGGGCTTCTTCCCACCTGATGGAAGATGGAACAGCAGGGAAGAGGGGTGTCCACTCGGGCTGGGATCATTTTACTGCTGACCGTGTTCCACTGGAGAGGACTTTCTCCCACAGGCATGTCTGCTGCCAAGGGGACTGGGAAATGTCATCCAGCATCGTACCTGGTCAGGATGCTACTGCTGTACAAAGGACGGACTTCGGCAAACAGCTACAGACCTTGGCCACACTTGGGAAGAACATTCTCAGCAAAGGCCCTCAGGTGTGAACAGACTGAAATGAATGCCAGGTAGCGGAAAGGGGGACTTAGTTGACTGACGCTGGGAGGGACTCAAGGTCACCAAGGAACAAGTCTTCTGAGGAAGGTTTTTTCGGGTGACCACATATCAGCAGAAAGATCAGGAGGTGAGTCAGTAGAGGGAGGCTAGATCAGCCACCATGGCCTTGGAGGCCAGAGAAGATGTGGCTTTTGTTTTTGTTTGTTTTCAGTAGTGGGTATTGAGCCCAGGGATGCTCTACCATGGAGCTGCCTCACCAGTCTTTTGATGTTTGATTTTGAGATAGGGTGCCAGCCATCCTCCTGCTTCAGCTGCCCAAGTATCTGGCATGCACCACAATGCCCAGCAGGGTTTTTAAAAATTATTACTAATTCTAAGGTTGCCACACCCAGTGCAAGCATGGCTTTTATTCCAAATTCTGTGACAGGAAGTTATTGGGGACAGCAGATGTCCCAATTTTTAGCAGCTCATCATGCTGACTAGATGAAAATGGGAAAGACCTGGGCATTTATTTATTTATTTGGTGCCAGGAATTGAACTCAGGGGCACTCTCAGGGGCACTTGACCACTGAGCCGCATCCCCAACACTATTTTGATTTTATTTAGAGACAGGGTCTCACTGAGTTGCTTAGAGCCTCGCTAAATTGCCGAGGCTGGCCTTTGAACTTGCTATCCTCCTGCCTCAGCCTCTTGAGCCGAGCCGCTTGGATTACAGGTGTGCGCCATTGTGTCCAGCAGAACTGGATGTTTAACGATTTAAAATGCAATGGCCAAGCCCAATGTGATGGCGCACACCTGTAATTCCAGCCATTCAGGAGCCTGAGGCAGGAGGATCGCAAGTACAAGGCCAGCTTCAGCAACATAGTGAGACCCTGTCTCAAAATAAAAAATATAAAGGGCCGGGTATGGCACACACCTGAAATCCTCGTAACTCAGGAGGAAATTAGAAGAGTTTGTGAGACCCTGTCTTCAGATTTAAAAAAATAAAAGGGGCTGGGGATGTGGCTTAGTGATTAAGCAGCCTTGAGTTCAATCCCCAGTACCAAAAATTAGATAAAGTAAAATAGCCTAGACTACAACGGTTTTGCTTTGGTTTACCGTAGAGTGTCTGCGCTCAGGTGCTGGGGATGAGGTTTGAGACCTCAGATGGCTGTGGTTATAACAACCAGCCCTCCTTGTCTTCTCTCCAGTAGGGATGAAACAGCTTCCCAAGTCTGGTTGCCAAGCAAGTGTTCCCTCCTTCCTCTACAAACACAAATATATATTTGCCTTGAGTTGCAGATATATATTGAAAAGGGAGGAATCAGTTCTTTTCCTCCGTGTTTTTTTTTTTTCAGGATGGAACCCAAGACCTCACACCCTAGACAAAACTCTACCACCAAATTACACCCCGGTCACCCCCATCAAAAAAAAAAAAAAAAAAATTCTGTCCAATGACTTTTTAGGGGTGTGGCAGGATGAAGCTGCCAGAATTTTCTTCCCCTCTTTTTTCCTTCTCTGAGGTAGTACACATACATCTTTGGAAAGAAGAATAAAGAGACCCAGTGCCCCTCTATGGGGTCTTTCCTCACCTGATGGCATTTAGCACTATGACACTTGGGGAAGATAATATTTAAAAACAAAAAACAAAAACAAGAATAAACAAGAACAAAATCATTTTTCTGTGTCACTGATTTGGGAACTACTGCCGGTGACTTGCCTGAGGCCCTGTCATGAATCAGCAGAAGCTTTTGATTCTTGATGCCTTTGACTCAGAGTCTCATGCACGTCCCATGTGACTGGTGAACTCTTGTGCAAGAAATGAATGGGCTTCAAGTTGAAGGCTAAGTGACTCCCAGGGCAGATAGGCACCTTGTGCTTTTCATTTGCCCTCTTTGTGACAAACAGGATGGATCCCGAGTGTCTGAACTCTATACATGGAACAATTATCTGCACATGAACGCAAACTTGGCCTCTTTTCCTTCCCTGCAAGAAGTCTGTTGGACTAAAATGTTTCTTCTCTTCTGCCACACACTCACATACCTGTGCAAACCTTAGAGACCCGAGAGGCAGGGAGACTGCATGTTCCTCCCAATGTTGTTAAAAGTTGAATGGGGAGTTGGGTTCAGTGGCACACACCTGTAATCCCAGCATCTTTGGAGGCTGAGGCAGGAGGATGGCGAGTTCAAAGCCAACATCAGCAAAAGTGAGGTGTAAGCAACTCAGTGAGACCCCGTCTCTAAATAAAATAAGTGTCCCCGAGTTCAATCTCTGGCACCCCCTTCTCCCCCCCCCAAAATTGAATGGGACCATCTCCCAATGTATGCAGATAAAAACAATATGGCAGAGATGTCACTTCCTCTGGGTGTGGTGGCACAGAGACCGGGTAGAAACCCCAAGTATATAACCAAGAAATAAAAATACCTGTTGAATCTGCCATAGACAGCCAATCATAGGGATGTTTTGCTTGGCAGAAGATGGCTTGATTCACAGCAGAGAAGGATCACAAAGCTTGCTTCGACTTTGGGCTGAGTGGGTCCTCATGAGCCAGGGCTACTGCATGTGGCAGACTGGGATGTGCAGGCCCAGCCAGGACAGAGAGGGAAGGGAAGTACACTTCCCTTCTCCTTGCCACAAACACCTTTAGATACCTGGCGACTTCTTTTGTCATTCAAAGTAACTTGTCCTTTGCCCTCAATCTTTCCTCTGCTTACCTAGGAACTACAGCCTTAATTTCCACCTGTCCTTATTCTGCCTTCTGCCCAGCTCCACAGAGCCATCTTTTATTTTCCTGAATTCAGTCTGAAGAAGAATTATTATTATTATTTTGGTGCTGGGGATCAAACCCAGGGCCTTGTGCATGGGAGGCAAGCACTCTACTAATGGAGCTATATCCCAGCCCTAGGAATTACTTATTCTTACATAAGAATAAGTAGTTTTGTTACTATAGAGACTTTGATTCTTCCCATAAAGGTTAGCCTGAGCCCCCAGGGCTGCCTCCTAGAATAGTCTGTAAAAATGTAAAGGCCCAGAAAAGCAGAGGAATGTTTTCTGGAGCCAATGCCTGGGTTGCTGTCTGGACTCCACCAACTGTGGTATGATTGCAGGCAAATGACTTAACTCCCGGCCCTCAACTTCTTCATCTGTACAAGAGGGGCCATGGGAGGCGATGGAAGCCCAGAGGACTTGGCACCCGCCGGCCCCCATCACTGGTGGTATTGGCAACTCTCTCCTCTCCCAGAAGTGGTAATGAATGCAGCAATCCCAGCTTCCTAAGAAGAGCTTCTCTTTCCTTTTCCCAAGCTTATTTTGTCCCCTTCTCCAGTCACATAAAAACAAAATAACTGCCAGGTGTGGTGGCACAAGCCTGCAATACCAGTGACTCAGGGCTGAGACAGGAGGATCACAAATTCAAGGCCAGCGTCAGCACTTTAGCAAAGCCCTGAGCAACTTAGTGAGAGCCTGTCACAAAATAAAAACCTGGGTCCAACCCCCAGTCTCACAAAAACAAACCATCACCACTTTGGGTTTCTTCCTTGGAAAACTAAGAAATGGGGAATCTTTTGCACGTATGTGGGGCGGGGCCCCTCTTGGATGACCTGTGGGAGTTTCAGATGTTTGCTGGGGTAACTTGTAGGGATAAGACAGCCTGAGAAGGGACAAGGAAAGACTGGGGAGCCAGATCTCAGAACTGGGCTAAGAATTAAAGAAGAGACTAATGAATGTGTGAGGACAAATCTATTTGGGAACCAAATGAGAGAACTGAGCCAGGTAGGAGACTGAGAATTCCTAAGTGTAGATTTGGTGAATTTTGGGATGGGATGGAGGTGGGGATGTGGGAGCCGAGGCTCTCCAGATAGTGGGTCTGAAAAAGTGGGATCTGGGTAGGAAGGGCCTTAGACCTGAAGGGGAAGTTAAGAGGGTGTATTTTGGAGGTGGAGAGGGTCACCAAGAACCTGGAGCAACTTGAAGGTTAGTGCTCTCCTTTGAGCATGAGCAACTGGGAAGTGGCCACTTGATGGGGCCCAGGTGGCCTGGGTTCTGGAGGCAGGGCCAAGGTAGGGTGCTGGGGCCTTTGTCTGCTGGCTGAGGGGTCCCAGTGGCCTGGGTCTGAGCACTGAGGAGGCCCAGGGGGACTCTGGTGGGGTCTGCTGGCTGAGGGGTCCTGGGCTCAGCTGGGTCTGCGGGCACAGGTGGTCTGTGGGCAGGGTTCCCAGGCAAGGTGGGTCTGGGGCCCAGGTGGGTCTGTGGACCAGGGTCCAGGGCTGCTAGGAGGGTCTATGGCTGGAGTCTTGGGCTCCCAGATGGTCTGTGGGCAGAGGTAGATCTCTGGGCTGGCGTCCCAGGCCCAGGTGGGTTTGTAGGTGGGGGTCCCTGGGCCCAGGTGGGTCTGTAGGTGGGGTCCCTGGGCCCAGGCGGGTCTGGGGGCGGGGGTCCCTGGGCCCAGGTGGATCCATAGGTGGGGTCCTGGGCACAGGCGGGTCTGGGGCCCAGGTGGGGGTGTGGGCGGGGTCCCTGGGCCGCGGTGGGTCCGGGCCGGGGTCCGCCGCCGCCCGCAGGCCCGCGTGCGCCGCCGCCCGCCCTGGCGCCGCCCCGCCTGACATCAGTTCCTTCCGCCGCCGCCGCCGCCGCGCACCGCCCGCGGCCTCCTTCCCCGCCGGCGCTCGGGAGCCGCCGGGCCGCGGCGGAGCGAGGGCCCGGGCGAGGCGAGGGCCGGGCGGCGGGCGCCGGGCCCCGCGGCCGGCACGACGGAGCCCCCGCACGGCCGGCGGCAGCGGTTGGCGGCAGCCCCGGGCCCGCGGCGCGGGAAGCGGCGGCGGGGCGGCGGCGGCGGCGGCGGCGCCATGGAGCCGCGGGAGGTGAAGGACCGGATCCTGGAGAACATCTCGCTGTCGGTGAAGAAGGTGAGCGCGGCCGCCGCCGGGCCGCAGGGCTGGGGCGGCGGCGGCCTCGGAGCCGCGGAACCGCGGAGCCTGAGCCGCCGCGTCCCGTCCCTGCACCGGCGGCGGGTCCCCGCACCCCGGGCCGGTCCAGCCAGGGCCCCTCGGCGAGGCCGGGTGCTGCGGAGCACCTGTCAAGGGCACGCGTCGGTGGCGATCCCAGGAAAGAAGGTGGAGTTCATCCTGCGACCCTCGGGGCTGCCGGAGTGGATGTCCCCTGTTTATGACTGATGCCTGGGTCACCTGGTCAGCCCCGAATCTGGGAGCTGGGTACGACCTGGTGGGGACAAGTCTCACTAGGTTATCTCACCACTTCAGGGAACCGGACAAGGGGACTGTGAAACCACCCTGTGTGTGAATAACTGCTCTATCCCACTGACATTCCTCAGGAAGTGACCCGGGCCAGCAGTCTTACCTTTCCTAAAGACAAGTGTGGCTTAAAAAGAAAAGTAGACCCCAAATAATCTTGCAAAAAGCCCATCGGGATGTGACACGGGCGGTCCAATGAACTTTTATTTCGTTGTCCTGAGCTTTGCGAATGCAATGGGGTCTCGGTTGGTCTTGCTCACTGGGAGGCGTGCAGGAGGAGCAAGGACTTTGTTAAAAAGCAGAGCATCTTTTTTAAAATTATTATTATTGATTTAAAAAAATAAATGACAGCGGAATGTATTGCAACTCTTATTACACATATACAGCACAAGCAGTGCATCTGTCACAGCAGAAAAGACTGCCGACCTTTCCAGTCTAATCTGGGCCAACTATGGCTCCAGGAAGGCCAACAATTCTGTTTTTAAACTTCAAAAAAATACTTGGGGAAAGTCCTAGACAGAGAGGTGGCAGACATGGGCACCAACCATGTAAAACATGGATCATTTGAAGGCAGAGATCCACTCTGTACATCCAGCTATTGTTTGTGAAGGAGTTGGGTGTGCTTTGTCAAGATGCTTAGAAATTATGTGTTTGTCCAGGCACATTTTATTGAGCTGTAATGCATCCCAGAAAATATAAGTTGCTCACTAGAAACTGGAAACTCTTCTCTGGGTGCATCCCAACCCAAGGCCCGTCTAGCATCACAGTTGAGAACAAGAATTCTAGAGTCCTGCTCCTGGGGAATTGTATCCTCACCCTGATAATTAGTAACCCATAACCTTAACCTCTCCCTGTCTCAGTTTCTCATCTGTTAACACAGGAATAAAATTAGTTGTTGTGAAGATTTAATAGAAGTATGAGAGCGTCTAGCATGGTGCTGGTACTTTTCTGTTTGTGGTAGAACCAGCTCTGCTTCTTCAAGGTCTGAGGCGGGCCAGGCGCCTCTCGCCCTCCAGATTGTTATGTAACCCATTTGTACTTGGTAGCACTTCCTCTGTGTGCTTGTTTCAGACAACTGCCATAGGATTCCTGCATCCTGAAGTGTGTGTGGTTTTCTGAATCAGGGTATCTGCTTCTAATGGGAATCAGTTCAGCTACAGCAACAGTCTAGCAGTCTGCAGGTCAGATTTGTCCTCGAATACCAGTCTTACCTGAATTTGTCATACAGCACCCTGAGAGTTGCTTTGCCTTTGTTCCACTCCTGCCACCAGTAAAATGGTCTTATGGGTTTTTGTTGTTGTTTGTTTGTCTTTGGTACTGAGGATTGAACCCAGGGGCCCTCTACCACTGAGCCACATCCCCAGCCCTTTTTGTTTTATTTTGAAACAAGGTCTCATTAAATTGCTGAGGGTCTTGCTAAATTGCTGAGATTGGCCTTGAACTTTTGATTCTTCTGCCTCAGCCTCTCAAACTGGGAGTACATTACTGCTTCTTTTTAAAGGATGTTGCAGAAAGAAAATGAGATGTATATTTCTGCAAAAAAATGTTGTGTTGGGGCTGGGGATATAACTCAGTGGTAGAGCACTTGCTTAGCATGAGCAAGGCCTGCCGGGGGTTCAATCCCCAGCACCACAAAAAAAAAAAAAAAAGAAAGAAAAAAGAAAGGTGTGTTGTGTATTACTGTGTTTACAGAGTATTTTCTAACTTTTTTTTTTTTTTTTTTTTTGGTGCCAGGGATTAAACCCAGGGGTGCTTAACCACCAAGCCACATCCCCAGCCCTTTTTTATATTTATTAGAGACAGGGTTTCTCTGAGTTGCTGAGAACCTGCTAAGTTACTGAGGCTGGGTTTGACCCATGATCCTCCTGCCTCAGCCTCCTGAGTCACTAGGATTACAGGCATGCGCCACCATGCCTGGCCATTTTCAAACTTTTTATTGTAAAGTGCATATGGGGGCTGGGGTTGTGGCTCAGTGGTAGAGTGCTGGCCTGGCATGCACGAGGCACTGGGTTCGATCCTCAGCACCACATAAATGTAAACTAAAGATATTGTATCCACCTAAAACTTAAGAATAAATATTAAAAAAAAAGAAAGAAAAGTACATATAGAGAAGTACAGAGAGCCTAAAAGAACAGCTTAGTATGTTCTCACACTCACATATCTGACCCCTAGGACTAGAAACAATGTGACCATGGTCCCAGAAGTCCCTCTACCCCAAGAAGCTGTGTCCTCAAGTGCTCCCCCACCCCAAGCATTTGAGTTCAGCAATTTTCCCTGCCTCCCTCCCTCCCTTCCTTCCTTCCTTCCTTCCTTCCTTCCCCCTCCCTCCTTCCTTCCTTCCTTCCTTCCTTCCCCCTCCCTCCTTCCTCCCTTCCTTCCTTCCTTCCTTCCTTCCCCCTCCCTCCCTCCCTCCCTCCCTCCCTCCCTTCCTTCCTTCCTTCCTTCCTTCCTTCCTTCCTCTTATTATCAGTAGTCTTATTATTACTATCAGTAGTAGTTGGTAGTAGTAGTAGTATTGGTACTGGGGATTTAACCCAGGAATGCTTTACCATTGAACTACATCCCCAGCCCATTTTTATTTGGAGACAACCCCAAGTTGCTGGGGTTACAGTCGTGTGCCGTTGTGCCCAGATGAGTTCCACTGTTGTCACACCTAGATTTTGTGATGAGCAGCACATACTCTAGCACCTAAGAGGTGACATAGCTGTTATCCTACCTGAATCTCAGGGAACCGTGTTCTTGAATGGAGATAGGATTTGGGGGCTGTTAGAGTCAGACGGTCAGCAGGACGGAACAAACCCCATGGTTGTACGGTTCTGGGCAGGGTGCGAGTAGCAGAGGCCAACAAAGCCTGTGATTGCTGAGTTGTTAATAGAGAAGCATCCTAGCAGGGATGATGTTGGCATTTTGTTTCTTTTCTTTCTTTATTTGATATTATTAATAATTTATTAACTTTTGGTACCCGGGATTGAACCCAGGGGCGCTTTACCCCTGAGTTATATCCCCAGCCCTTTTATTTATTTTTATTTTGAGGCAGGGTCTCCCTAAGTTGCTAAGGCTGGCCTTGAACTTGTGATCCTCCTCCTGAGTCTCTGGGATTACAGGGTGCTTCACCATCCCTGCGTGTTGGCATTTTGGATGGCAGGTGGTTCTCCTAAACAGCATCATCTCCAGGGGAGGGAAGGCAGTGGTTTTCAGTTTTGAGTTTTGTCCTATTTTTGAGGAGTGAGTCTGTCAAGTACACATGCAGTTTAAGCAAATGATCTGCTGTAAGAAGCAGCCTTGGCCCTCTAACAATTTGGGGGGGAAATTTTAAACATAATTAGGGTTCTGGGGGTGGTGGCACATTGCCTGTAATCCCAGGGACTCGGGGGTCTGAGGCAGGAAGATCCTAAGTTTGAGGCCAGCCTGGGAAATTTAGCAAGACCTTGTCTCAAAAACTTTAAAAAAGGGCCAGAGATGTAGCTCAGCGGTAAAGCACCCGTGGGTTCAGTCCCCAGAATCACAAATTAAAAATAACTAAATAAGGGGCTGGGGCTGTAGCTCAGTGGTTGAGTTGCCTGGCATGTGTAAGGCACTGGGTTCGATCCTCAGCACCACATAAAAAAATAAAGATATTGTGTCCATTTACAACTAAAAAATTTTTTTTAAAAAATAACTAAATAAAATAGCTAGGGCAAGGAAAAGCCCTCAGAGAAGGAAGGCTTCACCAAGTCCTGATAAATTAGTAGAATTTAGAGAAGGAAAAGAAGCAGACATCCAAACTAGGAGCATCCCAAGGATGTGGAGCCCTCCAGGTGGTCTTCTGGGGACCGTGAGGAGTGTTCAGGGGATCCTGCTGGGTGGGGCTGGAAGTGCTCTCTGGGGAGCCATCCAGCCTAGAAGCTGAGACACAAGCTTCAGAGGTTCTCAGGCCTGGGCCTGGGCCTGGGCCTGGAGTAGGGGTTTGTCATTGACTGTGTCAGTCCTGGCTGGTGACAGCCAGAACCTATTGGTGTTCTAAGGAGAACTCAGTTGCCTGTGGTACTCAGCACGCAGCTGGCGCCTGTGCACTGTGAGGCCTAAACCAAAGGAAGCCACCATTATGACTTGGGAGCAGTTTTCCGTGTGTGTCACACTATGCTTTTTTTTTTTTAAATACTTTTCTTAGTTGTCAATGGACCTTTATTTTATTTATTTACACGCAGTGCTGAGAATTAACCCAGGGCCCCCCACATGCTAGGCAAGTGCTCTCCCGCTGAGCCCCAGCCCCAGCCCCACATACGCTTCCTGTAAGCTTTTTCTTGAAAGACCAGATGGTAAATATTTGGGGACATGGGGTCTTTGTTGAACCATCTCCTCTCTTCTGCCCTTGGAACTCAAAAGCAACCACCGCAACCACTGTGCAGGGCGTGGCTGTGTTCCAGTAAACCTTTATTTACCAAAATAGGCCTCAGGCTGTTTTGGCCCACAGGCCGTATTTTTAGGTATTTTTATTTACTCACGTTTGCACCCAAAAAAGTCCTCACTGAGGCAGGCACAGGGTCACCTTCTGGCTTGTGGTTGACCCGATCTGTCGCACTTCATATCAGGCTTGTGGAGTGGACATGGACACTGAGTTCTGCCCCATGGTCGTGTGTTCAGTTATTTAAAACACTGCTGAGCTCCTTCCCTCTGTCCCCATGTTCTAGGCCTCAGGGAACTCGCTGTGGAGGCCGATAAGGTCTCTGCCCTCATGGAAGTGACATTCTCATAGGAGATGAGAAATAAATGAAGGGATGGACAAACAGAATTTCAGACTGTGGCAATACACAGGCGTCACACAGACCTTGTGACAGGGCATGGGCAGGGAAGTCTGAGGAGGAGGTGACCAGGGAGCACTCCCCAAAGCAGTGACATTGCCTTCCCAAGGAACCTTGTTCAGGTGCAGAGAAGGGACATTATCTAAGAAAACAGGTAGTGAGATGGCCACACCTGTTATTCTAGAGGCTCAGGGGCTGAGGCAGGAGGATGGCGAGTTCAGAGCCAGCCCCAGCAAATTAGCAAGTTCCTAAGCAACT
This sequence comes from Callospermophilus lateralis, assembly GCF_048772815.1. Taxonomy (NCBI): domain Eukaryota; kingdom Metazoa; phylum Chordata; class Mammalia; order Rodentia; family Sciuridae; genus Callospermophilus; species Callospermophilus lateralis. Next base: position 133,439,943 of record NC_135311.1, on the reverse strand, counting down.
TAGGGAGACCCTGCCTCAAAATAAAATATAAAAAGGGTTAGGATGTGACTCCGTGGTTGGGGGCTCCTGGGTTCAATCCCTAGTATCAAAGAACAAAAACAACAGCAAAAAAAAATCCAGCTCAGAAGCACCTAGAATGAATAGGAACCGCCCCTGTTCCCCTCCCCTTAAGCAGGAGAAATGAGTCCTGTGGTGGTTAACTAGAAGTGACTTGTTCAGGTCCTCCTGGGTCAGGTACCTTAGGCTCTATTTCCGGCAGACGTGCCGCACGGAGCAGGGGGCTCCTTGTCAGTCTGGAATCCGGGGACAGCAGTGACTGGCCGCAGTTGTTGGCCGTCCTGGTCTGTCGATGAAGATCTGAGGGCAGGGCCTTTCCTCCCTCTCCTTGTCCCCGAGAGCTGGGGTCTGCAGTACTTTAAATCAGCTTGTTCCTGGAGAGGGTTGCTAGGTATGTGTGGGAATTATATCGACCGGTTTAGATCAATAGTTTTGTTCTCACTGGCTTCAGGGGAAATTGTTCTGGAAGTCCCCAAGGACCCAAATCTCCAGGGCAAAGATCTAAATAAAATAATACCACCCAAGCATTTCATAAGGAGGGCCCTCTTCCCTGCTTCCTCTTCCCTGGATCCTGGCCTTGGCCATAGCTTTGCTGCTTGCCTTGCATAATAGAGGCCTGGAGGAACCAGAGGCCCCCAGTGTGGGCAGAGAGCGCCAATCCAGGTCATCTGCCCAGCCCAGGAATAGACGCTGGTGGAGAAGCCAGGACTTTTTTTTTTTTTTTTTTCTGAGCCCCGCCCATTGGCTTGGTTTGGATTTGGTTCTCCTTTTCTGAAATGCTTCTCTGGCGTCAGGTTTCTCTTGGAAGCTTGTCACTACCGTCCTTCCAGCCCGGCTCAAGCATTCCCAGGCCTGTCTCCGTGGTGTGGCCCTTCCAGATCCAAAGGCCTTGTGAGGTCTTGAACTCCGCAGACGTTCACCTGCATCTGGGGCTAGAGGGAAGCAGGTCACATTCAAGTGGGAGGACCAAGACTGACTGTGGTCACTCTGTAGTCACAGATCACGCCCGAGTGTCCAGTGGAGCAGTGGCTATTCCTGAGAGTCTCCCTCCAGATTCTCCAGCTAGAACCCAGTGTGAAAAGAATTTCACAGAAAACTTGAAAATCCCATGCCAGCTCTCGGAGCCATTGGCCTGGAGACCTGACCTGGAGTCGAGGCCAGAGAGATCAGGGCAGGTTTTAATGCCAAGGCAGGGAGGGGCTGGGTGGCGCTAAGCCAGGAGTTCAAGGTCAGCCTGGGCAGCTTAGCGAGACCCTGACTCAAAATAAAATAAAGAATCCTGAGCTTGTGGCTCAGTGGTTCAGTCCCCAGTGCTGGAAAAATAGGAGGGCAGGAGGAGGGGCTATGGATCAGAGCTGTGTGCTGTGGGGAGAAGGATGGCATTGCTTCGGTAGGTACCTCGGGATCCTGGGTGGGTCATTCTTCCCCCAGGAATCTGGTGACGTCTGGGCCTCAGGATCACCACCATGGGAAGGGCATGTTGCCACCAGAGCTGGCAGTGCCTTCGTGTGCAAGGGGAATGGGTGGCTTCGCCGCCCGTGAAGAGGCTCTCTCAGTGGCATCTGGAGCCCTGCCCTGCGGGGTGGGCGGAGAGCTGGCCTCCTGGAGGGCCAGGTGGTGGCGCTGGCAGTTTGGGTGAGCTCTGCAGACAGTTCTCCCTGCTGCGGGCTTGAGGGGACACCCTAGAGCTTCCATCTGAGGCCAGAGAATCGGGACAGTTTCTGGGAGAGTCCTTCGGGCTGGAACTGAAAGTTGGGGCCACTGATCCATTGCTCATACAACAACTCGGGGTGTGAGTGTCTCCTCTCTCGCCACCATAGCAGCTTCGCCATCTGTGTATTTGACTTATCATCTCCCCTTGCTCTCATTATAGAAGTGACGAAGAGGTATTCGTCTCCTATAATCCCGCTGCCCGGGAACTGTGGTGGCCAATAGAATCTCCACAGCCCAGTGCTGTGGGAGGACAGGAGGGCATGATAATGGCTCTGCTGCCTGTCGACACACAGTCGAAGTGGAGAAGCCACTTGTCCAAAGTCAGAAGGCCTACAGGGGTGCCGCCGAGGTGAGAGGTAGTTTTTTTGGCTCTTGCTCTTTGTTTTTGTGTCTTTTGATGATATTTGACCACCGGGCACTCTACACTGAGCTGCATCTCCAACTCCCTGCCCCGCTTTTTTAAAAATATCTTTTTAGTTGTTGATGGACCTTTATTTTATTTATTTATATGTGGTGCCAAGAATAGAACCCAGTGCCTCACACATGCTAGGCATGCACTCTACCACTGAGCTACAGCCCAAGCCTTCCGACCCCCGCCCCTTTTAAAAGAAATTTTTTGATGGACAGCATGCCTTTATTTTATTTTTTTTAATTAATTTTTTTAGTAGTAGTTGGACAAAATACCTTTATTTTATTTATTTTTATGTGATGCTGAAGGTCAAACCCAGGGCCTCACACATGCTAGGCAAGCACTCTGCCACCAAGCTACAACTCCAGCCTTCCAACCCTTTTAATTTTTAAAATTTATTTTGAGACAGTCTTGCCAGGTTGCCCAGGCTGGCTTCAAACAACTTGCAGTCCTCCTGCCTCAGCCTCCCAAGTCGCTGGGATTATAGGAGATGGGGTGAGGCAGGAGGATGGCCAGTTCAAAGCCAGCCACAGCAACTTAGTGAGGCCCTAATTCAAAATGAAAAGAACCAAGGAGGAGCTCAGTGGTAGAGCGCCTGGCTTCAATCCCTAGAGAAAACCCAATCAACCGACCAACCATGGATTGTGATCTGTGAAGTCCCCCCTCCCCTATGCTTCCTCACCCTGGGGGTAGCTGATTACCCTGCTCAGGCCTTGGAGTGAAATCGGGGTCCCCGCCATGTGATTAGACAGGGACTCTGGGGACTGTTTTCCTCCAGCACCCCTGTGGTGTCTGGGTGGGATTGCTTGGGTAGTCTTGCACAGGTGCAGCCCTAGGAAAGGGGAAGTGAAAGACAACCCAGAGCCAGCCGGCTCCAGGCTCCACAGGCCTGGCTCAAATGAGGCTTTGAGAAACTGCCCTCTTCCCATCAGGGCGAGAGCAGGCCTGAACATGGGGTGCTCAGAACCCCAGCAGGGCTCCTGCCGACGCCCGCCTCCAGCCCCACAGTAGGAGAACAGGGTGGCGCCCGTGGCTTCCAGGCCAGCGTGGCTTCTGGGCCTCTGGTGTTTGCTAGGAACCTCTTGGCAGAGCCTCGCCATGTTCTGCCCAGTCTGAGAGACATCCTTGGTCCCAGTTTCCAGAGCAGAGCGGTCATAGTGCCTTGAGACTTGTGCTCTCTCCTTCCAGAAGGGAGGAGCCTGTAACTGTAGAAACTATGCTTGGTCCAAGTACCGAGAGATCTGGCCTTCTTGGCCATCATCCTTCCTGCGCCCCAAAGGAAGCACAGGAAAAGGAAACCCACAGATGATTCCCTACCTGCCTTTTGCTTTCAGCAGAGCTGTCAGAGCAGAGCACCTACAGGACTCCAGCAAAGGGACCAGCAGCAGCGATTTGGGAGATCAAGAAGGAAAATGTGGAGCTGGTGCTGTATTTGGTGGCAAATAAGTGGCTAAGAAGCCTCAGTTTCACCAGTCTTGCTTATGAAGCAGTGCGGGCCATGGCAGGCCAACCCTTTGTGACAGCTCTGCTGGGGGAGGGATCCAGCCAGTCCAAGCCAGTCCCCACGGCCTGGCACATGTCCTTCCTGGGCAGGGGCTTGGCCATCCCCCAGGGACCTCAGCTGAAGGACATGGTTTTTCATGCCCTTTTAGAGGACCATCTTCTCCAAATCAAGGACCTCTGGTTCTTATGCAGGGAGGGCTCTGAGTTCTTCTGCCCCATAGTCCGCTGTCCTATGGTTGTTGTCATTTCCTGGCTAAGAAGGGGTGGGATCTCAGGTTAGGGATTCTAGAATCACTAGAGTAAGGCAGAAGCATCACGGTTGCCTGGGTTGGTGGAGCCCCAGTCACCAGCAACCGGAACCTCTGCTGACACCCTCACGCTATCTAGGAAGAAGCAGCTAGAGTGTTCCTGCCCAGCCCCTACCTCCCCGTTCCGTTCAATCACTGAAGCCCTGGGATGGCCCAGTGCCCCGCGCTCTGCCCTCCTGGGGAGGGTGCAGGGAGGAGCATTTTCTGAGGGTTTGGGCAGGTACACCCAGCCCCACCCCGGCTCAACAGCTGTTTCACCCAGGTGGGTGGCCGCCTCCAGCACTGGCCTTCTCCTGGAGGGCATCTGGCCGAGACTGCAGGAAGCAGAGGGACACTGGGCGAAGCCTGAGCCCCAGTCTCCCTCCTAAAATGGGAGGCTCTGGCTGAGCGATTATTTCTGCCTTTCCAGCAGGTTCAGCAGTCAGTTCCATTCATGGACACCCCGCCCCAGTCTCTGGCTCCTTTCACGCTTCCTGCACGGAGGTTCTCACTGAGTCCTGGGAAACTGCTGCTAAAAACTACGGGCTCTCCAGCCAGCTCCGGCCTCGCCTTGGACGCTGCTAGATCCTCCATAGAAATGCCGTTGGCAGTGGGGATCCAGGCCTGGGAGGTGTAACAGGCATTGCTCTTAAGAAGCTTGGCTAAGATGAAAGCATTTATTGGCTTGTCTGCTTGTTTATTTCTGGGGGGATGGATCAAGAGCACTGGCCTTTCCCTTCAGATCTGCCTGAGGCTGGCCCATATGGCTGATGCAAGGTAGGGCGGGGGTGAGGTGTCACGGTGGCCTCCCCAAGGGAACAGTAGGTAGCTCTGACCACAGCAGCCCTTGTCCAGCTCCCATGATCCACACTAGTCCTCTTGGGGTCCCCCACTGAGGAGTCCATGCATCAAGGCTTAAGGGTACCCCAACTTATAAGGTAGTAAATGGTACAAGTGGCCTGAACTCTGCCTTTCCTCTGGGGGCCTGCCCTGGAGAGGAAGAATGTCCCAGAAAATCTGGGGGCGGTTTGCCCAATCAGTGGCCATGCTGGGGAAGGACTCCAAAACACAAGGCTGGCTGCACCTTTCAGTTCTCCCGAGGCTTGTCCTCGCCCACAGTGCTCCTGCAGGGTCTCAGGACAGGCCTTGTAGACTAAGGGGACCTGGGGGTCTTTGCTACAGTCTGTCTCTAAGGTTCAGTTGAGCCAAAGTTGCCCAGTGTGGCCTTGAACTTGGAATCTTCCTGCCTCTGCCTCCCGAGTTGCTAGGATTACAGGTGTGCGCCACTGTGCATGGCTGATTTAATTCTTGGGACAGTTTGAGATGAGGAAGCAGCCCTTTGGTTGGGGTCTTACCTGCTCTTGGATTTCTGTCTCTTAGACCTCAACTGCTGAGGCTGTCCTAAACTTGCTGTCATCTAAATACGATTGGTCTCCTTGGAGCCAGTAGGGAGGCTGCTGTTACCTGGCGATCTCCCCCATGGGTAGCCCGAGAGAGCCATGCCTCAGGTGGCGCCAGGCTGAGTTTTTCCTACAGCCATAGGCCTGCGTTCTGTGGGTGAGCAGGGACAGGCATGGCAGGGGCCGCGGAGGAGCCTGTAGTGGTCACCAGGTGGAGCACCCATGCGTGCAGCCCGCTCTCAGCCCTGCAGAGCTTCCTGGTGTTGTTGGAGCAAGATTTTGTCCTCTATAAATATAGAGGTGTTACCCCTCCTCCTTCCCAGGATAGCCTGGGAGTCAGTGGCAGAGTTGGATCCAAATCTCCCATCTGTTGGGCTGGCAGCATCAAATCCTGTGGCTTGACTGACTTGGGAGAGAGGAAGGAGGTCACCATCTTTTCTTCCTTACTTTCTTCTTCTTCTTCTTCTTTTTTTTTTTTCCCCAGCTCTGGGGATTGGTTTAAGGGGTGCTCTACTCATTTTCATTCCCGGCCCTTTTTGCTTTTTGAGACAGGGTCTTGCTAAGTTGCCCAGGCTGGCCTTGAACTTGTGGTCCTCCTGCTTCAGCCTCCCAAGGAACTGGAATTAGAGGTGTGTGCCTCTGTGCCCGGCTGTAACCATCTTTTCATTTGCACATTTATAATCTTTCACAGCTGCCTTTGAGTTACCTATTATAGAACAATCTGGAAGGGCTGCTTGGTACTAGCTATGGCACTTATAGTGTTTTGTGTTTGTGTGTCTACGAAAGAGAAAAACAAGGGCAGCCCAGAGCAGAGTGGGACCAACCCTGATTAAAAGGCTCTGCGTCAGGCATTCTTGGCTGCTGGAGAGTGCCGCCCACATTTCCCCGAAGCCACGGAGTCTGGCTTAGTCTCCTGATGGCCAGTCTTCCCAGGGGGCTCAGGGAGCACCCACCCCCTGGCTGGGAAGGGCTCTGGGATGAGCTGAACCAGCTGTCCCCAGGCCTGGTGCCTGATTCCCCCCAAAAACCAGACAGAAGAGTCACTTAGCCCATCCTGGGTGTTTGAGACGGAGGCCAGGCCGCTCCCGGACCTTGGGGAGCCCAGCTTCTAAAGGGCATTATAAGAATGAGCGGCCTCTGCACCCTCAACTGACCTTGCTTGTTTCTAGATTTTCTTCTGATGAGAACTTTTTCATCCTCCCTTGGTCAGGCAAACCAGCCCACCTGCCTCTGGCTCATGTCTGTGGCCACCTCCCTGGGACAGGGGAGCCCCTCTGTCTTTCCTGTTTGGGAAGGAACTCTGGCTGACTCCACCCGTTCTTGTTCTCCCAACACCCTTTTGGCAAAACTGGTCCAAGGAGTTTTCCGTATTTGCTCTCCTGTCATGTGCTCCTTTGTTCTCTCCCTCCCTCCTTGCAGCTCCCTCCCTCTCCTCCCTCCTTGCAGCTCCCTCCCTCTCCTCCCTCTTCCCCCTCTTCCCCCTCCTCTTCCCACCTCTCTCATCATCTCCTGGACAGTCTTTCGTCAGCTATGCCCGCATCCCTCCATTATTTTGAAACAGATTCCAGACTTCCATAAATACTTCAGTATCTATTGCTCCAAGATGAGGACTCTTTTCTCATGTAACCCAATACCACCTTTACATCTTTAAAAAGTTGGCCAGGCGCCGTGGCGCAGGAGAATCACAAGTTCAAGGCCAGCCTCAGCAACTTATCGAGACCCTGTCTCAAAATTGTAAAAAATAAAGGAATAAAGGAAAAGGTGTGTTTATAGCACCTCTTGGTACAAAAAGATTTAAAAATTTTCCTTAATATCATCAAATTTCTGCTGAGTTTTTCAGCTCCAATTGCTTCATTCATTTAGGCCGTTTCTGGACATGCTTGTTTGTTAAGCAGGTTCGCCGCACGCTCCCCGCCCTCCCTCCCTGTGTCCTGCCCCCTCACCCAGGTTTCCTTCATCAAGTTTCCCAGCATCTCCCTTTCTAAAGGTCCTCTGTTGCTGCGGCTGCTGTTCCCTAACCAGGGTACTCTGCCCCCAGAAACCCCCACAGCCCTGCCCACGGGGGGGGGCACCTTCTCCGGCTCAGTTTGTTTTGTTTTGCTGTACCGGGATAGAACCCAGAGTCCTCTACCACTGAGCCACAGCCACAGCCCCCTCTTTTTTTTTTAAATATTAATTTTTTAGTTGTAGTTGGACACAATACCTTTATTTAGTTTTTTTTATTTATTTTTATGTGGTGCTGAGGGTTGAACCCCAGGGCCTCGCACGTGCTAGGCACGTGCTATACCACAGAGCCACAACCTTAGCTCCATCCCAGAGCCACAGCCTTAGCTCCATTTTATTTTAGGGACAGGGTGTCCCTAAGTTGTTGAGGCTGCCTTGAACTTTTGATCCTCCTGTCTCAGCCTTCTGAGTCACTGGGATTAGAGGCGTGTGCCACCGCACCTGGCCTGCATACCCTGCCTCTGTTTTTGTTGGGTTGTTTGGTTCTGGGGATCGAACTTTGTGCATGGTAACAGCTTTGTGCATGTTAGGCATGCTCTCCACCACAGAACTGTTTCCGGCCCTTTTTATTTTTTTATTTAGAGCCAGAGCCTTGGTAATTTGTCCTGCTGGCCTTGATTTGAATTTGCAACCCTCCTGCTTCTTCAGTAGCTGGGATGACAGGTGTGCTCCACTATGCCTAGCCCTGCTTTTTTTTTTTTTTTTTTAATAGCACTTATGGTTCCCGGATGCTATTTTATATATTTTCACATAGTTTATCTCTGCCACCAGAATGTAAGTTTTATAAGGACTTAAGGACTTTGTAAAAGAATAGTATCTACTGGACACAGTGGCATACATGTGTAATCCCAGCTACTCCGAGGATTGTGGCAGAACTGCAAGTTCATGCCTAGCCTGGGCAACTCAGTGAGACCCTGTTTAAAAAAGAAAAAGAAGCAGCAGCAGCAGCAGCAGCAGCAGCTTTAGGGATGTAGATGTAGTAGTTTAGTGGCAGAAGGCCCTTGGGTTCAATCCCTAGTACTGCAAAGTAAATAAATAAAAGGAATAGTACCTGATGTACATGAAGTAAGTGCTCAGTAATTTAAAAAAAAAAAAATTTAGTTATAGATGGAATATATTTATTTTTATGTGATGCTGAGGATAGAACCCAGGGCCTCACGCATGCCAGGCAAACGCTCTATCACTGAGCTCCTGCCCCAGCCCTCAGTAATATTTTTTAAAAAATATTTTTATTTGTAGATGGACACAATACCTTTATTTATTTTTTATTTTTATTTATTTATTTTTTATTTTTGGTACTCGGGATTGAACTCAGGGGCACTTAACCACTGAGCCACATCCCCAGCCCTATTTTGTATTTTATTTAGAGACAGGGTCTCACTAAATTGCTAAGCATCTCGCCATTGCTGAGGCTGGCTTTGAACTTGTGATCCTCCTGTCTCAGCCTCCCAAGCTGCTGGGATTACAGGCGAGTGCCACTATGCCGGGTTATTTATTTTTATGCGGTGCTGAGGATCAAACCCAGGGCCTCACATGTGCTAGGCAAGTGCTCTGTCACTGAACTACAACCCCAACCCTCCAGTTATATTTTGACCTGTGTGACTTGACTCTGCAGGCTTGAGCCACCCTCTCTGGCCACTGCTGAACTGAATTTTGAGCAAGAGACACCTCCCCAGCCCAACCTGTCCCAAGGGTGCTTGCCCCCGCTGCCAAATTCTACCCAGCCGATCATCAAGTTTCTTCTTACAGAGCTGAATAGTCAGTATTTCGGGCTCTGCAGGCCATATAGACTCAGTTGCCTTTATTCAACTTGGCTGTTGTAATGCCAGAGCAGGTGTAGATGCTACCAAGACCAGTGTGGGTTCCAATAAAACTTTATTGGCAAAAACAAGAGCAAGCCCCTGGCCATACTAGCCAACTCTGCTCACCCCATGCCAGGAGTGTTCTGCCTTCTCCAGGTCCACATGGACAGAGGCCAACAGCAGAGCGACTTGACAGTCTTGAGCCGCGGGGTGAATTTCTTCCTAGGAGTGGGGTCTCCTCCGAGCAGCCAGGGCTTATTGTGACTCAAAAGACACATCCTTGTTTCTGGGGGAAGCTGGTGTGGGGCACAGGAGGGAGGGTCACTGGCACACCTTCTCAGAAACGGCCTGGCGGGCCTCAGTGCCTGCAAGGAACCGACTACAGACGACCCAGAGCCCATATCAACCATGGCTCTTTAGTTCTCCTGATTTAGGAAGGGACACTGCATTTTTTTTTTAATTCTCCTAAAACATATAGGGAAGGAATGCAGATGTCCCAACATTTGTGTACATTATTCCCTCAGGTTCTGGAGCTCACATTTGGTGAAAAGCCCTGGGAGAGCTGGGTATGAAGCGCATGCCTGCAGCCACAGCTACATGGGAGGCCGAGGCAGAGGATGGCAGGTTGAGACTAGCCTGGGCAACTTAATGAGACTCAAAATTTAAAAAATAAATAAAAAGGACTGGGGATGTACCTCAGTGGTAAAAAGCCCCTAGGTTCAAAAAAAAAAAAAAAAAAATAGAAAGAAAGAAAGAGAGAAAAGACCGGGGTTTAAAATGTGGCTCTGGCTCTGCTCCTTACTCGCTTGGCGACCCACTTTATGGGGTTGCTCTGATGATTAAGTATGTTCCTGAGCTGCACTGTCATCATAGCTGCTGGCACCTGAGTGTTTACAAGGTGTCACGCCCTTTGATTAATACAGTGCGACCATCATCTGAACCCTCATGACATCCTTTAGAGGGGTTCCAAGGAAGGTACTAAGCCCATTTTAAAGATGGGGAGACCGAATTTAGAGGTCACACAGCAAGTGAGTTGCAGAGTCGGATTCAAGCATATTATCTGACCCTAGAATCCACACACTGAGCAGTGCTTGGTAAATGTGGCTCGCGCCACAGCCGGCATGGGCTCCCCACAAGTGTCTCTGGGCTGGAAGATGGCAGTTATCTCCCAGGCTGGGCTGTCTGCTGTGCTCGTCCCAGTCCTGTCATCCAGGGGTCCTTGTTCATGTGAGGGTTGTCTTCCACAGCTGTTCTTTCAGAGTCTTGCTGGTGGCCATTGGCTGTGGCCTCTCTGTGGCTAAGGGACAGCGCATCTGCTTCTATTTACCTTGGTGCCATGCTTTGCTGACCAGATCCCAAGGCACAAGCCCAAGCTGTTGACACAGCTCCACGGGCTCTTGCATCATTTATCGTCTTCTTTTTTTTTTTTTTTTTTTTTTGTGCTGGGGATGAACTCAGGGCTTTGGCAGACAAGTGCTCTGCCCCTGAGCCGCACCCCAGCCCTATGCATTATTGATTTCTGGACATTGTTTTCTTTTTCCTTTTCAGTAGATCTGTGTTGGGCTATAGCATTGATTCAGGCTTATTTTGTCACCTGAGATGATGGGATTACTCTTTTACTAAAGAATGATTAAAGAGGGCACTGGTCCCAGTGATCTAGAGGCTGAGTTCAAGGCTAGCCTTAGCAATTTAGTGAGGTCCTAAGCAACTTAGCAAGACCCTGTCTCTAAATAAAATATAAGAAGGGCTGGGGATGTGGCTCAGTGCTGAAGCACCAGTACCAAGAGCAGGAGTTAGGACCCTGCTGGTGAAGAGGAGGAGAGGGACAGAGCAGAGGCAGCGCTCTGTGCTTGCATCTGAATTTATGCTTACCCAGTGCTGTGCCACTGGTGTGACCAAGAAAATGGCTTCAAATTGTAAATAATCGGGCTGGGGATGTGGCTCAAGCGGTAGCGCGCTCGCCTGGCATGCGTGCGGCCCGGGTTCAATCCTCAGCACCACATACAAACAAAGATGTTGTGTTCGCCGATAACTGAAAATAAATAAGTGAATAAAGCATTTTAAAAAAATTGTAAATAATCTCCACTGCTTAGTGAGCACCTGCTGCTCACCTGACCTGTGCAGTAGTGTCCCAGCAAAGTGTCAGCGGTGACAGACGTGCTCTGGACTCACACTAATGCAGTGGCCCCTGGCCACATGTGGCCACTGAGCATTTGGAATGCGGCTAGTGCAACTGGAGCTGATTTTTAAAATTTTGTTTCATTTACATTTAAGCTTTAATAGCCTCATGGGGTAGAGGCTACGGATTTGACAGCTCAGCTCTAAAAAATCTTTTTAACATGTGTTATGGATGACAAAAAATTAGGGTTAAAGTGTTAAAGTAATTTAATAAAAGTGTGCAGCTCTGTCGCAGCAGTACCCTGTGTCCCACCTCCTGAGCCCTCTCCTCATGGTCAAGGTGACGAAGTCCTAAATAGCTGGGCGCAGCAGCACATCCCAGCTTCTTGGGAAACTGAGGCAGGAGGATGGCAAGTTCCAGAACAGCCTGAGCAACTTAGCGAGACTCTGTCTCAAATTAAAAAAATATAAAGGGCTGGATGTAGCTCAGTGGTAGAGCATCTGTGGGTTCAATCCCCAGAACCAGAAAACAAAAAAGGCCTTAATAAATGGGCTGGGGGTCAACGGTCCTCGATAGAAAGACTCAATATTGCAAAGATTTCATTTCTTTCCACAGATAATCTCTGGATTCAGCATGAATCTATTAAAAACCCAGAAGGGAATTATAATGAAATTTGATTCTAAAAGAATGGGTTGGAATGATCAAAACAGTTTTGAAAAAGAGTAATTGGGATAGGGGAAGGAGTAGACTTATCTGCCCACATTCAAGTAATGAATAAAGTGAAAATAATTAAAAACAGGGTGTGGACACAGAATGACAGCAGATCAATAACGCAGAATAGTTTAGAAAGGGGCGTATCAAGTCACATCTCAATAGGGAGGGCTGGTCCATTCATTAATATGAGGAAATGTTTTCCTTCCAGAAGATAATGAAGCTGGATCCTTACTGCACATAATATATAAAGATCTGAACATAATAAAAAAAAAAGAAAAGAAAAAAAACAAGGGTTGGGGTGTAGCTTAGTGGTCGAGCGCTTGCCTATCATGTGCAAACCCCTTTGTTCAATGTTCAGCACTACAAAAAAATAGAATAAAATATAAAGTCCGAAAGCTGTAAAAGAAACCAGTGCAGCGGCGCACACCAGCAATCCCAGTTACTCAGGAGACTGAGGTAGGAGGATCTCTAGTTCAAGGCCAGCCTGGGTAATTGAGTGAGACCCTGTCTCAAAAAAAAAAAAAAAAGTAAAAAGGGCTGAGGTTATTGCTCCATGGTGCAGCCCCATGCTGTCCACGGGCTGAGGGTGTGGCTCTGTGGCACAGCACCCTGCTGTCCACAGGGGACCAGGACAGCAGGAGGACTTGAGGCATCATGCGCACCTTCATGTTGCCTATATTTTCCCAGTAAACGGCTGTTGTCTGTGGATCATTTAATTTTGTTACCTTGGCTTGAGAAAGGAATCTTAGTTCCTGCCTTTTGGCTAAAAATCTCATTGCCTGCCGGGATTTCCTGGCCTGGGCCGCCTCCCTGTTCACACCTATGCACACGCCCACACGCATCCTGGCCCCTCACTCCAGTGTCACCATAGCTGAGGCTACTTTCATAATCAAGAAGATGAATAATCCTTCTTCTGCTTTTGATGTTTTTATTTTCCTAGCTAATTATTTTTTGTAGTGCCGAGGACTAAACCCAGGACCTCTCACCTGCTCCGTAAGTCTTCTACCACTGAGCTACACCCTTAGCCCCGCTTTTCTGAAATTTTATTTATTTTTGGAGGGGAGTAACGGGAGTTGAACTCAGGGGCACTCAACAACAGAGCCACATCCCCCGCATTTTTCATTTCATTTTGAGACAGGGTCTTGCTGAGTTGTTGAGGCTGGCTTTGAACTTACTATCCTCCTGCCTCAGCTTCTGGACCATCTGGGATTACAGGGTTTTTAAATTGTGTGTGTGTGTGTGTGTGTGTGTGTGTGTGTGTGTGTATGTGTGTGGTGCTGGGGATTGAGCCCAGGGCTTTGTGCATGCAAGACAAGCACTCTACCAACTGAGCTATATCCCTAGCCCCTTACATTTTTTATTAGTTCATTATAGATATGCATAATATTGATGTTCGTTTTGACATAATTATGCATGGAGTATAATTTGCTCTAAGTCAGTTTCCAGTACTTCCCTTTTTCCTTGCCCCCCTCCTGTTCCCTTTTTCTCTGCTGATCTTTTTTCTATTTATTTATAGTTCTTAGAACATTAGTGCATTATGGATATACATCAAGGTGAAATTCACCGTGGTATATTTATGTGTGTCATGGGTGTCTGATCAGATTTGTCCCACTGTTCCTCCTCTTTCCCATCCCCCTCGTCCCCCTCAGTCTGTCCCCTTCCTCTGCTGCCTTGATCTCTCCTCTGTTCTCATGGAAATCCCCTGCCTCTTTCTGGTCTTGCTTTTTAAATGAGGAAGTTATGCTACATCTCTAAGGAGCCTTTCATCTATTTAAGATGCTCTGATCTCACATTTTGAAATTAAAAAACAAGCCCTTGTGGTGGTGCAACCTGTAATCCCAGTGGCTGGGAGCCTGAGGCTGGAGGATCGCAAGTTCAAAGCCAGCCTCAGGAACTTAGTGAGGCACTAAGCAACTCAGGGAGACTCTGTCTCTAAATAAAAAATAAAACAGGCTGGGGATGTGGCTCAGTGGTTAAGCACCCCTGGGTTCAAACTCTGCTACCAAAAAAAAAAAAAAAGAAGAAGAAGAAGAAAAGAAATTAAAAATTAAAGTACCTTTTTCCCTAATACTTGTGTTGAACTTGACCCTGAAGCCTGCAGGAGTGCCTCCAGCCACTGCAGAGGCTCAGGGCAGGTCTGGCGTTCCCTTCTCTGTCTTTATCTCCTGAAGCCTTTCCTCCTGAGGCACCATTTGCCTGCCTGGGGGATGGGCAGACCCAGCAGGACTGTCCCCAGCCAGCAGGGCTGCTGGGCTTGCCCTGGGCCACCGGGTAGAGAGGCCATTTGTTGTAGGGCTGAATGGCTGGCCTCCCTCCAGGAGCACATGCTTCCTGGTGCGTGGACGTGTCTTGCCTGCTGCAGCCCTTGCTGCCACTGCTTCCAGAAAACGCTTCAGAACACCTTTGTCCCCAGAGTTCAAATCTGAGACCAGGTCTGTGCTCTTGTGTCTTGCGAGCTTCTTCCTCTGGCACCGGCCAAGCAGGTCGTGCTAACCTGAGCCTGGTCAGACGTCTCTCCCAGGGCTTTGCTGCAGTTGCAGAGGACACAGACCCTGAGCGCGGTTTCTCAGCCCTCAGGGGCTGACCCAGCTGCCGCGGTCTTCACAGAGCCCGCTCTGTGCTGGGGTTCACCCACCTGCCCTCCAAATCTCCTTGCATCAGTTGGACCTGGGAACAATGTCCTCCTTGGTGTAGGGCCCGACGTAAGCCTGGCACACGCCCAGATCCACGTCCAGCCTTGCCAGTGTCCTCAGGCCGTCCATGGCCCCTGAGCAGCCTTCTGGCAAGGACATCGGCCTTGGTGTGTGCAGAGGGCAGCCAGCTCCGCGCAGGGCCGCTGTTGTTGAGCTCCGGGTGCCTGTGCAGGTGTGGGCGCTGGTGAGCTGGGAGGATGGCACCCTGCGTGGTGCCCCTGGCCAGACCCGGTGTGTGCCTGGGACTCCCTCACCAGCATCATCTTGTCACGCAAGGCGCTTACTGAAGGACTTTCGGGGACAGGGCTGTGAGGAGTCGGGCTTTATCCTCTGGAACTCCAGGGCGGATCGGCAGCAGGGCCGGGCTGTTAAGGCAGACTGACAGAGATGTCATCTGGCAGGGGTTTTCTCAGCTGCCTTCTTGATTCCTGAACTTCTATAGCCCTGCTCTTTATCCATATTTGATGTTTTTTCTTCCAGCTGCAGAGCTACTTTGCCGCATGTGAGGAGGAGACCCCTGCCATCCGCAACCATGACAAGGTCCTGCAGCGCCTATGCGAGCACCTGGACCACGCGCTGCTATACGGGTGAGTGGGTGCCCGGCCCTGGTGCCTGCAGAAGGCGATGCCCGGCCCCATCTGCCTTAGTTCCTGTCTGCCTTGCCAAGGGAGGCTGGTCTCGCTGAAGTGGGCCACAGCTATCCCATGTAGCTCTGTGAACCCACGTGGCAGGCGTACCCGCCTGGGGGAGGGCTCGGGGCCACACACAGGTTGCCTGTGATGGCAGCTGGTGGGTCAGCCCCACTCAGCCCCCAGCGCTGCCGTCCTGTCCTCACAGGCTGCAAGACCTCTCCTCTGGTTACTGGGTGCTTGTCGTGCATTTCACCCGGAGAGAGGCCATCAAGCAGATTGAGGTGCTGCAGCACGTGGCCACCAACCTGGGGCGCAGTGAGTAGTTCCAGGGAGACACGGGGCGGAGGCCAGCCACACACCTCCCCCCCTCATGGGCAGCTCGGGCTCAGGTTCAGCCCAGTCAGCCCTGGGAGACCGCCTGCCTTGTGGCATCTGGTGGCAGGGGTGTTAAGATTGTTCCACAAGACCCCGTTTTCCCTGCACGTGACAGTTTGTGGGTGCTTTGGGGATGAGGGGGGGCGTGACATAGACGAGAACTGGACTGCTCTTAGAGCCCAGGCTGAGTACGGGGAAGGACTCTGGTTTCTGTCCCCGAGCTGGGATCTGGGTTAGCCTGCAGGACAGGACAGAGTCTGCGCACAGCTCAGCCTGTCCGAGTGTGTCCCCGCACTCTCTCAGATGTTCCTGGCCCTGGCCGGCCATGGGGGGGTCCTAAGGGCGGTCGGAGAACCTGGTCCTCAGCGGCCCTTTCTCCTTTCTGCCTTGGCCTGCAGGTCGGGCCTGGCTGTACCTGGCCCTCAACGAGAACTCCCTGGAGAGCTACCTGCGTCTATTCCAGGAGAACCTGGGCCTGCTGCAGAAGTACTACGTCAGGTGAGTGCGACGCTGTCTCTTCGCCTCCAGCTCCCCTGAGCCTCCTCCCAAAGCTTCCTGTCACATGTGGATACCATACTGTGCCACATCAGAGACCTAGCCTGGCACTGCATGCTGAGGACACAGTGGCAATGGCCAAAGAGCCCTGGGGGGCTTGTTGGAAGTGTGGTGGCTTCCTCCGGCAGCTCTGGGTCCTGCGGGGCCTGTGCACAGCTGGTGCCCTGCCTCAGACTGAGCCTGTGTTCCACCTCTGCCTCAGCCTTGTTGGGGTCACTGCAGGGACAGATTATTTACAGCAACTGCTGAGAGTCTGACAAGCCTTATGCCACAGGCCCAGCTCTGGAGACAGTGGCTGGCGAGTGCCGTGTGGCTCACACCCAGGAGAATACTGGGCAGAAGGGAGTGCGGACGAGTGCCCCAGCCGGCGGGGCTGTCACATGTCTCGTTGCAACACAGTTGGTTGCTGGTGAGGTTGGGCTGAGCCGGCAACCAGACCCAGAACACCAGTGTCCCTTCCTCCTTGTCCTTCAGGAACGCCCTGGTCTGCAGCCACGACCACCTGACGCTCTTCCTGACCTTGGTGTCTGGGCTGGAGTTCATTCGGTTTGACCTGGATCTGGTGAGCGGCCATGGCTCTCGCTGCTGGAGGGAGCAGAGAGGGCTTCATTTCCTCAAGTCTTGCTCTGAGTGGGAAGGGTGTGGCTGAGCTTGAGCAGTACTCAGTTGCTCAGGAGAGGGAGAGCAGCTTTCGGGGTTGGCAGAAGTAAAGGCAGAGCAGAGAGTCTCTCCCAGTTCCCTGTGGCAAGGATTCCTGATATAGGTGACTTCTCCCTCTCCAGGCCACATGGAGAAGACCACATTCCCAGAAGCCCTGGCCTTCATGTTTAGGACGCGTGTCTGAGAAGCACAAGGCCCGTCCACCTATGTGCTTCCTGGGATTCTGGCTTCCCAGCTGTTGTGCCCCCTGCTGCTCTCTCCAAATTCTCCAGCTTCCCTCACTGCCAGGCACTGTACAGTGGTCCCCCTGACCCCCAGACCCCAATGGAGGCCTGAAACTGCAGAGAGTACCAAGCTTTCTAGAGAGAGGTTTTTCCTTCACAAATGTGCCCAAGGTGGAGTTTAGTTGTAAATCAGGCTTAGTAAGGGATATCAGCTGGGCGTGGTGGTGCATGTCTGTAACCTCGGGGACTCATAAGACAGGAACAGTGCAAGTTTGAGGCCAGCCTCAGCAACTTAGCAAGACCTGTCTCAAGAAAAAGAGAGCCCAGGATGTAGCTCAGTGGTTGAGGCCCCCCTGGATTCGATCCCCAGTGTCTCTCTCTCTCTCTCTCTCTCTCTCTCTCTCTCTCATACACACACATACGCACACACACACAACAATAAAGAAATAACAACTAATAGTACAGTACAACAATTATAACGATGCCCTGTAATGAAAGTTATTTAAGACTTATGAATTTTTTTTCTGGAAGTTTCCATTTAATATTTTTTGAATCACAGTAGCTAAAACCATAGAAGGCAAAACCACAGACGAGGGCCGACTGCTGCACAGATGTGGTAGTGACCACAGCACCAATGGACTTGGCTGTCCAGGGGGGCCTGGCTGCCCTGTCCTAGTCACGTCACCCTCCCTATGAGCACAGACTGAAAAGGGAACCCAGCAGTGGTGGAGAAGGGGAAGGGGTGCTGACGGTGAGAGAGACCCGCAAGGCACTGGAGGCGCAGCTGCCTTCTGACGGCTCTTTCTTCTCCTTCATTTTTTTTTTTTTTTTTTGGTACCAGGGGTGCTTTTACCACTGGGCCACATCCACAGTCCTTTTAATTTTCTTGAGACAAGGTCTCACTACTTAGGGTCTTGCTAAGTTGTAAAGGCTGGCCTCAAACTTGCCATTCTCCTGTCTCAGCCTCCCAAGCAGCTGGGATTACAGGTGTGCATGCCGTGCCGTGCAGGCTCTTTACTCTCTTTTTGGAGGCTGGGAAGGGAGCACATGGCCTTGTTCTCGCTGGGCCAGCTCCACCCCTGACGGCGCTTGCACTTCATAGCTGGGGCCGCAGCTTGAAGAGCCAGACTCTTCACCTTACTCTTTTTTTTTTTTTTTTTTTTTAGTTATATGTGGACACAGTATCTTTATTTTGTTTATTCATTTTTTTAAAATATATTTTTTTTAGTTGTTGATGGACTTTATTGTCTTTATTTTTATGTGGTGCTGAAGATCAAACCCAGTGCCTCATGCATACTAGGCAAGTGCGCTACCACTGAGCCCCAGTCCCAGCCCTTTGTTGATTCATTTTTATGTGGTGCTGTGGATCCGGCCCACTGAGCCCTGCCCTTCACCTTACTCTTCTTAGCAGCTCATCTCTGCATTCACTTGTTAAGCTCCCTGATTTCCCAAAGGAGAAAGAGCCCGGGGCAGGGGCGTGGGACCTGAGTCTCCCTGCCTGGACTCTGGCGTTTTCTGATCCGCCTGACCTCCCACCCCATGTCCTCTCCACTCTCCCCAGGATGCCCCCTACTTGGACCTGGCCCCCTACATGCCTGACTACTATAAGCCTCAGTACCTGCTGGACTTTGAAGACCGCCTTCCCAGCTCCGTGCATGGCTCGGACAGCCTGTCCCTCAACTCCTTCAATTCTGTCACCTCCACCAACCTGGAGTGGGATGACAGTGCCATCGCCCCATCCAGCGAGGGTGAGTGGCCCTGGGCAGAAGGGGACTATGCCTCTGCCCCAGATGGACTGGAGCCATGTGAGCCTGGCTGGTGACATCTCTCTTGGTGGTTTTGATTCAGTGATTGAGATTTGCAGTCCAGCAAAGCCAACTGAGTCCTGTGGTGGCCGAAGAATGGATTCCAGGCACAAAGAGCCAAAACAAGATTTTATGAGTGTTAGACACATTTCCAGAAGCTCCTGTCGCAGTCCCAGGGCAGACTTCTGAGCAAGGAGGGTTAGCTGCCGTGTGTCCTGGAGACGCCTGCCTCCCGTGGCGGGGCGAGTGCTGCCTCCCTGGGGAGGTTGCACCACACAAGGTCCTGGGCAGGACGGGCCGAGCCACCTCTGGAAGGAGGAGAGAGCCGGCAGGTCAGACGTGCAGGGACGCTGGCCAGGTCCCTGTGTGTGCCCAAGTCCATTGAGCTCCCCCTACACTGCTGCTGTGTGAGGGCACCGTGGGTGCAGAGACCGAGAGGCGCCTTTGGTCATTCTGTTTCAATCCAACACCCGATAGAACAACCTGGTTTTTCTCAAACCTTAGGGCTTGGTGTTCATTTCTAAACTGGCCATTGCCCCGGCTTTGTGCCTGTGGGGCCGTGGTCCCTTCACTCCAGGGAAGGAGATTCCCTCGGCCTCCTTAGAACTGCCTCAGCACGGGCCTTGACCTTCCCCTTTCTTTACTTCTGCTGTGCCACAGGTCATTGTCCCGGCTGGGGCGGCTTGCACTCTCCTGTGCCAGGGGAAGGCTCCAGCTGCTCTGCTGGCCGCGTGGGCCGCCTCAGAGGAGCAGTCAGGGCACAGCCTTGAAGAAGCCACCAGACCCCCCACGAGCCGCCTCATCCTGGCAGCTTGTAGAGTAGACGCAGGCACTGGGTGGGGGGGTCTTGCTGCCCCCCAGGCCTGGAGGGAAAGGAGGCAAGGGGCAGAGCGTGAGGCTAGGCGGAGG